>NC_133917.1:922128-1227004 GCF_964199755.1 Larus michahellis | reverse complement strand
ATTGGGCACAGCGCTGTGCACGGTGTTAGCAGAGACTTTCCCGGGACAGTGAAACCCTATGTCAGAGACACTGAGAAGAAGCCCCAATGTTCCCTCCAGGCACTTTCAGTGTGGGTGCTTTCTCCACGTGGTTCCTGGTTTCACTGCAGCTCTGAAGAGAATGTTAGCAAAGAGGTAACCGGGACAGTGAAAACAGTACTCAAAGACAGGGAGAGCAAGCTCTCTCTTGGCACTTTGCATGTGGGACATACAGCGAGATGTTTGCTGCTTTTGCGTTTGGCTGTTGGGAGATTTACAGCACAAAGATATCTAGTTGATTTGAAGCAGTTCCGAGAAAGTCTAAACATAATCCCCACTTCTCCCTCCTGGCACTTTCCATGTGGGAGATATAGCAGGATGTATATTGGTTTTGAGGACAACTCAATGGACAGTGTAGGGAGAAAACCTCCTGGCTCCTTGAATGCTGTTTCTGGAGACACTGCGATCAATGTGGGAGATATGTCAAGATGTGTGTTTGTTTTGAGGACGGCTCTCTGGAGAGTCTTAGCAAAGAGGTCACACAGATAATCAGAGCAATTCTCAGAGACACTGAGAACAAGCTCGACAATTCGTTCCTGGCACTTTCCCTGTAGGAGATACCGCAAGACGTTTCTGTATATTGGGCACAGCGCTCTGCAGGGTGTTAGCACAGACTTTCCCGGGACAGTGAAACCCTATGTCAGAGACACTGAGAAGAAGCCCCAATGTTCCCTCCAGGCACTTTCAGTGTGGCTGCCTTCTCCACGTGGTTCCTGGTTTCACTGCAGCTCTGAAGAGAATCTTAGCAAAGAGGTAACCGGGACAGTGAAAACAGTACTCAAAGACAGGGAGAGCAAGCTCTCTCTTGGCACTTTGGATGTGGGACATACAGCGAGATGTTTGCTGCTTTTGCGTTTGGCTGTTGGGAGATTTACAGCACAAAGATATCTAGTTGATTTGAAGCAGTTCCGAGAAAGTCTAAACATAATCCCCACTTCTCCCTCCTGGCACTTTCCATGTGGGAGATATAGCAGGATGTATATTGGTTTTGAGGACAACTCAATGGACAGTGTAGGGAGAAAACCTCCTGGCTCCTTGAATGCCGTTTCTGGAGACACTGCGATCAATGTGGGAGATATGTCAAGATGTGTGTTTGTTTTGAGGACGGCTCTCTGGAGAGTCTTAGCAAAGAGGTCACACAGATAATCAGAGCAATTCTCAGAGACACTGAGAACAAGCTCGACAATTCCCTCCTGGCACTTTCCCTGTAGGAGATACCGCAAGACGTTTCTGTATATTGGGCACAGCGCTCTGCAGGGTGTTAGCAGAGACTTTCCCGGGACAGTGAAACCCTATGTCAGAGACACTGAGAAGAAGCCCCAATGTTCCCTCCAGGCACTTTCAGTGTGGCTGCCTTCTCCACGTGGTTCCTGGTTTCACTGCAGCTCTGAAGAGAATGCTAGCAAAGAGGTAACCGGGACAGTGAAAACAGTACTCAAAGACAGGGAGAGCAAGCTCTCTCTTGGCACTTTGCATGTGGGACATACAGCGAGATGTTTGCTGCTTTTGCGTTTGGCTGTTGGGAGATTTACAGCACAAAGATATCTAGTTGATTTGAAGCAGTTCCGAGAAAGTCTAAACATAATCCCCACTTCTCCCTCCTGGCACTTTCCATGTGGGAGATATAGCAGGATGTATATTGGTTTTGAGGACAACTCAATGGACAGTGTAGGGAGAAAACCTCCTGGCTCCTTGAATGCCGTTTCTGGAGACACTGCGATCAATGTGGGAGATATGTCAAGATGTGTGTTTATTTTGAGGACGGCTCTCTGGAGAGTCTTAGCAAAGAGGTCACACAGATAATCAGAGCAATTCTCAGAGACACTGAGAACAAGCTCGGCAATTCCCTCCTGGCACTTTCCCTGTAGGAGATACCGCAAGACGTTTCTGTATATTGGGCACAGCGCTCTGCAGGGTGTTAGCAGAGACTTTCCCGGGACAGTGAAACCCTATGTCAGAGACACTGAGAAGAAGCCCCAATGTTCCCTCCAGGCACTTTCAGTGTGGGTGCTTTCTCCACGTGGTTCCTGGTTTCACTGCGGCTCTGAAGAGAATGTTAGCAAAGAGGTAACCGGGACAGTGAAAACAGTACTCAAAGACAGGGAGAGCAAGCTCTCTCTTGGCACTTTGCATGTGGGACATACAGCGAGATGTTTGCTGCTTTTGCGTTTGGCTGTTGGGAGATTTACAGCACAAAGATATCTAGTTGATTTGAAGCAGTTCCGAGAAAGTCTAAACATAATCCCCACTTCTCCCTCCTGGCACTTTCCATGTGGGAGATATAGCAGGATGTATATTGGTTTTGAGGACAACTCAATGGACAGTGTAGGGAGAAAACCTCCTGGCTCCTTGAATGCCGTTTCTGGAGACACTGCGATCAATGTGGGAGATATGTCAAGATGTGTGTTTGTTTTGAGGACGGCTCTCTGGAGAGTCTTAGCAAAGAGGTCACACAGATAATCAGAGCAATTCTCAGAGACACTGAGAACAAGCTCCGCAATTCCCTCCTGGCACTTTCCCTGTAGGAGATACCGCAAGACGTTTCTGTATATTGGGCACAGCGCTCTGCACGGTGTTAGCACAGACTTTCCCGGGACAGTGAAACCCTATGTCAGAGACACTGAGAAGAAGCCCCAATGTTCCCTCCAGGCACTTTCAGTGTGGCTGCCTTCTCCACGTGGTTCCTGGTTTCACTGCAGCTCTGAAGAGAATGTTAGCAAAGAGGTAACCGGGACAGTGAAAACAGTACTCAAAGACAGGGAGAGCAAGCTCTCTCTTGGCACTTTGGATGTGGGACATACAGCGAGATGTTTGCTGCTTTTGCGTTTGGCTGTTGGGAGATTTACAGCACAAAGATATCTAGTTGATTTGAAGCAGTTCCGAGAAAGTCTAAACATAATCCCCACTTCTCCCTCCTGGCACTTTCCATGTGGGAGATATAGCAGGATGTATATTGGTTTTGAGGACAACTCAATGGACAGTGTAGGGAGAAAACCTCCTGGCTCCTTGAATGCCGTTTCTGGAGACACTGCGATCAATGTGGGAGATATGTCAAGATGTGTGTTTGTTTTGAGGACGGCTCTCTGGAGAGTCTTAGCAAAGAGGTCACACAGATAATCAGAGCAATTCTCAGAGACACTGAGAACAAGCTCGACAATTCGTTCCTGGCACTTTCCCTGTAGGAGATACCGCAAGACGTTTCTGTATATTGGGCACAGCGCTGTGCACGGTGTTAGCAGAGACTTTCCCGGGACAGTGAAACCCTATGTCAGAGACACTGAGAAGAAGCCCCAATGTTCCCTCCAGGCACTTTCAGTGTGGCTGCCTTCTCCACGTGGTTCCTGGTTTCACTGCAGCTCTGAAGAGAATGCTAGCAAAGAGGTAACCGGGACAGTGAAAACAGTACTCAAAGACAGGGAGAGCAAGCTCTCTCTTGGCACTTTGGATGTGGGACATAGAGCGAGATGTTTGCTGCTTTTGCGTTTGGCTGTTGGGAGATTTACAGCACAAAGATATCTAGTTGATTTGAAGCAGTTCCGAGAAAGTCTAAACATAATCCCCACTTCTCCCTCCTGGCACTTTCCATGTGGGAGATATAGCAGGATGTATATTGGTTTTGAGGACAACTCAATGGACAGTGTAGGGAGAAAACCTCCTGGCTCCTTGAATGCCGTTTCTGGAGACACTGCGATCAATGTGGGAGATATGTCAAGATGTGTGTTTATTTTGAGGACGGCTCTCTGGAGAGTCTTAGCAAAGAGGTCACACAGATAATCAGAGCAATTCTCAGAGACACTGAGAACAAGCTCCGCAATTCCCTCCTGGCACTTTCCCTGTAGGAGATACCGCAAGACGTTTCTGTATATTGGGCACAGCGCTCTGCAGGGTGTTAGCACAGACTTTCCCGGGACAGTGAAACCCTATGTCAGAGACACTGAGAAGAAGCCCCAATGTTCCCTCCAGGCACTTTCAGTGTGGGTGCTTTCTCCACGTGGTTCCTGGTTTCACTGCGGCTCTGAAGAGAATGTTAGCAAAGAGGTAACCGGGACAGTGAAAACAGTACTCAAAGACAGGGAGAGCAAGCTCTCTCTTGGCACTTTGCATGTGGGACATACAGCGAGATGTTTGCTGCTTTTGCGTTTGGCTGTTGGGAGATTTACAGCACAAAGATATCTAGTTGATTTGAAGCAGTTCCGAGAAAGTCTAAACATAATCCCCACTTCTCCCTCCTGGCACTTTCCATGTGGGAGATATAGCAGGATGTATATTGGTTTTGAGGACAACTCAATGGACAGTGTAGGGAGAAAAGGTCCTGGCTCCTTGAATGCCGTTTCTGGAGACACTGCGATCAATGTGGGAGATATGTCAAGATGTGTGTTTGTTTTGAGGACGGCTCTCTGGAGAGTCTTAGCAAAGAGGTCACACAGATAATCAGAGCAATTCTCAGAGACACTGAGAACAAGCTCCGCAATTCCCTCCTGGCACTTTCCCTGTAGGAGATACCGCAAGACGTTTCTGTATATTGGGCACAGCGCTCTGCACGGTGTTAGCACAGACTTTCCCGGGACAGTGAAACCCTATGTCAGAGACACTGAGAAGAAGCCCCAATGTTCCCTCCAGGCACTTTCAGTGTGGCTGCCTTCTCCACGTGGTTCCTGGTTTCACTGCAGCTCTGAAGAGAATGTTAGCAAAGAGGTAACCGGGACAGTGAAAACAGTACTCAAAGACAGGGAGAGCAAGCTCTCTCTTGGCACTTTGGATGTGGGACATACAGCGAGATGTTTGCTGCTTTTGCGTTTGGCTGTTGGGAGATTTACAGCACAAAGATATCTAGTTGATTTGAAGCAGTTCCGAGAAAGTCTAAACATAATCCCCACTTCTCCCTCCTGGCACTTTCCATGTGGGAGATATAGCAGGATGTATATTGGTTTTGAGGACAACTCAATGGACAGTGTAGGGAGAAAACCTCCTGGCTCCTTGAATGCCGTTTCTGGAGACACTGCGATCAATGTGGGAGATATGTCAAGATGTGTGTTTGTTTTGAGGACGGCTCTCTGGAGAGTCTTAGCAAAGAGGTCACACAGATAATCAGAGCAATTCTCAGAGACACTGAGAACAAGCTCGACAATTCCCTCCTGGCACTTTCCCTGTAGGAGATACCGCAAGACGTTTCTGTATATTGGGCACAGCGCTCTGCAGGGTGTTAGCAGAGACTTTCCCGGGACAGTGAAACCCTATGTCAGAGACACTGAGAAGAAGCCCCAATGTTCCCTCCAGGCACTTTCAGTGTGGGTGCTTTCTCCACGTGGTTCCTGGTTTCACTGCAGCTCTGAAGAGAATGTTAGCAAAGAGGTAACCGGGACAGTGAAAACAGTACTCAAAGACAGGGAGAGCAAGCTCTCTCTTGGCACTTTGGATGTGGGACATACAGCGAGATGTTTGCTGCTTTTGCGTTTGGCTGTTGGGAGATTTACAGCACAAAGATATCTAGTTGATTTGAAGCAGTTCCGAGAAAGTCTAAACATAATCCCCACTTCTCCCTCCTGGCACTTTCCATGTGGGAGATATAGCAGGATGTATATTGGTTTTGAGGACAACTCAATGGACAGTGTAGGGAGAAAACCTCCTGGCTCCTTGAATGCCGTTTCTGGAGACACTGCGATCAATGTGGGAGATATGTCAAGATGTGTGTTTATTTTGAGGACGGCTCTCTGGAGAGTCTTAGCAAAGAGGTCACACAGATAATCAGAGCAATTCTCAGAGACACTGAGAACAAGCTCCGCAATTCCCTCCTGGCACTTTCCCTGTAGGAGATACCGCAAGACGTTTCTGTATATTGGGCACAGCGCTCTGCAGGGTGTTAGCACAGACTTTCCCGGGACAGTGAAACCCTATGTCAGAGACACTGAGAAGAAGCCCCAATGTTCCCTCCAGGCACTTTCAGTGTGGGTGCTTTCTCCACGTGGTTCCTGGTTTCACTGCGGCTCTGAAGAGAATGTTAGCAAAGAGGTAACCGGGACAGTGAAAACAGTACTCAAAGACAGGGAGAGCAAGCTCTCTCTTGGCACTTTGCATGTGGGACATACAGCGAGATGTTTGCTGCTTTTGCGTTTGGCTGTTGGGAGATTTACAGCACAAAGATATCTAGTTGATTTGAAGCAGTTCCGAGAAAGTCTAAACATAATCCCCACTTCTCCCTCCTGGCACTTTCCATGTGGGAGATATAGCAGGATGTATATTGGTTTTGAGGACAACTCAATGGACAGTGTAGGGAGAAAACCTCCTGGCTCCTTGAATGCCGTTTCTGGAGACACTGCGATCAATGTGGGAGATATGTCAAGATGTGTGTTTGTTTTGAGGACGGCTCTCTGGAGAGTCTTAGCAAAGAGGTCACACAGATAATCAGAGCAATTCTCAGAGACACTGAGAACAAGCTCCACAATTCCCTCCTGGCACTTTCCCTGTAGGAGATACCGCAAGACGTTTCTGTATATTGGGCACAGCGCTCTGCAGGGTGTTAGCAGAGACTTTCCCGGGACAGTGAAACCCTATGTCAGAGACACTGAGAAGAAGCCCCAATGTTCCCTCCAGGCACTTTCAGTGTGGCTGCCTTCTCCACGTGGTTCCTGGTTTCACTGCAGCTCTGAAGAGAATGCTAGCAAAGAGGTAACCGGGACAGTGAAAACAGTACTCAAAGACAGGGAGAGCAAGCTCTCTCTTGGCACTTTGGATGTGGGACATAGAGCGAGATGTTTGCTGCTTTTGCGTTTGGCTGTTGGGAGATTTACAGCACAAAGATATCTAGTTGATTTGAAGCAGTTCCGAGAAAGTCTAAACATAATCCCCACTTCTCCCTCCTGGCACTTTCCATGTGGGAGATATAGCAGGATGTATATTGGTTTTGAGGACAACTCAATGGACAGTGTAGGGAGAAAACCTCCTGGCTCCTTGAATGCCGTTTCTGGAGACACTGCGATCAATGTGGGAGATATGTCAAGATGTGTGTTTATTTTGAGGACGGCTCTCTGGAGAGTCTTAGCAAAGAGGTCACACAGATAATCAGAGCAATTCTCAGAGACACTGAGAACAAGCTCCGCAATTCCCTCCTGGCACTTTCCCTGTAGGAGATACCGCAAGACGTTTCTGTATATTGGGCACAGCGCTCTGCAGGGTGTTAGCAGAGACTTTCCCGGGACAGTGAAACCCTATGTCAGAGACACTGAGAAGAAGCCCCAATGTTCCCTCCAGGCACTTTCAGTGTGGCTGCCTTCTCCACGTGGTTCCTGGTTTCACTGCGGCTCTGAAGAGAATGCTAGCAAAGAGGTAACCGGGACAGTGAAAACAGTACTCAAAGACAGGGAGAGCAAGCTCTCTCTTGGCACTTTGGATGTGGGACATACAGCGAGATGTTTGCTGCTTTTGCGTTTGGCTGTTGGGAGATTTACAGCACAAAGATATCTAGTTGATTTGAAGCAGTTCCGAGAAAGTCTAAACATAATCCCCACTTCTCCCTCCTGGCACTTTCCATGTGGGAGATATAGCAGGATGTATATTGGTTTTGAGGACAACTCAATGGACAGTGTAGGGAGAAAAGGTCCTGGCTCCTTGAATGCCGTTTCTGGAGACACTGCGATCAATGTGGGAGATATGTCAAGATGTGTGTTTGTTTTGAGGACGGCTCTCTGGAGAGTCTTAGCAAAGAGGTCACACAGATAATCAGAGCAATTCTCAGAGACACTGAGAACAAGCTCCACAATTCCCTCCTGGCACTTTCCCTGTAGGAGATACCGCAAGACGTTTCTGTATATTGGGCACAGCGCTCTGCAGGGTGTTAGCAGAGACTTTCCCGGGACAGTGAAACCCTATGTCAGAGACACTGAGAAGAAGCCCCAATGTTCCCTCCAGGCACTTTCAGTGTGGGTGCTTTCTCCACGTGGTTCCTGGTTTCACTGCAGCTCTGAAGAGAATGTTAGCAAAGAGGTAACCGGGACAGTGAAAACAGTACTCAAAGACAGGGAGAGCAAGCTCTCTCTTGGCACTTTGGATGTGGGACATACAGCGAGATGTTTGCTGCTTTTGCGTTTGGCTGTTGGGAGATTTACAGCACAAAGATATCTAGTTGATTTGAAGCAGTTCCGAGAAAGTCTAAACATAATCCCCCCTTCTCCCTCCTGGCACTTTCCATGTGGGAGATATAGCAGGATGTATATTGGTTTTGAGGACAACTCAATGGACAGTGTAGGGAGAAAAGGTCCTGGCTCCTTGAATGCCGTTTCTGGAGACACTGCGATCAATGTGGGAGATATGTCAAGATGTGTGTTTGTTTTGAGGACGGCTCTCTGGAGAGTCTTAGCAAAGAGGTCACACAGATAATCAGAGCAATTCTCAGAGACACTGAGAACAAGCTCCACAATTCCCTCCTGGCACTTTCCCTGTAGGAGATACCGCAAGACGTTTCTGTATATTGGGCACAGCGCTCTGCACGGTGTTAGCACAGACTTTCCCGGGACAGTGAAACCCTATGTCAGAGACACTGAGAAGAAGCCCCAATGTTCCCTCCAGGCACTTTCAGTGTGGCTGCCTTCTCCACGTGGTTCCTGGTTTCACTGCAGCTCTGAAGAGAATGTTAGCAAAGAGGTAACCGGGACAGTGAAAACAGTACTCAAAGACAGGGAGAGCAAGCTCTCTCTTGGCACTTTGCATGTGGGACATACAGCGAGATGTTTGCTGCTTTTGCGTTTGGCTGTTGGGAGATTTACAGCACAAAGATATCTAGTTGATTTGAAGCAGTTCCGAGAAAGTCTAAACATAATCCCCACTTCTCCCTCCTGGCACTTTCCATGTGGGAGATATAGCAGGATGTATATTGGTTTTGAGGACAACTCAATGGACAGTGTAGGGAGAAAACCTCCTGGCTCCTTGAATGCCGTTTCTGGAGACACTGCGATCAATGTGGGAGATATGTCAAGATGTGTGTTTGTTTTGAGGACGGCTCTCTGGAGAGTCTTAGCAAAGAGGTCACACAGATAATCAGAGCAATTCTCAGAGACACTGAGAACAAGCTCCGCAATTCCCTCCTGGCACTTTCCCTGTAGGAGATACCGCAAGACGTTTCTGTATATTGGGCACAGCGCTCTGCAGGGTGTTAGCAGAGACTTTCCCGGGACAGTGAAACCCTATGTCAGAGACACTGAGAAGAAGCCCCAATGTTCCCTCCAGGCACTTTCAGTGTGGGTGCTTTCTCCACGTGGTTCCTGGTTTCACTGCAGCTCTGAAGAGAATGTTAGCAAAGAGGTAACCGGGACAGTGAAAACAGTACTCAAAGACAGGGAGAGCAAGCTCTCTCTTGGCACTTTGGATGTGGGACATACAGCGAGATGTTTGCTGCTTTTGCGTTTGGCTGTTGGGAGATTTACAGCACAAAGATATCTAGTTGATTTGAAGCAGTTCCGAGAAAGTCTAAACATAATCCCCACTTCTCCCTCCTGGCACTTTCCATGTGGGAGATATAGCAGGATGTATATTGGTTTTGAGGACAACTCAATGGACAGTGTAGGGAGAAAACCTCCTGGCTCCTTGAATGCCGTTTCTGGAGACACTGCGATCAATGTGGGAGATATGTCAAGATGTGTGTTTGTTTTGAGGACGGCTCTCTGGAGAGTCTTAGCAAAGAGGTCACACAGATAATCAGAGCAATTCTCAGAGACACTGAGAACAAGCTCCGCAATTCCCTCCTGGCATTTTCCCTGTAGGAGATACCGCAAGACGTTTCTGTATATTGGGCACAGCGCTCTGCAGGGTGTTAGCAGAGACTTTCCCGGGACAGTGAAACCCTATGTCAGAGACACTGAGAAGAAGCCCCAATGTTCCCTCCAGGCACTTTCAGTGTGGGTGCCTTCTCCACGTGGTTCCTGGTTTCACTGCAGCTCTGAAGAGAATGTTAGCAAAGAGGTAACCGGGACAGTGAAAACAGTACTCAAAGACAGGGAGAGCAAGCTCTCTCTTGGCACTTTGGATGTGGGACATACAGCGAGATGTTTGCTGCTTTTGCGTTTGGCTGTTGGGAGATTTACAGCACAAAGATATCTAGTTGATTTGAAGCAGTTCCGAGAAAGTCTAAACATAATCCCCACTTCTCCCTCCTGGCACTTTCCATGTGGGAGATATAGCAGGATGTATATTGGTTTTGAGGACAACTCAATGGACAGTGTAGGGAGAAAAGGTCCTGGCTCCTTGAATGCCGTTTCTGGAGACACTGCGATCAATGTGGGAGATATGTCAAGATGTGTGTTTGTTTTGAGGACGGCTCTCTGGAGAGTCTTAGCAAAGAGGTCACACAGATAATCAGAGCAATTCTCAGAGACACTGAGAACAAGCTCGACAATTCGTTCCTGGCACTTTCCCTGTAGGAGATACCGCAAGACGTTTCTGTATATTGGGCACAGCGCTCTGCAGGGTGTTAGCAGAGACTTTCCCGGGACAGTGAAACCCTATGTCAGAGACACTGAGAAGAAGCCCCAATGTTCCCTCCAGGCACTTTCAGTGTGGGTGCTTTCTCCACGTGGTTCCTGGTTTCACTGCAGCTCTGAAGAGAATGTTAGCAAAGAGGTAACCGGGACAGTGAAAACAGTACTCAAAGACAGGGAGAGCAAGCTCTCTCTTGGCACTTTGGATGTGGGACATACAGCGAGATGTTTGCTGCTTTTGCGTTTGGCTGTTGGGAGATTTACAGCACAAAGATATCTAGTTGATTTGAAGCAGTTCCGAGAAAGTCTAAACATAATCCCCACTTCTCCCTCCTGGCACTTTCCATGTGGGAGATATAGCAGGATGTATATTGGTTTTGAGGACAACTCAATGGACAGTGTAGGGAGAAAACCTCCTGGCTCCTTGAATGCCGTTTCTGGAGACACTGCGATCAATGTGGGAGATATGTCAAGATGTGTGTTTGTTTTGAGGACGGCTCTCTGGAGAGTCTTAGCAAAGAGGTCACACAGATAATCAGAGCAATTCTCAGAGACACTGAGAACAAGCTCCACAATTCCCTCCTGGCACTTTCCCTGTAGGAGATACCTCAAGACGTTTCTGTATATTGGGCACAGCGCTGTGCACGGTGTTAGCAGAGACTTTCCCGGGACAGTGAAACCCTATGTCAGAGACACTGAGAAGAAGCCCCAATGTTCCCTCCAGGCACTTTCAGTGTGGGTGCCTTCTCCACGTGGTTCCTGGTTTCACTGCAGCTCTGAAGAGAATGCTAGCAAAGAGGTAACCGGGACAGTGAAAACAGTACTCAAAGACAGGGAGAGCAAGCTCTCTCTTGGCACTTTGCATGTGGGACATACAGCGAGATGTTTGCTGCTTTTGCGTTTGGCTGTTGGGAGATTTACAGCACAAAGATATCTAGTTGATTTGAAGCAGTTCCGAGAAAGTCTAAACATAATCCCCACTTCTCCCTCCTGGCACTTTCCATGTGGGAGATATAGCAGGATGTATATTGGTTTTGAGGACAACTCAATGGACAGTGTAGGGAGAAAACCTCCTGGCTCCTTGAATGCCGTTTCTGGAGACACTGCGATCAATGTGGGAGATATGTCAAGATGTGTGTTTATTTTGAGGACGGCTCTCTGGAGAGTCTTAGCAAAGAGGTCACACAGATAATCAGAGCAATTCTCAGAGACACTGAGAACAAGCTCCGCAATTCCCTCCTGGCACTTTCCCTGTAGGAGATACCGCAAGACGTTTCTGTATATTGGGCACAGCGCTCTGCACGGTGTTAGCAGAGACTTTCCCGGGACAGTGAAACCCTATGTCAGAGACACTGAGAAGAAGCCCCAATGTTCCCTCCAGGCACTTTCAGTGTGGCTGCCTTCTCCACGTGGTTCCTGGTTTCACTGCAGCTCTGAAGAGAATGCTAGCAAAGAGGTAACCGGGACAGTGAAAACAGTACTCAAAGACAGGGAGAGCAAGCTCTCTCTTGGCACTTTGGATGTGGGACATAGAGCGAGATGTTTGCTGCTTTTGCGTTTGGCTGTTGGGAGATTTACAGCACAAAGATATCTAGTTGATTTGAAGCAGTTCCGAGAAAGTCTAAACATAATCCCCACTTCTCCCTCCTGGCACTTTCCATGTGGGAGATATAGCAGGATGTATATTGGTTTTGAGGACAACTCAATGGACAGTGTAGGGAGAAAACCTCCTGGCTCCTTGAATGCCGTTTCTGGAGACACTGCGATCAATGTGGGAGATATGTCAAGATGTGTGTTTATTTTGAGGACGGCTCTCTGGAGAGTCTTAGCAAAGAGGTCACACAGATAATCAGAGCAATTCTCAGAGACACTGAGAACAAGCTCCGCAATTCCCTCCTGGCACTTTCCCTGTAGGAGATACCGCAAGACGTTTCTGTATATTGGGCACAGCGCTCTGCACGGTGTTAGCACAGACTTTCCCGGGACAGTGAAACCCTATGTCAGAGACACTGAGAAGAAGCCCCAATGTTCCCTCCAGGCACTTTCAGTGTGGGTGCTTTCTCCACGTGGTTCCTGGTTTCACTGCAGCTCTGAAGAGAATGTTAGCAAAGAGGTAACCGGGACAGTGAAAACAGTACTCAAAGACAGGGAGAGCAAGCTCTCTCTTGGCACTTTGGATGTGGGACATAGAGCGAGATGTTTGCTGCTTTTGCGTTTGGCTGTTGGGAGATTTACAGCACAAAGATATCTAGTTGATTTGAAGCAGTTCCGAGAAAGTCTAAACATAATCCCCACTTCTCCCTCCTGGCACTTTCCATGTGGGAGATATAGCAGGATGTATATTGGTTTTGAGGACAACTCAATGGACAGTGTAGGGAGAAAACCTCCTGGCTCCTTGAATGCCGTTTCTGGAGACACTGCGATCAATGTGGGAGATATGTCAAGATGTGTGTTTGTTTTGAGGACGGCTCTCTGGAGAGTCTTAGCAAAGAGGTCACACAGATAATCAGAGCAATTCTCAGAGACACTGAGAACAAGCTCGACAATTCCCTCCTGGCACTTTCCCTGTAGGAGATACCGCAAGACGTTTCTGTATATTGGGCACAGCGCTGTGCACGGTGTTAGCAGAGACTTTCCCGGGACAGTGAAACCCTATGTCAGAGACACTGAGAAGAAGCCCCAATGTTCCCTCCAGGCACTTTCAGTGTGGCTGCCTTCTCCACGTGGTTCCTGGTTTCACTGCAGCTCTGAAGAGAATGCTAGCAAAGAGGTAACCGGGACAGTGAAAACAGTACTCAAAGACAGGGAGAGCAAGCTCTCTCTTGGCACTTTGGATGTGGGACATAGAGCGAGATGTTTGCTGCTTTTGCGTTTGGCTGTTGGGAGATTTACAGCACAAAGATATCTAGTTGATTTGAAGCAGTTCCGAGAAAGTCTAAACATAATCCCCACTTCTCCCTCCTGGCACTTTCCATGTGGGAGATATAGCAGGATGTATATTGGTTTTGAGGACAACTCAATGGACAGTGTAGGGAGAAAACCTCCTGGCTCCTTGAATGCCGTTTCTGGAGACACTGCGATAAATGTGGGAGATATGTCAAGATGTGTGTTTATTTTGAGGACGGCTCTCTGGAGAGTCTTAGCAAAGAGGTCACACAGATAATCAGAGCAATTCTCAGAGACACTGAGAACAAGCTCCGCAATTCCCTCCTGGCACTTTCCCTGTAGGAGATACCGCAAGACGTTTCTGTATATTGGGCACAGCGCTCTGCAGGGTGTTAGCAGAGACTTTCCCGGGACAGTGAAACCCTATGTCAGAGACACTGAGAAGAAGCCCCAATGTTCCCTCCAGGCACTTTCAGTGTGGGTGCTTTCTCCACGTGGTTCCTGGTTTCACTGCAGCTCTGAAGAGAATGTTAGCAAAGAGGTAACCGGGACAGTGAAAACAGTACTCAAAGACAGGGAGAGCAAGCTCTCTCTTGGCACTTTGGATGTGGGACATACAGCGAGATGTTTGCTGCTTTTGCGTTTGGCTGTTGGGAGATTTACAGCACAAAGATATCTAGTTGATTTGAAGCAGTTCTGAGAAAGTCTAAACATAATCCCCACTTCTCCCTCCTGGCACTTTCCATGTGGGAGATATAGCAGGATGTATATTGGTTTTGAGGACAACTCAATGGACAGTGTAGGGAGAAAACCTCCTGGCTCCTTGAATGCCGTTTCTGGAGACACTGCGATCAATGTGGGAGATATGTCAAGATGTGTGTTTGTTTTGAGGACGGCTCTCTGGAGAGTCTTAGCAAAGAGGTCACACAGATAATCAGAGCAATTCTCAGAGACACTGAGAACAAGCTCCGCAATTCCCTCCTGGCACTTTCCCTGTAGGAGATACCGCAAGACGTTTCTGTATATTGGGCACAGCGCTCTGCAGGGTGTTAGCAGAGACTTTCCCGGGACAGTGAAACCCTATGTCAGAGACACTGAGAAGAAGCCCCAATGTTCCCTCCAGGCACTTTCAGTGTGGGTGCTTTCTCCACGTGGTTCCTGGTTTCACTGCAGCTCTGAAGAGAATGTTAGCAAAGAGGTAACCGGGACAGTGAAAACAGTACTCAAAGACAGGGAGAGCAAGCTCTCTCTTGGCACTTTGGATGTGGGACATACAGCGAGATGTTTGCTGCTTTTGCGTTTGGCTGTTGGGAGATTTACAGCACAAAGATATCTAGTTGATTTGAAGCAGTTCCGAGAAAGTCTAAACATAATCCCCACTTCTCCCTCCTGGCACTTTCCATGTGGGAGATATAGCAGGATGTATATTGGTTTTGAGGACAACTCAATGGACAGTGTAGGGAGAAAACCTCCTGGCTCCTTGAATGCCGTTTCTGGAGACACTGCGATCAATGTGGGAGATATGTCAAGATGTGTGTTTGTTTTGAGGACGGCTCTCTGGAGAGTCTTAGCAAAGAGGTCACACAGATAATCAGAGCAATTCTCAGAGACACTGAGAACAAGCTCGACAATTCCCTCCTGGCACTTTCCCTGTAGGAGATACCTCAAGACGTTTCTGTATATTGGGCACAGCGCTGTGCACGGTGTTAGCAGAGACTTTCCCGGGACAGTGAAACCCTATGTCAGAGACACTGAGAAGAAGCCCCAATGTTCCCTCCAGGCACTTTCAGTGTGGGTGCCTTCTCCACGTGGTTCCTGGTTTCACTGCAGCTCTGAAGAGAATGCTAGCAAAGAGGTAACCGGGACAGTGAAAACAGTACTCAAAGACAGGGAGAGCAAGCTCTCTCTTGGCACTTTGGATGTGGGACATACAGCGAGATGTTTGCTGCTTTTGCGTTTGGCTGTTGGGAGATTTACAGCACAAAGATATCTAGTTGATTTGAAGCAGTTCCGAGAAAGTCTAAACATAATCCCCACTTCTCCCTCCTGGCACTTTCCATGTGGGAGATATAGCAGGATGTATATTGGTTTTGAGGACAACTCAATGGACAGTGTAGGGAGAAAACCTCCTGGCTCCTTGAATGCCGTTTCTGGAGACACTGCGATCAATGTGGGAGATATGTCAAGATGTGTGTTTATTTTGAGGACGGCTCTCTGGAGAGTCTTAGCAAAGAGGTCACACAGATAATCAGAGCAATTCTCAGAGACACTGAGAACAAGCTCCGCAATTCCCTCCTGGCACTTTCCCTGTAGGAGATACCGCAAGACGTTTCTGTATATTGGGCACAGCGCTCTGCACGGTGTTAGCACAGACTTTCCCGGGACAGTGAAACCCTATGTCAGAGACACTGAGAAGAAGCCCCAATGTTCCCTCCAGGCACTTTCAGTGTGGCTGCCTTCTCCACGTGGTTCCTGGTTTCACTGCAGCTCTGAAGAGAATGTTAGCAAAGAGGTAACCGGGACAGTGAAAACAGTACTCAAAGACAGGGAGAGCAAGCTCTCTCTTGGCACTTTGGATGTGGGACATACAGCGAGATGTTTGCTGCTTTTGCGTTTGGCTGTTGGGAGATTTACAGCACAAAGATATCTAGTTGATTTGAAGCAGTTCCGAGAAAGTCTAAACATAATCCCCACTTCTCCCTCCTGGCACTTTCCATGTGGGAGATATAGCAGGATGTATATTGGTTTTGAGGACAACTCAATGGACAGTGTAGGGAGAAAACCTCCTGGCTCCTTGAATGCCGTTTCTGGAGACACTGCGATCAATGTGGGAGATATGTCAAGATGTGTGTTTGTTTTGAGGACGGCTCTCTGGAGAGTCTTAGCAAAGAGGTCACACAGATAATCAGAGCAATTCTCAGAGACACTGAGAACAAGCTCCACAATTCCCTCCTGGCACTTTCCCTGTAGGAGATACCGCAAGACGTTTCTGTATATTGGGCACAGCGCTCTGCAGGGTGTTAGCAGAGACTTTCCCGGGACAGTGAAACCCTATGTCAGAGACACTGAGAAGAAGCCCCAATGTTCCCTCCAGGCACTTTCAGTGTGGCTGCCTTCTCCACGTGGTTCCTGGTTTCACTGCAGCTCTGAAGAGAATGCTAGCAAAGAGGTAACCGGGACAGTGAAAACAGTACTCAAAGACAGGGAGAGCAAGCTCTCTCTTGGCACTTTGGATGTGGGACATAGAGCGAGATGTTTGCTGCTTTTGCGTTTGGCTGTTGGGAGATTTACAGCACAAAGATATCTAGTTGATTTGAAGCAGTTCCGAGAAAGTCTAAACATAATCCCCACTTCTCCCTCCTGGCACTTTCCATGTGGGAGATATAGCAGGATGTATATTGGTTTTGAGGACAACTCAATGGACAGTGTAGGGAGAAAACCTCCTGGCTCCTTGAATGCCGTTTCTGGAGACACTGCGATCAATGTGGGAGATATGTCAAGATGTGTGTTTATTTTGAGGACGGCTCTCTGGAGAGTCTTAGCAAAGAGGTCACACAGATAATCAGAGCAATTCTCAGAGACACTGAGAACAAGCTCCGCAATTCCCTCCTGGCACTTTCCCTGTAGGAGATACCGCAAGACGTTTCTGTATATTGGGCACAGCGCTCTGCACGGTGTTAGCAGAGACTTTCCCGGGACAGTGAAACCCTATGTCAGAGACACTGAGAAGAAGCCCCAATGTTCCCTCCAGGCACTTTCAGTGTGGCTGCCTTCTCCACGTGGTTCCTGGTTTCACTGCAGCTCTGAAGAGAATGCTAGCAAAGAGGTAACCGGGACAGTGAAAACAGTACTCAAAGACAGGGAGAGCAAGCTCTCTCTTGGCACTTTGGATGTGGGACATAGAGCGAGATGTTTGCTGCTTTTGCGTTTGGCTGTTGGGAGATTTACAGCACAAAGATATCTAGTTGATTTGAAGCAGTTCCGAGAAAGTCTAAACATAATCCCCACTTCTCCCTCCTGGCACTTTCCATGTGGGAGATATAGCAGGATGTATATTGGTTTTGAGGACAACTCAATGGACAGTGTAGGGAGAAAACCTCCTGGCTCCTTGAATGCCGTTTCTGGAGACACTGCGATCAATGTGGGAGATATGTCAAGATGTGTGTTTGTTTTGAGGACGGCTCTCTGGAGAGTCTTAGCAAAGAGGTCACACAGATAATCAGAGCAATTCTCAGAGACACTGAGAACAAGCTCGACAATTCCCTCCTGGCACTTTCCCTGTAGGAGATACCGCAAGACGTTTCTGTATATTGGGCACAGCGCTGTGCACGGTGTTAGCAGAGACTTTCCCGGGACAGTGAAACCCTATGTCAGAGACACTGAGAAGAAGCCCCAATGTTCCCTCCAGGCACTTTCAGTGTGGGTGCCTTCTCCACGTGGTTCCTGGTTTCACTGCGACTCTGAAGAGAATGCTAGCAAAGAGGTAACCGGGACAGTGAAAACAGTACTCAAAGACAGGGAGAGCAAGCTCTCTCTTGGCACTTTGGATGTGGGACATACAGCGAGATGTTTGCTGCTTTTGCGTTTGGCTGTTGGGAGATTTACAGCACAAAGATATCTAGTTGATTTGAAGCAGTTCCGAGAAAGTCTAAACATAATCCCCACTTCTCCCTCCTGGCACTTTCCATGTGGGAGATATAGCAGGATGTATATTGGTTTTGAGGACAACTCAATGGACAGTGTAGGGAGAAAACCTCCTGGCTCCTTGAATGCCGTTTCTGGAGACACTGCGATCAATGTGGGAGATATGTCAAGATGTGTGTTTATTTTGAGGACGGCTCTCTGGAGAGTCTTAGCAAAGAGGTCACACAGATAATCAGAGCAATTCTCAGAGACACTGAGAACAAGCTCCGCAATTCCCTCCTGGCACTTTCCCTGTAGGAGATACCGCAAGACGTTTCTGTATATTGGGCACAGCGCTCTGCACGGTGTTAGCAGAGACTTTCCCGGGACAGTGAAACCCTATGTCAGAGACACTGAGAAGAAGCCCCAATGTTCCCTCCAGGCACTTTCAGTGTGGGTGCTTTCTCCACGTGGTTCCTGGTTTCACTGCAGCTCTGAAGAGAATGTTAGCAAAGAGGTAACCGGGACAGTGAAAACAGTACTCAAAGACAGGGAGAGCAAGCTCTCTCTTGGCACTTTGGATGTGGGACATACAGCGAGATGTTTGCTGCTTTTGCGTTTGGCTGTTGGGAGATTTACAGCACAAAGATATCTAGTTGATTTGAAGCAGTTCCGAGAAAGTCTAAACATAATCCCCACTTCTCCCTCCTGGCACTTTCCATGTGGGAGATATAGCAGGATGTATATTGGTTTTGAGGACAACTCAATGGACAGTGTAGGGAGAAAAGGTCCTGGCTCCTTGAATGCCGTTTCTGGAGACACTGCGATCAATGTGGGAGATATGTCAAGATGTGTGTTTGTTTTGAGGACGGCTCTCTGGAGAGTCTTAGCAAAGAGGTCACACAGATAATCAGAGCAATTCTCAGAGACACTGAGAACAAGCTCGACAATTCCCTCCTGGCACTTTCCCTGTAGGAGATACCGCAAGACGTTTCTGTATATTGGGCACAGCGCTCTGCACGGTGTTAGCACAGACTTTCCCGGGACAGTGAAACCCTATGTCAGAGACACTGAGAAGAAGCCCCAATGTTCCCTCCAGGCACTTTCAGTGTGGCTGCCTTCTCCACGTGGTTCCTGGTTTCACTGCAGCTCTGAAGAGAATGTTAGCAAAGAGGTAACCGGGACAGTGAAAACAGTACTCAAAGACAGGGAGAGCAAGCTCTCTCTTGGCACTTTGGATGTGGGACATACAGCGAGATGTTTGCTGCTTTTGCGTTTGGCTGTTGGGAGATTTACAGCACAAAGATATCTAGTTGATTTGAAGCAGTTCCGAGAAAGTCTAAACATAATCCCCACTTCTCCCTCCTGGCACTTTCCATGTGGGAGATATAGCAGGATGTATATTGGTTTTGAGGACAACTCAATGGACAGTGTAGGGAGAAAACCTCCTGGCTCCTTGAATGCCGTTTCTGGAGACACTGCGATCAATGTGGGAGATATGTCAAGATGTGTGTTTGTTTTGAGGACGGCTCTCTGGAGAGTCTTAGCAAAGAGGTCACACAGATAATCAGAGCAATTCTCAGAGACACTGAGAACAAGCTCGGCAATTCCCTCCTGGCACTTTCCCTGTAGGAGATACCGCAAGACGTTTCTGTATATTGGGCACAGCGCTCTGCAGGGTGTTAGCAGAGACTTTCCCGGGACAGTGAAACCCTATGTCAGAGACACTGAGAAGAAGCCCCAATGTTCCCTCCAGGCACTTTCAGTGTGGCTGCCTTCTCCACGTGGTTCCTGGTTTCACTGCAGCTCTGAAGAGAATGTTAGCAAAGAGGTAACCGGGACAGTGAAAACAGTACTCAAAGACAGGGAGAGCAAGCTCTCTCTTGGCACTTTGGATGTGGGACATACAGCGAGATGTTTGCTGCTTTTGCGTTTGGCTGTTGGGAGATTTACAGCACAAAGATATCTAGTTGATTTGAAGCAGTTCCGAGAAAGTCTAAACATAATCCCCACTTCTCCCTCCTGGCACTTTCCATGTGGGAGATATAGCAGGATGTATATTGGTTTTGAGGACAACTCAATGGACAGTGTAGGGAGAAAACCTCCTGGCTCCTTGAATGCCGTTTCTGGAGACACTGCGATCAATGTGGGAGATATGTCAAGATGTGTGTTTGTTTTGAGGACGGCTCTCTGGAGAGTCTTAGCAAAGAGGTCACACAGATAATCAGAGCAATTCTCAGAGACACTGAGAACAAGCTCGGCAATTCCCTCCTGGCACTTTCCCTGTAGGAGATACCGCAAGACGTTTCTGTATATTGGGCACAGCGCTCTGCAGGGTGTTAGCAGAGACTTTCCCGGGACAGTGAAACCCTATGTCAGAGACACTGAGAAGAAGCCCCAATGTTCCCTCCAGGCACTTTCAGTGTGGCTGCCTTCTCCACGTGGTTCCTGGTTTCACTGCAGCTCTGAAGAGAATGTTAGCAAAGAGGTAACCGGGACAGTGAAAACAGTACTCAAAGACAGGGAGAGCAAGCTCTCTCTTGGCACTTTGGATGTGGGACATACAGCGAGATGTTTGCTGCTTTTGCGTTTGGCTGTTGGGAGATTTACAGCACAAAGATATCTAGTTGATTTGAAGCAGTTCCGAGAAAGTCTAAACATAATCCCCACTTCTCCCTCCTGGCACTTTCCATGTGGGAGATATAGCAGGATGTATATTGGTTTTGAGGACAACTCAATGGACAGTGTAGGGAGAAAACCTCCTGGCTCCTTGAATGCCGTTTCTGGAGACACTGCGATCAATGTGGGAGATATGTCAAGATGTGTGTTTGTTTTGAGGACGGCTCTCTGGAGAGTCTTAGCAAAGAGGTCACACAGATAATCAGAGCAATTCTCAGAGACACTGAGAACAAGCTCCACAATTCCCTCCTGGCACTTTCCCTGTAGGAGATACCGCAAGACGTTTCTGTATATTGGGCACAGCGCTCTGCACGGTGTTAGCAGAGACTTCCCCGGGACAGTGAAACCCTATGTCAGAGACACTGAGAAGAAGCCCCAATGTTCCCTCCAGGCACTTTCAGTGTGGCTGCCTTCTCCACGTGGTTCCTGGTTTCACTGCAGCTCTGAAGAGAATGTTAGCAAAGAGGTAACCGGGACAGTGAAAACAGTACTCAAAGACAGGGAGAGCAAGCTCTCTCTTGGCACTTTGCATGTGGGACATACAGCGAGATGTTTGCTGCTTTTGCGTTTGGCTGTTGGGAGATTTACAGCACAAAGATATCTAGTTGATTTGAAGCAGTTCCGAGAAAGTCTAAACATAATCCCCACTTCTCCCTCCTGGCACTTTCCATGTGGGAGATATAGCAGGATGTATATTGGTTTTGAGGACAACTCAATGGACAGTGTAGGGAGAAAACCTCCTGGCTCCTTGAATGCCGTTTCTGGAGACACTGCGATCAATGTGGGAGATATGTCAAGATGTGTGTTTGTTTTGAGGACGGCTCTCTGGAGAGTCTTAGCAAAGAGGTCACACAGATAATCAGAGCAATTCTCAGAGACACTGAGAACAAGCTCGGCAATTCCCTCCTGGCACTTTCCCTGTAGGAGATACCGCAAGACGTTTCTGTATATTGGGCACAGCGCTCTGCAGGGTGTTAGCAGAGACTTTCCCGGGACAGTGAAACCCTATGTCAGAGACACTGAGAAGAAGCCCCAATGTTCCCTCCAGGCACTTTCAGTGTGGGTGCCTTCTCCACGTGGTTCCTGGTTTCACTGCAGCTCTGAAGAGAATGTTAGCAAAGAGGTAACCGGGACAGTGAAAACAGTACTCAAAGACAGGGAGAGCAAGCTCTCTCTTGGCACTTTGGATGTGGGACATACAGCGAGATGTTTGCTGCTTTTGCGTTTGGCTGTTGGGAGATTTACAGCACAAAGATATCTAGTTGATTTGAAGCAGTTCCGAGAAAGTCTAAACATAATCCCCACTTCTCCCTCCTGGCACTTTCCATGTGGGAGATATAGCAGGATGTATATTGGTTTTGAGGACAACTCAATGGACAGTGTAGGGAGAAAACCTCCTGGCTCCTTGAATGCCGTTTCTGGAGACACTGCGATCAATGTGGGAGATATGTCAAGATGTGTGTTTGTTTTGAGGACGGCTCTCTGGAGAGTCTTAGCAAAGAGGTCACACAGATAATCAGAGCAATTCTCAGAGACACTGAGAACAAGCTCGACAATTCGTTCCTGGCACTTTCCCTGTAGGAGATACCGCAAGACGTTTCTGTATATTGGGCACAGCGCTCTGCACGGTGTTAGCACAGACTTTCCCGGGACAGTGAAACCCTATGTCAGAGACACTGAGAAGAAGCCCCAATGTTCCCTCCAGGCACTTTCAGTGTGGCTGCCTTCTCCACGTGGTTCCTGGTTTCACTGCAGCTCTGAAGAGAATGTTAGCAAAGAGGTAACCGGGACAGTGAAAACAGTACTCAAAGACAGGGAGAGCAAGCTCTCTCTTGGCACTTTGCATGTGGGACATACAGCGAGATGTTTGCTGCTTTTGCGTTTGGCTGTTGGGAGATTTACAGCACAAAGATATCTAGTTGATTTGAAGCAGTTCCGAGAAAGTCTAAACATAATCCCCCCTTCTCCCTCCTGGCACTTTCCATGTGGGAGATATAGCAGGATGTATATTGGTTTTGAGGACAACTCAATGGACAGTGTAGGGAGAAAACCTCCTGGCTCCTTGAATGCCGTTTCTGGAGACACTGCGATCAATGTGGGAGATATGTCAAGATGTGTGTTTGTTTTGAGGACGGCTCTCTGGAGAGTCTTAGCAAAGAGGTCACACAGATAATCAGAGCAATTCTCAGAGACACTGAGAACAAGCTCGACAATTCCCTCCTGGCACTTTCCCTGTAGGAGATACCGCAAGACGTTTCTGTATATTGGGCACAGCGCTGTGCACGGTGTTAGCAGAGACTTTCCCGGGACAGTGAAACCCTATGTCAGAGACACTGAGAAGAAGCCCCAATGTTCCCTCCAGGCACTTTCAGTGTGGCTGCCTTCTCCACGTGGTTCCTGGTTTCACTGCAGCTCTGAAGAGAATGTTAGCAAAGAGGTAACCGGGACAGTGAAAACAGTACTCAAAGACAGGGAGAGCAAGCTCTCTCTTGGCACTTTGGATGTGGGACATAGAGCGAGATGTTTGCTGCTTTTGCGTTTGGCTGTTGGGAGATTTACAGCACAAAGATATCTAGTTGATTTGAAGCAGTTCCGAGAAAGTCTAAACATAATCCCCACTTCTCCCTCCTGGCACTTTCCATGTGGGAGATATAGCAGGATGTATATTGGTTTTGAGGACAACTCAATGGACAGTGTAGGGAGAAAACCTCCTGGCTCCTTGAATGCCGTTTCTGGAGACACTGCGATCAATGTGGGAGATATGTCAAGATGTGTGTTTATTTTGAGGACGGCTCTCTGGAGAGTCTTAGCAAAGAGGTCACACAGATAATCAGAGCAATTCTCAGAGACACTGAGAACAAGCTCCGCAATTCCCTCCTGGCACTTTCCCTGTAGGAGATACCGCAAGACGTTTCTGTATATTGGGCACAGCGCTCTGCAGGGTGTTAGCAGAGACTTTCCCGGGACAGTGAAACCCTATGTCAGAGACACTGAGAAGAAGCCCCAATGTTCCCTCCAGGCACTTTCAGTGTGGGTGCTTTCTCCACGTGGTTCCTGGTTTCACTGCAGCTCTGAAGAGAATGTTAGCAAAGAGGTAACCGGGACAGTGAAAACAGTACTCAAAGACAGGGAGAGCAAGCTCTCTCTTGGCACTTTGGATGTGGGACATACAGCGAGATGTTTGCTGCTTTTGCGTTTGGCTGTTGGGAGATTTACAGCACAAAGATATCTAGTTGATTTGAAGCAGTTCCGAGAAAGTCTAAACATAATCCCCACTTCTCCCTCCTGGCACTTTCCATGTGGGAGATATAGCAGGATGTATATTGGTTTTGAGGACAACTCAATGGACAGTGTAGGGAGAAAAGGTCCTGGCTCCTTGAATGCCGTTTCTGGAGACACTGCGATCAATGTGGGAGATATGTCAAGATGTGTGTTTGTTTTGAGGACGGCTCTCTGGAGAGTCTTAGCAAAGAGGTCACACAGATAATCAGAGCAATTCTCAGAGACACTGAGAACAAGCTCCACAATTCCCTCCTGGCACTTTCCCTGTAGGAGATACCGCAAGACGTTTCTGTATATTGGGCACAGCGCTCTGCACGGTGTTAGCAGAGACTTTCCCGGGACAGTGAAACCCTATGTCAGAGACACTGAGAAGAAGCCCCAATGTTCCCTCCAGGCACTTTCAGTGTGGCTGCCTTCTCCACGTGGTTCCTGGTTTCACTGCAGCTCTGAAGAGAATGTTAGCAAAGAGGTAACCGGGACAGTGAAAACAGTACTCAAAGACAGGGAGAGCAAGCTCTCTCTTGGCACTTTGGATGTGGGACATAGAGCGAGATGTTTGCTGCTTTTGCGTTTGGCTGTTGGGAGATTTACAGCACAAAGATATCTAGTTGATTTGAAGCAGTTCCGAGAAAGTCTAAACATAATCCCCACTTCTCCCTCCTGGCACTTTCCATGTGGGAGATATAGCAGGATGTATATTGGTTTTGAGGACAACTCAATGGACAGTGTAGGGAGAAAACCTCCTGGCTCCTTGAATGCCGTTTCTGGAGACACTGCGATCAATGTGGGAGATATGTCAAGATGTGTGTTTGTTTTGAGGACGGCTCTCTGGAGAGTCTTAGCAAAGAGGTCACACAGATAATCAGAGCAATTCTCAGAGACACTGAGAACAAGCTCGACAATTCCCTCCTGGCACTTTCCCTGTAGGAGATACCGCAAGACGTTTCTGTATATTGGGCACAGCGCTCTGCACGGTGTTAGCACAGACTTTCCCGGGACAGTGAAACCCTATGTCAGAGACACTGAGAAGAAGCCCCAATGTTCCCTCCAGGCACTTTCAGTGTGGCTGCCTTCTCCACGTGGTTCCTGGTTTCACTGCAGCTCTGAAGAGAATGCTAGCAAAGAGGTAACCGGGACAGTGAAAACAGTACTCAAAGACAGGGAGAGCAAGCTCTCTCTTGGCACTTTGGATGTGGGACATAGAGCGAGATGTTTGCTGCTTTTGCGTTTGGCTGTTGGGAGATTTACAGCACAAAGATATCTAGTTGATTTGAAGCAGTTCCGAGAAAGTCTAAACATAATCCCCACTTCTCCCTCCTGGCACTTTCCATGTGGGAGATATAGCAGGATGTATATTGGTTTTGAGGACAACTCAATGGACAGTGTAGGGAGAAAACCTCCTGGCTCCTTGAATGCCGTTTCTGGAGACACTGCGATCAATGTGGGAGATATGTCAAGATGTGTGTTTATTTTGAGGACGGCTCTCTGGAGAGTCTTAGCAAAGAGGTCACACAGATAATCAGAGCAATTCTCAGAGACACTGAGAACAAGCTCGACAATTCGTTCCTGGCACTTTCCCTGTAGGAGATACCGCAAGACGTTTCTGTATATTGGGCACAGCGCTCTGCACGGTGTTAGCAGAGACTTTCCCGGGACAGTGAAACCCTATGTCAGAGACACTGAGAAGAAGCCCCAATGTTCCCTCCAGGCACTTTCAGTGTGGCTGCCTTCTCCACGTGGTTCCTGGTTTCACTGCGGCTCTGAAGAGAATGTTAGCAAAGAGGTAACCGGGACAGTGAAAACAGTACTCAAAGACAGGGAGAGCAAGCTCTCTCTTGGCACTTTGGATGTGGGACATACAGCGAGATGTTTGCTGCTTTTGCGTTTGGCTGTTGGGAGATTTACAGCACAAAGATATCTAGTTGATTTGAAGCAGTTCCGAGAAAGTCTAAACATAATCCCCACTTCTCCCTCCTGGCACTTTCCATGTGGGAGATATAGCAGGATGTATATTGGTTTTGAGGACAACTCAATGGACAGTGTAGGGAGAAAACCTCCTGGCTCCTTGAATGCCGTTTCTGGAGACACTGCGATCAATGTGGGAGATATGTCAAGATGTGTGTTTATTTTGAGGACGGCTCTCTGGAGAGTCTTAGCAAAGAGGTCACACAGATAATCAGAGCAATTCTCAGAGACACTGAGAACAAGCTCCGCAATTCCCTCCTGGCACTTTCCCTGTAGGAGATACCGCAAGACGTTTCTGTATATTGGGCACAGCGCTCTGCAGGGTGTTAGCAGAGACTTTCCCGGGACAGTGAAACCCTATGTCAGAGACACTGAGAAGAAGCCCCAATGTTCCCTCCAGGCACTTTCAGTGTGGGTGCTTTCTCCACGTGGTTCCTGGTTTCACTGCAGCTCTGAAGAGAATGTTAGCAAAGAGGTAACCGGGACAGTGAAAACAGTACTCAAAGACAGGGAGAGCAAGCTCTCTCTTGGCACTTTGGATGTGGGACATACAGCGAGATGTTTGCTGCTTTTGCGTTTGGCTGTTGGGAGATTTACAGCACAAAGATATCTAGTTGATTTGAAGCAGTTCCGAGAAAGTCTAAACATAATCCCCACTTCTCCCTCCTGGCACTTTCCATGTGGGAGATATAGCAGGATGTATATTGGTTTTGAGGACAACTCAATGGACAGTGTAGGGAGAAAACCTCCTGGCTCCTTGAATGCCGTTTCTGGAGACACTGCGATCAATGTGGGAGATATGTCAAGATGTGTGTTTGTTTTGAGGACGGCTCTCTGGAGAGTCTTAGCAAAGAGGTCACACAGATAATCAGAGCAATTCTCAGAGACACTGAGAACAAGCTCCACAATTCCCTCCTGGCACTTTCCCTGTAGGAGATACCGCAAGACGTTTCTGTATATTGGGCACAGCGCTCTGCACGGTGTTAGCACAGACTTTCCCGGGACAGTGAAACCCTATGTCAGAGACACTGAGAAGAAGCCCCAATGTTCCCTCCAGGCACTTTCAGTGTGGCTGCCTTCTCCACGTGGTTCCTGGTTTCACTGCAGCTCTGAAGAGAATGTTAGCAAAGAGGTAACCGGGACAGTGAAAACAGTACTCAAAGACAGGGAGAGCAAGCTCTCTCTTGGCACTTTGGATGTGGGACATACAGCGAGATGTTTGCTGCTTTTGCGTTTGGCTGTTGGGAGATTTACAGCACAAAGATATCTAGTTGATTTGAAGCAGTTCCGAGAAAGTCTAAACATAATCCCCACTTCTCCCTCCTGGCACTTTCCATGTGGGAGATATAGCAGGATGTATATTGGTTTTGAGGACAACTCAATGGACAGTGTAGGGAGAAAACCTCCTGGCTCCTTGAATGCCGTTTCTGGAGACACTGCGATCAATGTGGGAGATATGTCAAGATGTGTGTTTATTTTGAGGACGGCTCTCTGGAGAGTCTTAGCAAAGAGGTCACACAGATAATCAGAGCAATTCTCAGAGACACTGAGAACAAGCTCCACAATTCCCTCCTGGCACTTTCCCTGTAGGAGATACCGCAAGACGTTTCTGTATATTGGGCACAGCGCTCTGCACGGTGTTAGCAGAGACTTTCCCGGGACAGTGAAACCCTATGTCAGAGACACTGAGAAGAAGCCCCAATGTTCCCTCCAGGCACTTTCAGTGTGGCTGCCTTCTCCACGTGGTTCCTGGTTTCACTGCAGCTCTGAAGAGAATGTTAGCAAAGAGGTAACCGGGACAGTGAAAACAGTACTCAAAGACAGGGAGAGCAAGCTCTCTCTTGGCACTTTGGATGTGGGACATACAGCGAGATGTTTGCTGCTTTTGCGTTTGGCTGTTGGGAGATTTACAGCACAAAGATATCTAGTTGATTTGAAGCAGTTCCGAGAAAGTCTAAACATAATCCCCACTTCTCCCTCCTGGCACTTTCCATGTGGGAGATATAGCAGGATGTATATTGGTTTTGAGGACAACTCAATGGACAGTGTAGGGAGAAAACCTCCTGGCTCCTTGAATGCCGTTTCTGGAGACACTGCGATCAATGTGGGAGATATGTCAAGATGTGTGTTTGTTTTGAGGACGGCTCTCTGGAGAGTCTTAGCAAAGAGGTCACACAGATAATCAGAGCAATTCTCAGAGACACTGAGAACAAGCTCCACAATTCCCTCCTGGCACTTTCCCTGTAGGAGATACCGCAAGACGTTTCTGTATATTGGGCACAGCGCTCTGCACGGTGTTAGCAGAGACTTTCCCGGGACAGTGAAACCCTATGTCAGAGACACTGAGAAGAAGCCCCAATGTTCCCTCCAGGCACTTTCAGTGTGGCTGCCTTCTCCACGTGGTTCCTGGTTTCACTGCGGCTCTGAAGAGAATGCTAGCAAAGAGGTAACCGGGACAGTGAAAACAGTACTCAAAGACAGGGAGAGCAAGCTCTCTCTTGGCACTTTGGATGTGGGACATACAGCGAGATGTTTGCTGCTTTTGCGTTTGGCTGTTGGGAGATTTACAGCACAAAGATATCTAGTTGATTTGAAGCAGTTCCGAGAAAGTCTAAACATAATCCCCACTTCTCCCTCCTGGCACTTTCCATGTGGGAGATATAGCAGGATGTATATTGGTTTTGAGGACAACTCAATGGACAGTGTAGGGAGAAAACCTCCTGGCTCCTTGAATGCCGTTTCTGGAGACACTGCGATCAATGTGGGAGATATGTCAAGATGTGTGTTTATTTTGAGGACGGCTCTCTGGAGAGTCTTAGCAAAGAGGTCACACAGATAATCAGAGCAATTCTCAGAGACACTGAGAACAAGCTCCGCAATTCCCACCTGGCACTTTCCCTGTAGGAGATACCGCAAGACGTTTCTGTATATTGGGCACAGCGCTCTGCACGGTGTTAGCAGAGACTTTCCCGGGACAGTGAAACCCTATGTCAGAGACACTGAGAAGAAGCCCCAATGTTCCCTCCAGGCACTTTCAGTGTGGGTGCTTTCTCCACGTGGTTCCTGGTTTCACTGCAGCTCTGAAGAGAATGTTAGCAAAGAGGTAACCGGGACAGTGAAAACAGTACTCAAAGACAGGGAGAGCAAGCTCTCTCTTGGCACTTTGGATGTGGGACATACAGCGAGATGTTTGCTGCTTTTGCGTTTGGCTGTTGGGAGATTTACAGCACAAAGATATCTAGTTGATTTGAAGCAGTTCCGAGAAAGTCTAAACATAATCCCCACTTCTCCCTCCTGGCACTTTCCATGTGGGAGATATAGCAGGATGTATATTGGTTTTGAGGACAACTCAATGGACAGTGTAGGGAGAAAACCTCCTGGCTCCTTGAATGCCGTTTCTGGAGACACTGCGATCAATGTGGGAGATATGTCAAGATGTGTGTTTATTTTGAGGACGGCTCTCTGGAGAGTCTTAGCAAAGAGGTCACACAGATAATCAGAGCAATTCTCAGAGACACTGAGAACAAGCTCCACAATTCCCTCCTGGCACTTTCCCTGTAGGAGATACCGCAAGACGTTTCTGTATATTGGGCACAGCGCTCTGCACGGTGTTAGCAGAGACTTTCACGGGACAGTGAAACCCTATGTCAGAGACACTGAGAAGAAGCCCCAATGTTCCCTCCAGGCACTTTCAGTGTGGCTGCCTTCTCCACGTGGTTCCTGGTTTCACTGCAGCTCTGAAGAGAATGTTAGCAAAGAGGTAACCGGGACAGTGAAAACAGTACTCAAAGACAGGGAGAGCAAGCTCTCTCTTGGCACTTTGGATGTGGGACATACAGCGAGATGTTTGCTGCTTTTGCGTTTGGCTGTTGGGAGATTTACAGCACAAAGATATCTAGTTGATTTGAAGCAGTTCCGAGAAAGTCTAAACATAATCCCCACTTCTCCCTCCTGGCACTTTCCATGTGGGAGATATAGCAGGATGTATATTGGTTTTGAGGACAACTCAATGGACAGTGTAGGGAGAAAACCTCCTGGCTCCTTGAATGCCGTTTCTGGAGACACTGCGATCAATGTGGGAGATATGTCAAGATGTGTGTTTGTTTTGAGGACGGCTCTCTGGAGAGTCTTAGCAAAGAGGTCACACAGATAATCAGAGCAATTCTCAGAGACACTGAGAACAAGGTCCGCAATTCCCTCCTGGCACTTTCCCTGTAGGAGATACCGCAAGACGTTTCTGTATATTGGGCACAGCGCTCTGCACGGTGTTAGCAGAGACTTTCCCGGGACAGTGAAACCCTATGTCAGAGACACTGAGAAGAAGCCCCAATGTTCCCTCCAGGCACTTTCAGTGTGGCTGCCTTCTCCACGTGGTTCCTGGTTTCACTGCAGCTCTGAAGAGAATGCTAGCAAAGAGGTAACCGGGACAGTGAAAACAGTACTCAAAGACAGGGAGAGCAAGCTGTCTCTTGGCACTTTGGATGTGGGACATACAGCGAGATGTTTGCTGCTTTTGCGTTTGGCTGTTGGGAGATTTACAGCACAAAGATATCTAGTTGATTTGAAGCAGTTCCGAGAAAGTCTAAACATAATCCCCACTTCTCCCTCCTGGCACTTTCCATGTGGGAGATATAGCAGGATGTATATTGGTTTTGAGGACAACTCAATGGACAGTGTAGGGAGAAAAGGTCCTGGCTCCTTGAATGCCGTTTCTGGAGACACTGCGATCAATGTGGGAGATATGTCAAGATGTGTGTTTGTTTTGAGGACGGCTCTCTGGAGAGTCTTAGCAAAGAGGTCACACAGATAATCAGAGCAATTCTCAGAGACACTAAGAACAAGCTCCACAATTCCCTCCTGGCACTTTCCCTGTAGGAGATACCGCAAGACGTTTCTGTATATTGGGCACAGCGCTCTGCACGGTGTTAGCAGAGACTTTCCCGGGACAGTGAAACCCTATGTCAGAGACACTGAGAAGAAGCCCCAATGTTCCCTCCAGGCACTTTCAGTGTGGCTGCCTTCTCCACGTGGTTCCTGGTTTCACTGCAGCTCTGAAGAGAATGCTAGCAAAGAGATAACCGGGACAGTGAAAACAGTACTCAAAGACAGGGAGAGCAAGCTCTCTCTTGGCACTTTGCATGTGGGACATACAGCGAGATGTTTGCTGCTTTTGCGTTTGGCTGTTGGGAGATTTACAGCACAAAGATATCTAGTTGATTTGAAGCAGTTCCGAGAAAGTCTAAACATAATCCCCACTTCTCCCTCCTGGCACTTTCCATGTGGGAGATATAGCAGGATGTATATTGGTTTTGAGGACAACTCAATGGACAGTGTAGGGAGAAAAGGTCCTGGCTCCTTGAATGCCGTTTCTGGAGACACTGCGATCAATGTGGGAGATATGTCAAGATGTGTGTTTGTTTTGAGGACGGCTCTCTGGAGAGTCTTAGCAAAGAGGTCACACAGATAATCAGAGCAATTCTCAGAGACACTGAGAACAAGCTCCGCAATTCCCTCCTGGCACTTTCCCTGTAGGAGATACCGCAAGACGTTTCTGTATATTGGGCACAGCGCTCTGCACGGTGTTAGCACAGACTTTCCCGGGACAGTGAAACCCTATGTCAGAGACACTGAGAAGAAGCCCCAATGTTCCCTCCAGGCACTTTCAGTGTGGGTGCTTTCTCCACGTGGTTCCTGGTTTCACTGCAGCTCTGAAGAGAATGTTAGCAAAGAGGTAACCGGGACAGTGAAAACAGTACTCAAAGACAGGGAGAGCAAGCTCTCTCTTGGCACTTTGCATGTGGGACATACAGCGAGATGTTTGCTGCTTTTGCGTTTGGCTGTTGGGAGATTTACAGCACAAAGATATCTAGTTGATTTGAAGCAGTTCCGAGAAAGTCTAAACATAATCCCCACTTCTCCCTCCTGGCACTTTCCATGTGGGAGATATAGCAGGATGTATATTGGTTTTGAGGACAACTCAATGGACAGTGTAGGGAGAAAACCTCCTGGCTCCTTGAATGCCGTTTCTGGAGACACTGCGATCAATGTGGGAGATATGTCAAGATGTGTGTTTGTTTTGAGGACGGCTCTCTGGAGAGTCTTAGCAAAGAGGTCACACAGATAATCAGAGCAATTCTCAGAGACACTGAGAACAAGCTCCACAATTCCCTCCTGGCACTTTCCCTGTAGGAGATACCGCAAGACGTTTCTGTATATTGGGCACAGCGCTCTGCACGGTGTTAGCAGAGACTTTCCCGGGACAGTGAAACCCTATGTCAGAGACACTGAGAAGAAGCCCCAATGTTCCCTCCAGGCACTTTCAGTGTGGCTGCCTTCTCCACGTGGTTCCTGGTTTCACTGCAGCTCTGAAGAGAATGTTAGCAAAGAGGTAACCGGGACAGTGAAAACAGTACTCAAAGACAGGGAGAGCAAGCTCTCTCTTGGCACTTTGGATGTGGGACATACAGCGAGATGTTTGCTGCTTTTGCGTTTGGCTGTTGGGAGATTTACAGCACAAAGATATCTAGTTGATTTGAAGCAGTTCCGAGAAAGTCTAAACATAATCCCCACTTCTCCCTCCTGGCACTTTCCATGTGGGAGATATAGCAGGATGTATATTGGTTTTGAGGACAACTCAATGGACAGTGTAGGGAGAAAACCTCCTGGCTCCTTGAATGCCGTTTCTGGAGACACTGCGATCAATGTGGGAGATATGTCAAGATGTGTGTTTGTTTTGAGGACGGCTCTCTGGAGAGTCTTAGCAAAGAGGTCACACAGATAATCAGAGCAATTCTCAGAGACACTGAGAACAAGCTCCGCAATTCCCTCCTGGCACTTTCCCTGTAGGAGATACCGCAAGACGTTTCTGTATATTGGGCACAGCGCTCTGCACGGTGTTAGCAGAGACTTTCCCGGGACAGTGAAACCCTATGTCAGAGACACTGAGAAGAAGCCCCAATGTTCCCTCCAGGCACTTTCAGTGTGGGTGCTTTCTCCACGTGGTTCCTGGTTTCACTGCGGCTCTGAAGAGAATGTTAGCAAAGAGGTAACCGGGACAGTGAAAACAGTACTCAAAGACAGGGAGAGCAAGCTCTCTCTTGGCACTTTGGATGTGGGACATACAGCGAGATGTTTGCTGCTTTTGCGTTTGGCTGTTGGGAGATTTACAGCACAAAGATATCTAGTTGATTTGAAGCAGTTCCGAGAAAGTCTAAACATAATCCCCACTTCTCCCTCCTGGCACTTTCCATGTGGGAGATATAGCAGGATGTATATTGGTTTTGAGGACAACTCAATGGACAGTGTAGGGAGAAAACCTCCTGGCTCCTTGAATGCCGTTTCTGGAGACACTGCGATCAATGTGGGAGATATGTCAAGATGTGTGTTTGTTTTGAGGACGGCTCTCTGGAGAGTCTTAGCAAAGAGGTCACACAGATAATCAGAGCAATTCTCAGAGACACTGAGAACAAGGTCCGCAATTCCCTCCTGGCACTTTCCCTGTAGGAGATACCGCAAGACGTTTCTGTATATTGGGCACAGCGCTCTGCACGGTGTTAGCAGAGACTTTCCCGGGACAGTGAAACCCTATGTCAGAGACACTGAGAAGAAGCCCCAATGTTCCCTCCAGGCACTTTCAGTGTGGCTGCCTTCTCCACGTGGTTCCTGGTTTCACTGCAGCTCTGAAGAGAATGCTAGCAAAGAGGTAACCGGGACAGTGAAAACAGTACTCAAAGACAGGGAGAGCAAGCTGTCTCTTGGCACTTTGGATGTGGGACATACAGCGAGATGTTTGCTGCTTTTGCGTTTGGCTGTTGGGAGATTTACAGCACAAAGATATCTAGTTGATTTGAAGCAGTTCCGAGAAAGTCTAAACATAATCCCCACTTCTCCCTCCTGGCACTTTCCATGTGGGAGATATAGCAGGATGTATATTGGTTTTGAGGACAACTCAATGGACAGTGTAGGGAGAAAAGGTCCTGGCTCCTTGAATGCCGTTTCTGGAGACACTGCGATCAATGTGGGAGATATGTCAAGATGTGTGTTTGTTTTGAGGACGGCTCTCTGGAGAGTCTTAGCAAAGAGGTCACACAGATAATCAGAGCAATTCTCAGAGACACTAAGAACAAGCTCCACAATTCCCTCCTGGCACTTTCCCTGTAGGAGATACCGCAAGACGTTTCTGTATATTGGGCACAGCGCTCTGCACGGTGTTAGCAGAGACTTTCCCGGGACAGTGAAACCCTATGTCAGAGACACTGAGAAGAAGCCCCAATGTTCCCTCCAGGCACTTTCAGTGTGGCTGCCTTCTCCACGTGGTTCCTGGTTTCACTGCAGCTCTGAAGAGAATGCTAGCAAAGAGGTAACCGGGACAGTGAAAACAGTACTCAAAGACAGGGAGAGCAAGCTCTCTCTTGGCACTTTGCATGTGGGACATACAGCGAGATGTTTGCTGCTTTTGCGTTTGGCTGTTGGGAGATTTACAGCACAAAGATATCTAGTTGATTTGAAGCAGTTCCGAGAAAGTCTAAACATAATCCCCACTTCTCCCTCCTGGCACTTTCCATGTGGGAGATATAGCAGGATGTATATTGGTTTTGAGGACAACTCAATGGACAGTGTAGGGAGAAAAGGTCCTGGCTCCTTGAATGCCGTTTCTGGAGACACTGCGATCAATGTGGGAGATATGTCAAGATGTGTGTTTGTTTTGAGGACGGCTCTCTGGAGAGTCTTAGCAAAGAGGTCACACAGATAATCAGAGCAATTCTCAGAGACACTGAGAACAAGCTCCGCAATTCCCTCCTGGCACTTTCCCTGTAGGAGATACCGCAAGACGTTTCTGTATATTGGGCACAGCGCTCTGCACGGTGTTAGCACAGACTTTCCCGGGACAGTGAAACCCTATGTCAGAGACACTGAGAAGAAGCCCCAATGTTCCCTCCAGGCACTTTCAGTGTGGGTGCTTTCTCCACGTGGTTCCTGGTTTCACTGCAGCTCTGAAGAGAATGTTAGCAAAGAGGTAACCGGGACAGTGAAAACAGTACTCAAAGACAGGGAGAGCAAGCTCTCTCTTGGCACTTTGCATGTGGGACATACAGCGAGATGTTTGCTGCTTTTGCGTTTGGCTGTTGGGAGATTTACAGCACAAAGATATCTAGTTGATTTGAAGCAGTTCCGAGAAAGTCTAAACATAATCCCCACTTCTCCCTCCTGGCACTTTCCATGTGGGAGATATAGCAGGATGTATATTGGTTTTGAGGACAACTCAATGGACAGTGTAGGGAGAAAACCTCCTGGCTCCTTGAATGCCGTTTCTGGAGACACTGCGATCAATGTGGGAGATATGTCAAGATGTGTGTTTGTTTTGAGGACGGCTCTCTGGAGAGTCTTAGCAAAGAGGTCACACAGATAATCAGAGCAATTCTCAGAGACACTGAGAACAAGCTCCACAATTCCCTCCTGGCACTTTCCCTGTAGGAGATACCGCAAGACGTTTCTGTATATTGGGCACAGCGCTCTGCACGGTGTTAGCAGAGACTTTCCCGGGACAGTGAAACCCTATGTCAGAGACACTGAGAAGAAGCCCCAATGTTCCCTCCAGGCACTTTCAGTGTGGCTGCCTTCTCCACGTGGTTCCTGGTTTCACTGCAGCTCTGAAGAGAATGTTAGCAAAGAGGTAACCGGGACAGTGAAAACAGTACTCAAAGACAGGGAGAGCAAGCTCTCTCTTGGCACTTTGGATGTGGGACATACAGCGAGATGTTTGCTGCTTTTGCGTTTGGCTGTTGGGAGATTTACAGCACAAAGATATCTAGTTGATTTGAAGCAGTTCCGAGAAAGTCTAAACATAATCCCCACTTCTCCCTCCTGGCACTTTCCATGTGGGAGATATAGCAGGATGTATATTGGTTTTGAGGACAACTCAATGGACAGTGTAGGGAGAAAACCTCCTGGCTCCTTGAATGCCGTTTCTGGAGACACTGCGATCAATGTGGGAGATATGTCAAGATGTGTGTTTGTTTTGAGGACGGCTCTCTGGAGAGTCTTAGCAAAGAGGTCACACAGATAATCAGAGCAATTCTCAGAGACACTGAGAACAAGCTCCGCAATTCCCTCCTGGCACTTTCCCTGTAGGAGATACCGCAAGACGTTTCTGTATATTGGGCACAGCGCTCTGCACGGTGTTAGCAGAGACTTTCCCGGGACAGTGAAACCCTATGTCAGAGACACTGAGAAGAAGCCCCAATGTTCCCTCCAGGCACTTTCAGTGTGGGTGCTTTCTCCACGTGGTTCCTGGTTTCACTGCGGCTCTGAAGAGAATGTTAGCAAAGAGGTAACCGGGACAGTGAAAACAGTACTCAAAGACAGGGAGAGCAAGCTCTCTCTTGGCACTTTGGATGTGGGACATACAGCGAGATGTTTGCTGCTTTTGCGTTTGGCTGTTGGGAGATTTACAGCACAAAGATATCTAGTTGATTTGAAGCAGTTCCGAGAAAGTCTAAACATAATCCCCACTTCTCCCTCCTGGCACTTTCCATGTGGGAGATATAGCAGGATGTATATTGGTTTTGAGGACAACTCAATGGACAGTGTAGGGAGAAAAGGTCCTGGCTCCTTGAATGCCGTTTCTGGAGACACTGCGATCAATGTGGGAGATATGTCAAGATGTGTGTTTGTTTTGAGGACGGCTCTCTGGAGAGTCTTAGCAAAGAGGTCACACAGATAATCAGAGCAATTCCCAGAGACACTGAGAACAAGCTCCGCAATTCCCTCCTGGCACTTTCCCTGTAGGAGATACCGCAAGACGTTTCTGTATATTGGGCACAGCGCTCTGCACGGTGTTAGCAGAGACTTTCCCGGGACAGTGAAACCCTATGTCAGAGACACTGAGAAGAAGCCCCAATGTTCCCTCCAGGCACTTTCAGTGTGGCTGCCTTCTCCACGTGGTTCCTGGTTTCACTGCGGCTCTGAAGAGAATGCTAGCAAAGAGGTAACCGGGACAGTGAAAACAGTACTCAAAGACAGGGAGAGCAAGCTCTCTCTTGGCACTTTGGATGTGGGACATAGAGCGAGATGTTTGCTGCTTTTGCGTTTGGCTGTTGGGAGATTTACAGCACAAAGATATCTAGTTGATTTGAAGCAGTTCCGAGAAAGTCTAAACATAATCCCCACTTCTCCCTCCTGGCACTTTCCATGTGGGAGATATAGCAGGATGTATATTGGTTTTGAGGACAACTCAATGGACAGTGTAGGGAGAAAAGGTCCTGGCTCCTTGAATGCCGTTTCTGGAGACACTGCGATCAATGTGGGAGATATGTCAAGATGTGTGTTTGTTTTGAGGACGGCTCTCTGGAGATTCTTAGCAAAGAGGTCACACAGATAATCAGAGCAATTCTCAGAGACACTGAGAACAAGCTCCACAATTCCCTCCTGGCACTTTCCCTGTAGGAGATACCGCAAGACGTTTCTGTATATTGGGCACAGCGCTCTGCACGGTGTTAGCAGAGACTTTCCCGGGACAGTGAAACCCTATGTCAGAGACACTGAGAAGAAGCCCCAATGTTCCCTCCAGGCACTTTCAGTGTGGCTGCCTTCTCCACGTGGTTCCTGGTTTCACTGCGGCTCTGAAGAGAATGCTAGCAAAGAGGTAACCGGGACAGTGAAAACAGTACTCAAAGACAGGGAGAGCAAGCTCTCTCTTGGCACTTTGGATGTGGGACATACAGCGAGATGTTTGCTGCTTTTGCGTTTGGCTGTTGGGAGATTTACAGCACAAAGATATCTAGTTGATTTGAAGCAGTTCCGAGAAAGTCTAAACATAATCCCCACTTCTCCCTCCTGGCACTTTCCATGTGGGAGATATAGCAGGATGTATATTGGTTTTGAGGACAACTCAATGGACAGTGTATGGAGAAAAGGTCCTGGCTCCTTGAATGCCGTTTCTGGAGACACTGCGATCAATGTGGGAGATATGTCAAGATGTGTGTTTGTTTTGAGGACGGCTCTCTGGAGAGTCTTAGCAAAGAGGTCACACAGATAATCAGAGCAATTCCCAGAGACACTGAGAACAAGCTCCGCAATTCCCTCCTGGCACTTTCCCTGTAGGAGATACCGCAAGACGTTTCTGTATATTGGGCACAGCGCTCTGCACGGTGTTAGCAGAGACTTTCCCGGGACAGTGAAACCCTATGTCAGAGACACTGAGAAGAAGCCCCAATGTTCCCTCCAGGCACTTTCAGTGTGGCTGCCTTCTCCACGTGGTTCCTGGTTTCACTGCGGCTCTGAAGAGAATGCTAGCAAAGAGGTAACCGGGACAGTGAAAACAGTACTCAAAGACAGGGAGAGCAAGCTCTCTCTTGGCACTTTGGATGTGGGACATAGAGCGAGATGTTTGCTGCTTTTGCGTTTGGCTGTTGGGAGATTTACAGCACAAAGATATCTAGTTGATTTGAAGCAGTTCCGAGAAAGTCTAAACATAATCCCCACTTCTCCCTCCTGGCACTTTCCATGTGGGAGATATAGCAGGATGTATATTGGTTTTGAGGACAACTCAATGGACAGTGTAGGGAGAAAACCTCCTGGCTCCTTGAATGCCGTTTCTGGAGACACTGCGATCAATGTGGGAGATATGTCAAGATGTGTGTTTATTTTGAGGACGGCTCTCTGGAGAGTCTTAGCAAAGAGGTCACACAGATAATCAGAGCAATTCTCAGAGACACTGAGAACAAGGTCCGCAATTCCCTCCTGGCACTTTCCCTGTAGGAGATACCGCAAGACGTTTCTGTATATTGGGCACAGCGCTCTGCACGGTGTTAGCAGAGACTTTCCCGGGACAGTGAAACCCTATGTCAGAGACACTGAGAAGAAGCCCCAATGTTCCCTCCAGGCACTTTCAGTGTGGGTGCTTTCTCCACGTGGTTCCTGGTTTCACTGCAGCTCTGAAGAGAATGTTAGCAAAGAGGTAACCGGGACAGTGAAAACAGTACTCAAAGACAGGGAGAGCAAGCTCTCTCTTGGCACTTTGGATGTGGGACATACAGCGAGATGTTTGCTGCTTTTGCGTTTGGCTGTTGGGAGATTTACAGCACAAAGATATCTAGTTGATTTGAAGCAGTTCCGAGAAAGTCTAAACATAATCCCCACTTCTCCCTCCTGGCACTTTCCATGTGGGAGATATAGCAGGATGTATATTGGTTTTGAGGACAACTCAATGGACAGTGTAGGGAGAAAAGGTCCTGGCTCCTTGAATGCCGTTTCTGGAGACACTGCGATCAATGTGGGAGATATGTCAAGATGTGTGTTTGTTTTGAGGACGGCTCTCTGGAGAGTCTTAGCAAAGAGGTCACACAGATAATCAGAGCAATTCTCAGAGACACTGAGAACAAGCTCCACAATTCCCTCCTGGCACTTTCCCTGTAGGAGATACCGCAAGACGTTTCTGTATATTGGGCACAGCGCTCTGCACGGTGTTAGCAGAGACTTTCCCGGGACAGTGAAACCCTATGTCAGAGACACTGAGAAGAAGCCCCAATGTTCCCTCCAGGCACTTTCAGTGTGGCTGCCTTCTCCACGTGGTTCCTGGTTTCACTGCAGCTCTGAAGAGAATGTTAGCAAAGAGGTAACCGGGACAGTGAAAACAGTACTCAAAGACAGGGAGAGCAAGCTCTCTCTTGGCACTTTGCATGTGGGACATACAGCGAGATGTTTGCTGCTTTTGCGTTTGGCTGTTGGGAGATTTACAGCACAAAGATATCTAGTTGATTTGAAGCAGTTCCGAGAAAGTCTAAACATAATCCCCACTTCTCCCTCCTGGCACTTTCCATGTGGGAGATATAGCAGGATGTATATTGGTTTTGAGGACAACTCAATGGACAGTGTAGGGAGAAAACCTCCTGGCTCCTTGAATGCCTTTTCTGGAGACACTGCGATCAATGTGGGAGATATGTCAAGATGTGTGTTTCTTTTGAGGACGGCTCTCTGGAGAGTCTTAGCAAAGAGGTCACACAGATAATCAGAGCAATTCTCAGAGACACTGAGAACAAGCTCCGCAATTCCCTCCTGGCACTTTCCCTGTAGGAGATACCGCAAGACGTTTCTGTATATTGGGCACAGCGCTCTGCAGGGTGTTAGCAGAGACTTTCCCGGGACAGTGAAACCCTATGTCAGAGACACTGAGAAGAAGCCCCAATGTTCCCTCCAGGCACTTTCAGTGTGGGTGCTTTCTCCACGTGGTTCCTGGTTTCACTGCAGCTCTGAAGAGAATGTTAGCAAAGAGGTAACCGGGACAGTGAAAACAGTACTCAAAGACAGGGAGAGCAAGCTCTCTCTTGGCACTTTGGATGTGGGACATAGAGCGAGATGTTTGCTGCTTTTGCGTTTGGCTGTTGGGAGATTTACAGCACAAAGATATCTAGTTGATTTGAAGCAGTTCCGAGAAAGTCTAAACATAATCCCCACTTCTCCCTCCTGGCACTTTCCATGTGGGAGATATAGCAGGATGTATATTGGTTTTGAGGACAACTCAATGGACAGTGTAGGGAGAAAAGGTCCTGGCTCCTTGAATGCCGTTTCTGGAGACACTGCGATCAATGTGGGAGATATGTCAAGATGTGTGTTTGTTTTGAGGACGGCTCTCTGGAGAGTCTTAGCAAAGAGGTCACACAGATAATCAGAGCAATTCTCAGAGACACTGAGAACAAGGTCCGCAATTCCCTCCTGGCACTTTCCCTGTAGGAGATACCGCAAGACGTTTCTGTATATTGGGCACAGCGCTCTGCAGGGTGTTAGCAGAGACTTTCCCGGGACAGTGAAACCCTATGTCAGAGACACTGAGAAGAAGCCCCAATGTTCCCTCCAGGCACTTTCAGTGTGGGTGCTTTCTCCACGTGGTTCCTGGTTTCACTGCAGCTCTGAAGAGAATGTTAGCAAAGAGGTAACCGGGACAGTGAAAACAGTACTCAAAGACAGGGAGAGCAAGCTCTCTCTTGGCACTTTGGATGTGGGACATACAGCGAGATGTTTGCTGCTTTTGCGTTTGGCTGTTGGGAGATTTACAGCACAAAGATATCTAGTTGATTTGAAGCAGTTCCGAGAAAGTCTAAACATAATCCCCACTTCTCCCTCCTGGCACTTTCCATGTGGGAGATATAGCAGGATGTATATTGGTTTTGAGGACAACTCAATGGACAGTGTAGGGAGAAAACCTCCTGGCTCCTTGAATGCCGTTTCTGGAGACACTGCGATCAATGTGGGAGATATGTCAAGATGTGTGTTTGTTTTGAGGACGGCTCTCTGGAGAGTCTTAGCAAAGAGGTCACACAGATAATCAGAGCAATTCTCAGAGACACTGAGAACAAGCTCCACAATTCCCTCCTGGCACTTTCCCTGTAGGAGATACCGCAAGACGTTTCTGTATATTGGGCACAGCGCTCTGCACGGTGTTAGCAGAGACTTTCCCGGGACAGTGAAACCCTATGTCAGAGACACTGAGAAGAAGCCCCAATGTTCCCTCCAGGCACTTTCAGTGTGGCTGCCTTCTCCACGTGGTTCCTGGTTTCACTGCAGCTCTGAAGAGAATGTTAGCAAAGAGGTAACCGGGACAGTGAAAACAGTACTCAAAGACAGGGAGAGCAAGCTCTCTCTTGGCACTTTGGATGTGGGACATACAGCGAGATGTTTGCTGCTTTTGCGTTTGGCTGTTGGGAGATTTACAGCACAAAGATATCTAGTTGATTTGAAGCAGTTCCGAGAAAGTCTAAACATAATCCCCACTTCTCCCTCCTGGCACTTTCCATGTGGGAGATATAGCAGGATGTATATTGGTTTTGAGGACAACTCAATGGACAGTGTAGGGAGAAAACCTCCTGGCTCCTTGAATGCCGTTTCTGGAGACACTGCGATCAATGTGGGAGATATGTCAAGATGTGTGTTTGTTTTGAGGACGGCTCTCTGGAGAGTCTTAGCAAAGAGGTCACACAGATAATCAGAGCAATTCTCAGAGACACTGAGAACAAGCTCCACAATTCCCTCCTGGCACTTTCCCTGTAGGAGATACCGCAAGACGTTTCTGTATATTGGGCACAGCGCTCTGCACGGTGTTAGCAGAGACTTTCCCGGGACAGTGAAACCCTATGTCAGAGACACTGAGAAGAAGCCCCAATGTTCCCTCCAGGCACTTTCAGTGTGGCTGCCTTCTCCACGTGGTTCCTGGTTTCACTGCAGCTCTGAAGAGAATGTTAGCAAAGAGGTAACCGGGACAGTGAAAACAGTACTCAAAGACAGGGAGAGCAAGCTCTCTCTTGGCACTTTGGATGTGGGACATACAGCGAGATGTTTGCTGCTTTTGCGTTTGGCTGTTGGGAGATTTACAGCACAAAGATATCTAGTTGATTTGAAGCAGTTCCGAGAAAGTCTAAACATAATCCCCACTTCTCCCTCCTGGCACTTTCCATGTGGGAGATATAGCAGGATGTATATTGGTTTTGAGGACAACTCAATGGACAGTGTAGGGAGAAAACCTCCTGGCTCCTTGAATGCCGTTTCTGGAGACACTGCGATCAATGTGGGAGATATGTCAAGATGTGTGTTTGTTTTGAGGACGGCTCTCTGGAGAGTCTTAGCAAAGAGGTCACACAGATAATCAGAGCAATTCTCAGAGACACTGAGAACAAGCTCCGCAATTCCCTCCTGGCACTTTCCCTGTAGGAGATACCGCAAGACGTTTCTGTATATTGGGCACAGCGCTCTGCACGGTGTTAGCAGAGACTTTCCCGGGACAGTGAAACCCTATGTCAGAGACACTGAGAAGAAGCCCCAATGTTCCCTCCAGGCACTTTCAGTGTGGGTGCTTTCTCCACGTGGTTCCTGGTTTCACTGCGGCTCTGAAGAGAATGTTAGCAAAGAGGTAACCGGGACAGTGAAAACAGTACTCAAAGACAGGGAGAGCAAGCTCTCTCTTGGCACTTTGGATGTGGGACATACAGCGAGATGTTTGCTGCTTTTGCATTTGGCTGTTGGGAGATTTACAGCACAAAGATATCTAGTTGATTTGAAGCAGTTCCGAGAAAGTCTAAACATAATCCCCACTTCTCCCTCCTGGCACTTTCCATGTGGGAGATATAGCAGGATGTATATTGGTTTTGAGGACAACTCAATGGACAGTGTAGGGAGAAAAGGTCCTGGCTCCTTGAATGCCGTTTCTGGAGACACTGCGATCAATGTGGGAGATATGTCAAGATGTGTGTTTGTTTTGAGGACGGCTCTCTGGAGAGTCTTAGCAAAGAGGTCACACAGATAATCAGAGCAATTCTCAGAGACACTGAGAACAAGGTCCGCAATTCCCTCCTGGCACTTTCCCTGTAGGAGATACCGCAAGACGTTTCTGTATATTGGGCACAGCGCTCTGCACGGTGTTAGCAGAGACTTTCCCGGGACAGTGAAACCCTATGTCAGAGACACTGAGAAGAAGCCCCAATGTTCCCTCCAGGCACTTTCAGTGTGGCTGCCTTCTCCACGTGGTTCCTGGTTTCACTGCGGCTCTGAAGAGAATGCTAGCAAAGAGGTAACCGGGACAGTGAAAACAGTACTCAAAGACAGGGAGAGCAAGCTCTCTCTTGGCACTTTGGATGTGGGACATAGAGCGAGATGTTTGCTGCTTTTGCGTTTGGCTGTTGGGAGATTTACAGCACAAAGATATCTAGTTGATTTGAAGCAGTTCCGAGAAAGTCTAAACATAATCCCCACTTCTCCCTCCTGGCACTTTCCATGTGGGAGATATAGCAGGATGTATATTGGTTTTGAGGACAACTCAATGGACAGTGTAGGGAGAAAACCTCCTGGCTCCTTGAATGCCGTTTCTGGAGACACTGCGATCAATGTGGGAGATATGTCAAGATGTGTGTTTGTTTTGAGGACGGCTCTCTGGAGAGTCTTAGCAAAGAGGTCACACAGATAATCAGAGCAATTCTCAGAGACACTGAGAACAAGCTCCACAATTCCCTCCTGGCACTTTCCCTGTAGGAGATACCGCAAGACGTTTCTGTATATTGGGCACAGCGCTCTGCACGGTGTTAGCAGAGACTTTCCCGGGACAGTGAAACCCTATGTCAGAGACACTGAGAAGAAGCCCCAATGTTCCCTCCAGGCACTTTCAGTGTGGCTGCCTTCTCCACGTGGTTCCTGGTTTCACTGCGGCTCTGAAGAGAATGCTAGCAAAGAGGTAACCGGGACAGTGAAAACAGTACTCAAAGACAGGGAGAGCAAGCTCTCTCTTGGCACTTTGGATGTGGGACATAGAGCGAGATGTTTGCTGCTTTTGCGTTTGGCTGTTGGGAGATTTACAGCACAAAGATATCTAGTTGATTTGAAGCAGTTCCGAGAAAGTCTAAACATAATCCCCACTTCTCCCTCCTGGCACTTTCCATGTGGGAGATATAGCAGGATGTATATTGGTTTTGAGGACAACTCAATGGACAGTGTAGGGAGAAAACCTCCTGGCTCCTTGAATGCCGTTTCTGGAGACACTGCGATCAATGTGGGAGATATGTCAAGATGTGTGTTTATTTTGAGGACGGCTCTCTGGAGAGTCTTAGCAAAGAGGTCACACAGATAATCAGAGCAATTCTCAGAGACACTGAGAACAAGGTCCGCAATTCCCTCCTGGCACTTTCCCTGTAGGAGATACCGCAAGACGTTTCTGTATATTGGGCACAGCGCTCTGCACGGTGTTAGCAGAGACTTTCCCGGGACAGTGAAACCCTATGTCAGAGACACTGAGAAGAAGCCCCAATGTTCCCTCCAGGCACTTTCAGTGTGGGTGCTTTCTCCACGTGGTTCCTGGTTTCACTGCAGCTCTGAAGAGAATGTTAGCAAAGAGGTAACCGGGACAGTGAAAACAGTACTCAAAGACAGGGAGAGCAAGCTCTCTCTTGGCACTTTGGATGTGGGACATACAGCGAGATGTTTGCTGCTTTTGCGTTTGGCTGTTGGGAGATTTACAGCACAAAGATATCTAGTTGATTTGAAGCAGTTCCGAGAAAGTCTAAACATAATCCCCACTTCTCCCTCCTGGCACTTTCCATGTGGGAGATATAGCAGGATGTATATTGGTTTTGAGGACAACTCAATGGACAGTGTAGGGAGAAAAGGTCCTGGCTCCTTGAATGCCGTTTCTGGAGACACTGCGATCAATGTGGGAGATATGTCAAGATGTGTGTTTGTTTTGAGGACGGCTCTCTGGAGAGTCTTAGCAAAGAGGTCACACAGATAATCAGAGCAATTCTCAGAGACACTGAGAACAAGCTCCGCAATTCCCTCCTGGCACTTTCCCTGTAGGAGATACCGCAAGACGTTTCTGTATATTGGGCACAGCGCTCTGCACGGTGTTAGCAGAGACTTTCCCGGGACAGTGAAACCCTATGTCAGAGACACTGAGAAGAAGCCCCAATGTTCCCTCCAGGCACTTTCAGTGTGGCTGCCTTCTCCACGTGGTTCCTGGTTTCACTGCGGCTCTGAAGAGAATGCTAGCAAAGAGGTAACCGGGACAGTGAAAACAGTACTCAAAGACAGGGAGAGCAAGCTCTCTCTTGGCACTTTGGATGTGGGACATACAGCGAGATGTTTGCTGCTTTTGCGTTTGGCTGTTGGGAGATTTACAGCACAAAGATATCTAGTTGATTTGAAGCAGTTCCGAGAAAGTCTAAACATAATCCCCACTTCTCCCTCCTGGCACTTTCCATGTGGGAGATATAGCAGGATGTATATTGGTTTTGAGGACAACTCAATGGACAGTGTAGGGAGAAAACCTCCTGGCTCCTTGAATGCCTTTTCTGGAGACACTGCGATCAATGTGGGAGATATGTCAAGATGTGTGTTTCTTTTGAGGACGGCTCTCTGGAGAGTCTTAGCAAAGAGGTCACACAGATAATCAGAGCAATTCTCAGAGACACTGAGAACAAGCTCCGCAATTCCCTCCTGGCACTTTCCCTGTAGGAGATACCGCAAGACGTTTCTGTATATTGGGCACAGCGCTCTGCAGGGTGTTAGCAGAGACTTTCCCGGGACAGTGAAACCCTATGTCAGAGACACTGAGAAGAAGCCCCAATGTTCCCTCCAGGCACTTTCAGTGTGGGTGCTTTCTCCACGTGGTTCCTGGTTTCACTGCAGCTCTGAAGAGAATGTTAGCAAAGAGGTAACCGGGACAGTGAAAACAGTACTCAAAGACAGGGAGAGCAAGCTCTCTCTTGGCACTTTGGATGTGGGACATAGAGCGAGATGTTTGCTGCTTTTGCGTTTGGCTGTTGGGAGATTTACAGCACAAAGATATCTAGTTGATTTGAAGCAGTTCCGAGAAAGTCTAAACATAATCCCCACTTCTCCCTCCTGGCACTTTCCATGTGGGAGATATAGCAGGATGTATATTGGTTTTGAGGACAACTCAATGGACAGTGTAGGGAGAAAAGGTCCTGGCTCCTTGAATGCCGTTTCTGGAGACACTGCGATCAATGTGGGAGATATGTCAAGATGTGTGTTTGTTTTGAGGACGGCTCTCTGGAGAGTCTTAGCAAAGAGGTCACACAGATAATCAGAGCAATTCTCAGAGACACTGAGAACAAGCTCCGCAATTCCCTCCTGGCACTTTCCCTGTAGGAGATACCGCAAGACGTTTCTGTATATTGGGCACAGCGCTCTGCACGGTGTTAGCAGAGACTTTCCCGGGACAGTGAAACCCTATGTCAGAGACACTGAGAAGAAGCCCCAATGTTCCCTCCAGGCACTTTCAGTGTGGGTGCTTTCTCCACGTGGTTCCTGGTTTCACTGCAGCTCTGAAGAGAATGTTAGCAAAGAGGTAACCGGGACAGTGAAAACAGTACTCAAAGACAGGGAGAGCAAGCTCTCTCTTGGCACTTTGGATGTGGGACATACAGCGAGATGTTTGCTGCTTTTGCGTTTGGCTGTTGGGAGATTTACAGCACAAAGATATCTAGTTGATTTGAAGCAGTTCCGAGAAAGTCTAAACATAATCCCCACTTCTCCCTCCTGGCACTTTCCATGTGGGAGATATAGCAGGATGTATATTGGTTTTGAGGACAACTCAATGGACAGTGTAGGGAGAAAACCTCCTGGCTCCTTGAATGCCGTTTCTGGAGACACTGCGATCAATGTGGGAGATATGTCAAGATGTGTGTTTGTTTTGAGGACGGCTCTCTGGAGAGTCTTAGCAAAGAGGTCACACAGATAATCAGAGCAATTCTCAGAGACACTGAGAACAAGCTCCGCAATTCCCTCCTGGCACTTTCCCTGTAGGAGATACCGCAAGACGTTTCTGTATATTGGGCACAGCGCTCTGCACGGTGTTAGCAGAGACTTTCCCGGGACAGTGAAACCCTATGTCAGAGACACTGAGAAGAAGCCCCAATGTTCCCTCCAGGCACTTTCAGTGTGGGTGCTTTCTCCACGTGGTTCCTGGTTTCACTGCGGCTCTGAAGAGAATGTTAGCAAAGAGGTAACCGGGACAGTGAAAACAGTACTCAAAGACAGGGAGAGCAAGCTCTCTCTTGGCACTTTGGATGTGGGACATACAGCGAGATGTTTGCTGCTTTTGCATTTGGCTGTTGGGAGATTTACAGCACAAAGATATCTAGTTGATTTGAAGCAGTTCCGAGAAAGTCTAAACATAATCCCCACTTCTCCCTCCTGGCACTTTCCATGTGGGAGATATAGCAGGATGTATATTGGTTTTGAGGACAACTCAATGGACAGTGTAGGGAGAAAAGGTCCTGGCTCCTTGAATGCCGTTTCTGGAGACACTGCGATCAATGTGGGAGATATGTCAAGATGTGTGTTTGTTTTGAGGACGGCTCTCTGGAGAGTCTTAGCAAAGAGGTCACACAGATAATCAGAGCAATTCCCAGAGACACTGAGAACAAGCTCCGCAATTCCCTCCTGGCACTTTCCCTGTAGGAGATACCGCAAGACGTTTCTGTATATTGGGCACAGCGCTCTGCACGGTGTTAGCAGAGACTTTCCCGGGACAGTGAAACCCTATGTCAGAGACACTGAGAAGAAGCCCCAATGTTCCCTCCAGGCACTTTCAGTGTGGCTGCCTTCTCCACGTGGTTCCTGGTTTCACTGCGGCTCTGAAGAGAATGCTAGCAAAGAGGTAACCGGGACAGTGAAAACAGTACTCAAAGACAGGGAGAGCAAGCTCTCTCTTGGCACTTTGGATGTGGGACATACAGCGAGATGTTTGCTGCTTTTGCGTTTGGCTGTTGGGAGATTTACAGCACAAAGATATCTAGTTGATTTGAAGCAGTTCCGAGAAAGTCTAAACATAATCCCCACTTCTCCCTCCTGGCACTTTCCATGTGGGAGATATAGCAGGATGTATATTGGTTTTGAGGACAACTCAATGGACAGTGTAGGGAGAAAACCTCCTGGCTCCTTGAATGCCGTTTCTGGAGACACTGCGATCAATGTGGGAGATATGTCAAGATGTGTGTTTATTTTGAGGACGGCTCTCTGGAGAGTCTTAGCAAAGAGGTCACACAGATAATCAGAGCAATTCTCAGAGACACTGAGAACAAGCTCCACAATTCCCTCCTGGCACTTTCCCTGTAGGAGATACCTCAAGACGTTTCTGTATATTGGGCACAGCGCTCTGCATGGTGTTAGCAGAGACTTCCCCGGGACAGTGAAACCCTATGTCAGAGACACTGAGAAGAAGCCCCAATGTTCCCTCCAGGCACTTTCAGTGTGGGTGCTTTCTCCACGTGGTTCCTGGTTTCACTGCGGCTCTGAAGAGAATGTTAGCAAAGAGGTAACCGGGACAGTGAAAACAGTACTCAAAGACAGGGAGAGCAAGCTCTCTCTTGGCACTTTGGATGTGGGACATACAGCGAGATGTTTGCTGCTTTTGCATTTGGCTGTTGGGAGATTTACAGCACAAAGATATCTAGTTGATTTGAAGCAGTTCCGAGAAAGTCTAAACATAATCCCCACTTCTCCCTCCTGGCACTTTCCATGTGGGAGATATAGCAGGATGTATATTGGTTTTGAGGACAACTCAATGGACAGTGTAGGGAGAAAAGGTCCTGGCTCCTTGAATGCCGTTTCTGGAGACACTGCGATCAATGTGGGAGATATGTCAAGATGTGTGTTTGTTTTGAGGACGGCTCTCTGGAGAGTCTTAGCAAAGAGGTCACACAGATAATCAGAGCAATTCCCAGAGACACTGAGAACAAGCTCCGCAATTCCCTCCTGGCACTTTCCCTGTAGGAGATACCGCAAGACGTTTCTGTATATTGGGCACAGCGCTCTGCACGGTGTTAGCAGAGACTTTCCCGGGACAGTGAAACCCTATGTCAGAGACACTGAGAAGAAGCCCCAATGTTCCCTCCAGGCACTTTCAGTGTGGCTGCCTTCTCCACGTGGTTCCTGGTTTCACTGCGGCTCTGAAGAGAATGCTAGCAAAGAGGTAACCGGGACAGTGAAAACAGTACTCAAAGACAGGGAGAGCAAGCTCTCTCTTGGCACTTTGGATGTGGGACATACAGCGAGATGTTTGCTGCTTTTGCGTTTGGCTGTTGGGAGATTTACAGCACAAAGATATCTAGTTGATTTGAAGCAGTTCCGAGAAAGTCTAAACATAATCCCCACTTCTCCCTCCTGGCACTTTCCATGTGGGAGATATAGCAGGATGTATATTGGTTTTGAGGACAACTCAATGGACAGTGTAGGGAGAAAACCTCCTGGCTCCTTGAATGCCGTTTCTGGAGACACTGCGATCAATGTGGGAGATATGTCAAGATGTGTGTTTATTTTGAGGACGGCTCTCTGGAGAGTCTTAGCAAAGAGGTCACACAGATAATCAGAGCAATTCTCAGAGACACTGAGAACAAGCTCGGCAATTCCCTCCTGGCACTTTCCCTGTAGGAGATACCGCAAGACGTTTCTGTATATTGGGCACAGCGCTCTGCACGGTGTTAGCAGAGACTTTCCCGGGACAGTGAAACCCTATGTCAGAGACACTGAGAAGAAGCCCCAATGTTCCCTCCAGGCACTTTCAGTGTGGGTGCTTTCTCCACATGGTTCCTGGTTTCACTGCGGCTCTGAAGAGAATGCTAGCAAAAAGGTAACCGGGACAGTGAAAACAGTACTCAAAGACAGGGAGAGCAAGCTCTCTCTTGGCACTTTGCATGTGGGACATACAGCGAGATGTTTGCTGCTTTTGCGTTTGGCTGTTGGGAGATTTACAGCACAAAGATATCTAGTTGATTTGAAGCAGTTCCGAGAAAGTCTAAACATAATCCCCACTTCTCCCTCCTGGCACTTTCCATGTGGGAGATATAGCAGGATGTATATTGGTTTTGAGGACAACTCAATGGACAGTGTAGGGAGAAAACCTCCTGGCTCCTTGAATGCCGTTTCTGGAGACACTGTGATCAATGTGGTAGATATGTCAAGATGTGTGTTTGTTTTGAGGACGGCTCTCTGGAGAGTCTTAGCAAAGAGGTCACACAGATAATCAGAGCAATTCTCAGAGACACTGAGAACAAGCTCCGCAATTCCCTCCTGGCACTTTCCCTGTAGGAGATACCGCAAGACATTTCTGTATATTGGGCACAGCGCTCTGCACGGTGTTAGCAGAGACTTTCCCGGGACAGTGAAACCCTATGTCAGAGACACTGAGAAGAAGCCCCAATGTTCCCTCCAGGCACTTTCAGTGTGGGTGCTTTCTCCACGTGGTTCCTGGTTTCACTGCAGCTCTGAAGAGAATGTTAGCAAAGAGGTAACCGGGACAGTGAAAACAGTACTCAAAGACAGGGAGAGCAAGCTCTCTCTTGGCACTTTGCATGTGGGACATACAGCGAGATGTTTGCTGCTTTTGCGTTTGGCTGTTGGGAGATTTACAGCACAAAGATATCTAGTTGATTTGAAGCAGTTCCGAGAAAGTCTAAACATAATCCCCACTTCTCCCTCCTGGCACTTTCCATGTGGGAGATATAGCAGGATGTATATTGGTTTTGAGGACAACTCAATGGACAGTGTAGGGAGAAAAGGTCCTGGCTCCTTGAATGCCGTTTCTGGAGACACTGCGATCAATGTGGGAGATATGTCAAGATGTGTGTTTGTTTTGAGGACGGCTCTCTGGAGAGTCTTAGCAAAGAGGTCACACAGATAATCAGAGCAATTCTCAGAGACACTGAGAACAAGCTCGGCAATTCCCTCCTGGCACTTTCCCTGTAGGAGATACCGCAAGACGTTTCTGTATATTGGGCACAGCGCTCTGCACGGTGTTAGCAGAGACTTTCCCGGGACAGTGAAACCCTATGTCAGAGACACTGAGAAGAAGCCCCAATGTTCCCTCCAGGCACTTTCAGTGTGGGTGCTTTCTCCACGTGGTTCCTGGTTTCACTGCAGCTCTGAAGAGAATGTTAGCAAAGAGGTAACCGGGACAGTGAAAACAGTACTCAAAGACAGGGAGAGCAAGCTCTCTCTTGGCACTTTGGATGTGGGACATACAGCGAGATGTTTGCTGCTTTTGCGTTTGGCTGTTGGGAGATTTACAGCACAAAGATATCTAGTTGATTTGAAGCAGTTCCGAGAAAGTCTAAACATAATCCCCACTTCTCCCTCCTGGCACTTTCCATGTGGGAGATATAGCAGGATGTATATTGGTTTTGAGGACAACTCAATGGACAGTGTAGGGAGAAAACCTCCTGGCTCCTTGAATGCCGTTTCTGGAGACACTGCGATCAATGTGGGAGATATGTCAAGATGTGTGTTTGTTTTGAGGACGGCTCTCTGGAGAGTCTTAGCAAAGAGGTCACACAGATAATCAGAGCAATTCTCAGAGACACTGAGAACAAGCTCCGCAATTCCCTCCTGGCACTTTCCCTGTAGGAGATACCGCAAGACGTTTCTGTATATTGGGCACAGCGCTCTGCACGGTGTTAGCAGAGACTTTCCCGGGACAGTGAAACCCTATGTCAGAGACACTGAGAAGAAGCCCCAATGTTCCCTCCAGGCACTTTCAGTGTGGGTGCTTTCTCCACGTGGTTCCTGGTTTCACTGCGGCTCTGAAGAGAATGTTAGCAAAGAGGTAACCGGGACAGTGAAAACAGTACTCAAAGACAGGGAGAGCAAGCTCTCTCTTGGCACTTTGGATGTGGGACATACAGCGAGATGTTTGCTGCTTTTGCATTTGGCTGTTGGGAGATTTACAGCACAAAGATATCTAGTTGATTTGAAGCAGTTCCGAGAAAGTCTAAACATAATCCCCACTTCTCCCTCCTGGCACTTTCCATGTGGGAGATATAGCAGGATGTATATTGGTTTTGAGGACAACTCAATGGACAGTGTAGGGAGAAAAGGTCCTGGCTCCTTGAATGCCGTTTCTGGAGACACTGCGATCAATGTGGGAGATATGTCAAGATGTGTGTTTGTTTTGAGGACGGCTCTCTGGAGAGTCTTAGCAAAGAGGTCACACAGATAATCAGAGCAATTCCCAGAGACACTGAGAACAAGCTCCGCAATTCCCTCCTGGCACTTTCCCTGTAGGAGATACCGCAAGACGTTTCTGTATATTGGGCACAGCGCTCTGCACGGTGTTAGCAGAGACTTTCCCGGGACAGTGAAACCCTATGTCAGAGACACTGAGAAGAAGCCCCAATGTTCCCTCCAGGCACTTTCAGTGTGGCTGCCTTCTCCACGTGGTTCCTGGTTTCACTGCGGCTCTGAAGAGAATGCTAGCAAAGAGGTAACCGGGACAGTGAAAACAGTACTCAAAGACAGGGAGAGCAAGCTCTCTCTTGGCACTTTGGATGTGGGACATAGAGCGAGATGTTTGCTGCTTTTGCGTTTGGCTGTTGGGAGATTTACAGCACAAAGATATCTAGTTGATTTGAAGCAGTTCCGAGAAAGTCTAAACATAATCCCCACTTCTCCCTCCTGGCACTTTCCATGTGGGAGATATAGCAGGATGTATATTGGTTTTGAGGACAACTCAATGGACAGTGTAGGGAGAAAACCTCCTGGCTCCTTGAATGCCGTTTCTGGAGACACTGCGATCAATGTGGGAGATATGTCAAGATGTGTGTTTGTTTTGAGGACGGCTCTCTGGAGATTCTTAGCAAAGAGGTCACACAGATAATCAGAGCAATTCTCAGAGACACTGAGAACAAGGTCCGCAATTCCCTCCTGGCACTTTCCCTGTAGGAGATACCGCAAGACGTTTCTGTATATTGGGCACAGCGCTCTGCATGGTGTTAGCAGAGACTTCCCCGGGACAGTGAAACCCTATGTCAGAGACACTGAGAAGAAGCCCCAATGTTCCCTCCAGGCACTTTCAGTGTGGGTGCTTTCTCCACGTGGTTCCTGGTTTCACTGCGGCTCTGAAGAGAATGTTAGCAAAGAGGTAACCGGGACAGTGAAAACAGTACTCAAAGACAGGGAGAGCAAGCTCTCTCTTGGCACTTTGGATGTGGGACATACAGCGAGATGTTTGCTGCTTTTGCGTTTGGCTGTTGGGAGATTTACAGCACAAAGATATCTAGTTGATTTGAAGCAGTTCCGAGAAAGTCTAAACATAATCCCCACTTCTCCCTCCTGGCACTTTCCATGTGGGAGATATAGCAGGATGTATATTGGTTTTGAGGACAACTCAATGGACAGTGTAGGGAGAAAACCTCCTGGCTCCTTGAATGCCGTTTCTGGAGACACTGCGATCAATGTGGGAGATATGTCAAGGTGTGTGTTTGTTTTGAGGACGGCTCTCTGGAGAGTCTTAGCAAAGAGGTCACACAGATAATCAGAGCAATTCTCAGAGACACTGAGAACAAGCTCCGCAATTCCCTCCTGGCACTTTCCCTGTAGGAGATACCGCAAGACGTTTCTGTATATTGGGCACAGCGCTCTGCAGGGTGTTAGCAGAGACTTTCCCGGGACAGTGAAACCCTATGTCAGAGACACTGAGAAGAAGCCCCAATGTTCCCTCCAGGCACTTTCAGTGTGGGTGCTTTCTCCACATGGTTCCTGGTTTCACTGCGGCTCTGAAGAGAATGCTAGCAAAAAGGTAACCGGGACAGTGAAAACAGTACTCAAAGACAGGGAGAGCAAGCTCTCTCTTGGCACTTTGCATGTGGGACATACAGCGAGATGTTTGCTGCTTTTGCGTTTGGCTGTTGGGAGATTTACAGCACAAAGATATCTAGTTGATTTGAAGCAGTTCCGAGAAAGTCTAAACATAATCCCCACTTCTCCCTCCTGGCACTTTCCATGTGGGAGATATAGCAGGATGTATATTGGTTTTGAGGACAACTCAATGGACAGTGTAGGGAGAAAACCTCCTGGCTCCTTGAATGCCGTTTCTGGAGACACTGTGATCAATGTGGTAGATATGTCAAGATGTGTGTTTGTTTTGAGGACGGCTCTCTGGAGAGTCTTAGCAAAGAGGTCACACAGATAATCAGAGCAATTCTCAGAGACACTGAGAACAAGCTCCGCAATTCCCTCCTGGCACTTTCCCTGTAGGAGATACCGCAAGACATTTCTGTATATTGGGCACAGCGCTCTGCACGGTGTTAGCAGAGACTTTCCCGGGACAGTGAAACCCTATGTCAGAGACACTGAGAAGAAGCCCCAATGTTCCCTCCAGGCACTTTCAGTGTGGGTGCTTTCTCCACGTGGTTCCTGGTTTCACTGCAGCTCTGAAGAGAATGTTAGCAAAGAGGTAACCGGGACAGTGAAAACAGTACTCAAAGACAGGGAGAGCAAGCTCTCTCTTGGCACTTTGCATGTGGGACATACAGCGAGATGTTTGCTGCTTTTGCGTTTGGCTGTTGGGAGATTTACAGCACAAAGATATCTAGTTGATTTGAAGCAGTTCCGAGAAAGTCTAAACATAATCCCCACTTCTCCCTCCTGGCACTTTCCATGTGGGAGATATAGCAGGATGTATATTGGTTTTGAGGACAACTCAATGGACAGTGTAGGGAGAAAAGGTCCTGGCTCCTTGAATGCCGTTTCTGGAGACACTGCGATCAATGTGGGAGATATGTCAAGGTGTGTGTTTGTTTTGAGGACGGCTCTCTGGAGATTCTTAGCAAAGAGGTCACACAGATAATCAGAGCAATTCTCAGAGACACTGAGAACAAGCTCCGCAATTCCCTCCTGGCACTTTCCCTGTAGGAGATACCGCAAGACGTTTCTGTATATTGGGCACAGCGCTCTGCACGGTGTTAGCAGAGACTTTCCCGGGACAGTGAAACCCTATGTCAGAGACACTGAGAAGAAGCCCCAATGTTCCCTCCAGGCACTTTCAGTGTGGGTGCTTTCTCCACGTGGTTCCTGGTTTCACTGCAGCTCTGAAGAGAATGTTAGCAAAGAGGTAACCGGGACAGTGAAAACAGTACTCAAAGACAGGGAGAGCAAGCTCTCTCTTGGCACTTTGCATGTGGGACATACAGCGAGATGTTTGCTGCTTTTGCGTTTGGCTGTTGGGAGATTTACAGCACAAAGATATCTAGTTGATTTGAAGCAGTTCCGAGAAAGTCTAAACATAATCCCCACTTCTCCCTCCTGGCACTTTCCATGTGGGAGATATAGCAGGATGTATATTGGTTTTGAGGACAACTCAATGGACAGTGTAGGGAGAAAACCTCCTGGCTCCTTGAATGCCGTTTCTGGAGACACTGCGATCAATGTGGGAGATATGTCAAGGTGTGTGTTTGTTTTGAGGACGGCTCTCTGGAGATTCTTAGCAAAGAGGTCACACAGATAATCAGAGCAATTCTCAGAGACACTGAGAACAAGCTCCGCAATTCCCTCCTGGCACTTTCCCTGTAGGAGATACCGCAAGACGTTTCTGTATATTGGGCACAGCGCTCTGCACGGTGTTAGCAGAGACTTTCCCGGGACAGTGAAACCCTATGTCAGAGACACTGAGAAGAAGCCCCAATGTTCCCTCCAGGCACTTTCAGTGTGGGTGCTTTCTCCACATGGTTCCTGGTTTCACTGCGGCTCTGAAGAGAATGTTAGCAAAGAGGTAACCGGGACAGTGAAAACAGTACTCAAAGACAGGGAGAGCAAGCTCTCTCTTGGCACTTTGGATGTGGGACATACAGCGAGATGTTTGCTGCTTTTGCGTTTGGCTGTTGGGAGATTTACAGCACAAAGATATCTAGTTGATTTGAAGCAGTTCCGAGAAAGTCTAAACATAATCCCCACTTCTCCCTCCTGGCACTTTCCATGTGGGAGATATAGCAGGATGTATATTGGTTTTGAGGACAACTCAATGGACAGTGTAGGGAGAAAAGGTCCTGGCTCCTTGAATGCCGTTTCTGGAGACACTGCGATCAATGTGGGAGATATGTCAAGGTGTGTGTTTGTTTTGAGGACGGCTCTCTGGAGAGTCTTAGCAAAGAGGTCACACAGATAATCAGAGCAATTCTCAGAGACACTGAGAACAAGCTCCGCAATTCCCTCCTGGCACTTTCCCTGTAGGAGATACCGCAAGACGTTTCTGTATATTGGGCACAGCGCTGTGCACGGTGTTAGCAGAGACTTTCCCGGGACAGTGAAACCCTATGTCAGAGACACTGAGAAGAAGCCCCAATGTTCCCTCCAGGCACTTTCAGTGTGGGTGCTTTCTCCACGTGGTTCCTGGTTTCACTGCAGCTCTGAAGAGAATGTTAGCAAAGAGGTAACCGGGACAGTGAAAACAGTACTCAAAGACAGGGAGAGCAAGCTCTCTCTTGGCACTTTGGATGTGGGACATAGAGCGAGATGTTTGCTGCTTTTGCGTTTGGCTGTTGGGAGATTTACAGCACAAAGATATCTAGTTGATTTGAAGCAGTTCCGAGAAAGTCTAAACATAATCCCCACTTCTCCCTCCTGGCACTTTCCATGTGGGAGATATAGCAGGATGTATATTGGTTTTGAGGACAACTCAATGGACAGTGTAGGGAGAAAACCTCCTGGCTCCTTGAATGCCGTTTCTGGAGACACTGCGATCAATGTGGGAGATATGTCAAGATGTGTGTTTGTTTTGAGGACGGCTCTCTGGAGAGTCTTAGCAAAGAGGTCACACAGATAATCAAAGCAATTCTCAGAGACACTGAGAACAAGCTCCACAATTCCCTCCTGGCACTTTCCCTGTAGGAGATACCGCAAGACGTTTCTGTATATTGGGCACAGCGCTCTGCACGGTGTTAGCAGAGACTTTCCCGGGACAGTGAAACCCTATGTCAGAGACACTGAGAAGAAGCCCCAATGTTCCCTCCAGGCACTTTCAGTGTGGCTGCCTTCTCCACGTGGTTCCTGGTTTCACTGCGGCTCTGAAGAGAATGCTAGCAAAGAGGTAACCGGGACAGTGAAAACAGTACTCAAAGACAGGGAGAGCAAGCTCTCTCTTGGCACTTTGGATGTGGGACATACAGCGAGATGTTTGCTGCTTTTGCGTTTGGCTGTTGGGAGATTTACAGCACAAAGATATCTAGTTGATTTGAAGCAGTTCCGAGAAAGTCTAAACATAATCCCCACTTCTCCCTCCTGGCACTTTCCATGTGGGAGATATAGCAGGATGTATATTGGTTTTGAGGACACCTCAATGGACAGTGTAGGGAGAAAACCTCCTGGCTCCTTGAATGCCGTTTCTGGAGACACTGCGATCAATGTGGGAGATATGTCAAGATGTGTGTTTATTTTGAGGACGGCTCTCTGGAGAGTCTTAGCAAAGAGGTCACACAGATAATCAGAGCAATTCTCAGAGACACTGAGAACAAGCTCCGCAATTCCCACCTGGCACTTTCCCTGTAGGAGATACCGCAAGACGTTTCTGTATATTGGGCACAGCGCTCTGCACGGTGTTAGCAGAGACTTTCCCGGGACAGTGAAACCCTATGTCAGAGACACTGAGGAGAAGCCCCAATGTTCCCTCCAGGCACTTTCAGTGTGGGTGCTTTCTCCACGTGGTTCCTGGTTTCACTGCAGCTCTGAAGAGAATGTTAGCAAAGAGGTAACCGGGACAGTGAAAACAGTACTCAAAGACAGGGAGAGCAAGCTCTCTCTTGGCACTTTGGATGTGGGACATACAGCGAGATGTTTGCTGCTTTTGCGTTTGGCTGTTGGGAGATTTACAGCACAAAGATATCTAGTTGATTTGAAGCAGTTCCGAGAAAGTCTAAACATAATCCCCACTTCTCCCTCCTGGCACTTTCCATGTGGGAGATATAGCAGGATGTATATTGGTTTTGAGGACAACTCAATGGACAGTGTAGGGAGAAAACCTCCTGGCTCCTTGAATGCCGTTTCTGGAGACACTGCGATCAATGTGGGAGATATGTCAAGGTGTGTGTTTGTTTTGAGGACGGCTCTCTGGAGAGTCTTAGCAAAGAGGTCACACAGATAATCAGAGCAATTCTCAGAGACACTGAGAACAAGCTCCGCAATTCCCTCCTGGCACTTTCCCTGTAGGAGATACCGCAAGACGTTTCTGTATATTGGGCACAGCGCTGTGCACGGTGTTAGCAGAGACTTTCCCGGGACAGTGAAACCCTATGTCAGAGACACTGAGAAGAAGCCCCAATGTTCCCTCCAGGCACTTTCAGTGTGGGTGCTTTCTCCACGTGGTTCCTGGTTTCACTGCAGCTCTGAAGAGAATGTTAGCAAAGAGGTAACCGGGACAGTGAAAACAGTACTCAAAGACAGGGAGAGCAAGCTCTCTCTTGGCACTTTGGATGTGGGACATAGAGCGAGATGTTTGCTGCTTTTGCGTTTGGCTGTTGGGAGATTTACAGCACAAAGATATCTAGTTGATTTGAAGCAGTTCCGAGAAAGTCTAAACATAATCCCCACTTCTCCCTCCTGGCACTTTCCATGTGGGAGATATAGCAGGATGTATATTGGTTTTGAGGACAACTCAATGGACAGTGTAGGGAGAAAAGGTCCTGGCTCCTTGAATGCCGTTTCTGGAGACACTGCGATCAATGTGGGAGATATGTCAAGATGTGTGTTTGTTTTGAGGACGGCTCTCTGGAGAGTCTTAGCAAAGAGGTCACACAGATAATCAGAGCAATTCTCAGAGACACTGAGAACAAGCTCGACAATTCGTTCCTGGCACTTTCCCTGTAGGAGATACCGCAAGACGTTTCTGTATATTGGGCACAGCGCTGTGCACGGTGTTAGCAGAGACTTTCCCGGGACAGTGAAACCCTATGTCAGAGACACTGAGAAGAAGCCCCAATGTTCCCTCCAGGCACTTTCAGTGTGGGTGCTTTCTCCACGTGGTTCCTGGTTTCACTGCGGCTCTGAAGAGAATGTTAGCAAAGAGGTAACCGGGACAGTGAAAACAGTACTCAAAGACAGGGAGAGCAAGCTCTCTCTTGGCACTTTGGATGTGGGACATAGAGCGAGATGTTTGCTGCTTTTGCGTTTGGCTGTTGGGAGATTTACAGCACAAAGATATCTAGTTGATTTGAAGCAGTTCCGAGAAAGTCTAAACATAATCCCCACTTCTCCCTCCTGGCACTTTCCATGTGGGAGATATAGCAGGATGTATATTGGTTTTGAGGACAACTCAATGGACAGTGTAGGGAGAAAACCTCCTGGCTCCTTGAATGCCGTTTCTGGAGACACTGCGATCAATGTGGGAGATATGTCAAGATGTGTGTTTGTTTTGAGGACGGCTCTCTGGAGAGTCTTAGCAAAGAGGTCACACAGATAATCAGAGCAATTCTCAGAGACACTGAGAACAAGCTCCACAATTCCCTCCTGGCACTTTCCCTGTAGGAGATACCGCAAGACGTTTCTGTATATTGGGCACAGCGCTCTGCACGGTGTTAGCAGAGACTTTCCCGGGACAGTGAAACCCTATGTCAGAGACACTGAGAAGAAGCCCCAATGTTCCCTCCAGGCACTTTCAGTGTGGCTGCCTTCTCCACGTGGTTCCTGGTTTCACTGCGGCTCTGAAGAGAATGCTAGCAAAGAGGTAACCGGGACAGTGAAAACAGTACTCAAAGACAGGGAGAGCAAGCTCTCTCTTGGCACTTTGCATGTGGGACATACAGCGAGATGTTTGCTGCTTTTGCGTTTGGCTGTTGGGAGATTTACAGCACAAAGATATCTAGTTGATTTGAAGCAGTTCCGAGAAAGTCTAAACATAATCCCCACTTCTCCCTCCTGGCACTTTCCATGTGGGAGATATAGCAGGATGTATATTGGTTTTGAGGACAACTCAATGGACAGTGTAGGGAGAAAACCTCCTGGCTCCTTGAATGCCGTTTCTGGAGACACTGCGATCAATGTGGGAGATATGTCAAGATGTGTGTTTGTTTTGAGGACGGCTCTCTGGAGAGTCTTAGCAAAGAGGTCACACAGATAATCAGAGCAATTCTCAGAGACACTGAGAACAAGCTCCGCAATTCCCACCTGGCACTTTCCCTGTAGGAGATACCGCAAGACGTTTCTGTATATTGGGCACAGCGCTCTGCACGGTGTTAGCAGAGACTTTCCCGGGACAGTGAAACCCTATGTCAGAGACACTGAGAAGAAGCCCCAATGTTCCCTCCAGGCACTTTCAGTGTGGGTGCTTTCTCCACGTGGTTCCTGGTTTCACTGCAGCTCTGAAGAGAATGTTAGCAAAGAGGTAACCGGGACAGTGAAAACAGTACTCAAAGACAGGGAGAGCAAGCTCTCTCTTGGCACTTTGGATGTGGGACATACAGCGAGATGTTTGCTGCTTTTGCGTTTGGCTGTTGGGAGATTTACAGCACAAAGATATCTAGTTGATTTGAAGCAGTTCCGAGAAAGTCTAAACATAATCCCCACTTCTCCCTCCTGGCACTTTCCATGTGGGAGATATAGCAGGATGTATATTGGTTTTGAGGACAACTCAATGGACAGTGTAGGGAGAAAAGGTCCTGGCTCCTTGAATGCCGTTTCTGGAGACACTGCGATCAATGTGGGAGATATGTCAAGATGTGTGTTTGTTTTGAGGACGGCTCTCTGGAGAGTCTTAGCAAAGAGGTCACACAGATAATCAGAGCAATTCTCAGAGACACTAAGAACAAGCTCCACAATTCCCTCCTGGCACTTTCCCTGTAGGAGATACCGCAAGACGTTTCTGTATATTGGGCACAGCGCTCTGCACGGTGTTAGCAGAGACTTTCCCGGGACAGTGAAACCCTATGTCAGAGACACTGAGAAGAAGCCCCAATGTTCCCTCCAGGCACTTTCAGTGTGGGTGCTTTCTCCACGTGGTTCCTGGTTTCACTGCAGCTCTGAAGAGAATGCTAGCAAAGAGGTAACCGGGACAGTGAAAACAGTACTCAAAGACAGGGAGAGCAAGCTCTCTCTTGGCACTTTGGATGTGGGACATACAGCGAGATGTTTGCTGCTTTTGCGTTTGGCTGTTGGGAGATTTACAGCACAAAGATATCTAGTTGATTTGAAGCAGTTCCGAGAAAGTCTAAACATAATCCCCACTTCTCCCTCCTGGCACTTTCCATGTGGGAGATATAGCAGGATGTATATTGGTTTTGAGGACAACTCAATGGACAGTGTAGGGAGAAAAGGTCCTGGCTCCTTGAATGCCGTTTCTGGAGACACTGCGATCAATGTGGGAGATATGTCAAGGTGTGTGTTTGTTTTGAGGACGGCTCTCTGGAGATTCTTAGCAAAGAGGTCACACAGATAATCAGAGCAATTCTCAGAGACACTGAGAACAAGCTCCGCAATTCCCTCCTGGCACTTTCCCTGTAGGAGATACCGCAAGACGTTTCTGTATATTGGGCACAGCGCTGTGCACGGTGTTAGCAGAGACTTTCCCGGGACAGTGAAACCCTATGTCAGAGACACTGAGAAGAAGCCCCAATGTTCCCTCCAGGCACTTTCAGTGTGGGTGCTTTCTCCACATGGTTCCTGGTTTCACTGCGGCTCTGAAGAGAATGTTAGCAAAGAGGTAACCGGGACAGTGAAAACAGTACTCAAAGACAGGGAGAGCAAGCTCTCTCTTGGCACTTTGGATGTGGGACATACAGCGAGATGTTTGCTGCTTTTGCGTTTGGCTGTTGGGAGATTTACAGCACAAAGATATCTAGTTGATTTGAAGCAGTTCCGAGAAAGTCTAAACATAATCCCCACTTCTCCCTCCTGGCACTTTCCATGTGGGAGATATAGCAGGATGTATATTGGTTTTGAGGACAACTCAATGGACAGTGTAGGGAGAAAAGGTCCTGGCTCCTTGAATGCCGTTTCTGGAGACACTGCGATCAATGTGGGAGATATGTCAAGGTGTGTGTTTGTTTTGAGGACGGCTCTCTGGAGAGTCTTAGCAAAGAGGTCACACAGATAATCAGAGCAATTCTCAGAGACACTGAGAACAAGCTCCGCAATTCCCTCCTGGCACTTTCCCTGTAGGAGATACCGCAAGACGTTTCTGTATATTGGGCACAGCGCTCTGCACGGTGTTAGCAGAGACTTTCCCGGGACAGTGAAACCCTATGTCAGAGACACTGAGAAGAAGCCCCAATGTTCCCTCCAGGCACTTTCAGTGTGGGTGCTTTCTCCACGTGGTTCCTGGTTTCACTGCGGCTCTGAAGAGAATGTTAGCAAAGAGGTAACCGGGACAGTGAAAACAGTACTCAAAGACAGGGAGAGCAAGCTCTCTCTTGGCACTTTGGATGTGGGACATACAGCGAGATGTTTGCTGCTTTTGCGTTTGGCTGTTGGGAGATTTACAGCACAAAGATAACTAGTTGATTTGAAGCAGTTCCGAGAAAGTCTAAACATAATCCCCACTTCTCCCTCCTGGCACTTTCCATGTGGGAGATATAGCAGGATGTATATTGGTTTTGAGGACAACTCAATGGACAGTGTAGGGAGAAAACCTCCTGGCTCCTTGAATGCCGTTTCTGGAGACACTGCGATCAATGTGGGAGATATGTCAAGATGTGTGTTTATTTTGAGGACGGCTCTCTGGAGAGTCTTAGCAAAGAGGTCACACAGATAATCAGAGCAATTCTCAGAGACACTGAGAACAAGCTCCGCAATTCCCTCCTGGCACTTTCCCTGTAGGAGATACCGCAAGACGTTTCTGTATATTGGGCACAGCGCTGTGCACGGTGTTAGCAGAGACTTTCCCGGGACAGTGAAACCCTATGTCAGAGACACTGAGAAGAAGCCCCAATGTTCCCTCCAGGCACTTTCAGTGTGGCTGCCTTCTCCACGTGGTTCCTGGTTTCACTGCAGCTCTGAAGAGAATGTTAGCAAAGAGGTAACCGGGACACTGAAAACAGTACTCAAAGACAGGGAGAGCAAGCTCTCTCTTGGCACTTTGGATGTGGGACATACAGCGAGATGTTTGCTGCTTTTGCGTTTGGCTGTTGGGAGATTTACAGCACAAAGATATCTAGTTGATTTGAAGCAGTTCCGAGAAAGTCTAAACATAATCCCCACTTCTCCCTCCTGGCACTTTCCATGTGGGAGATATAGCAGGATGTATATTGGTTTTGAGGACAACTCAATGGACAGTGTAGGGAGAAAACCTCCTGGCTCCTTGAATGCCGTTTCTGGAGACACTGCGATCAATGTGGGAGATATGTCAAGATGTGTGTTTGTTTTGAGGACGGCTCTCTGGAGAGTCTTAGCAAAGAGGTCACACAGATAATCAGAGCAATTCTCAGAGACACTGAGAACAAGCTCCACAATTCCCTCCTGGCACTTTCCCTGTAGGAGATACCGCAAGACGTTTCTGTATATTGGGCACAGCGCTCTGCACGGTGTTAGCAGAGACTTTCCCGGGACAGTGAAACCCTATGTCAGAGACACTGAGAAGAAGCCCCAATGTTCCCTCCAGGCACTTTCAGTGTGGCTGCCTTCTCCACGTGGTTCCTGGTTTCACTGCGGCTCTGAAGAGAATGCTAGCAAAGAGGTAACCGGGACAGTGAAAACAGTACTCAAAGACAGGGAGAGCAAGCTCTCTCTTGGCACTTTGCATGTGGGACATACAGCGAGATGTTTGCTGCTTTTGCGTTTGGCTGTTGGGAGATTTACAGCACAAAGATATCTAGTTGATTTGAAGCAGTTCCGAGAAAGTCTAAACATAATCCCCACTTCTCCCTCCTGGCACTTTCCATGTGGGAGATATAGCAGGATGTATATTGGTTTTGAGGACAACTCAATGGACAGTGTAGGGAGAAAACCTCCTGGCTCCTTGAATGCCGTTTCTGGAGACACTGCGATCAATGTGGGAGATATGTCAAGATGTGTGTTTATTTTGAGGACGGCTCTCTGGAGAGTCTTAGCAAAGAGGTCACACAGATAATCAGAGCAATTCTCAGAGACACTGAGAACAAGCTCCGCAATTCCCACCTGGCACTTTCCCTGTAGGAGATACCGCAAGACGTTTCTGTATATTGGGCACAGCGCTCTGCACGGTGTTAGCAGAGACTTTCCCGGGACAGTGAAACCCTATGTCAGAGACACTGAGAAGAAGCCCCAATGTTCCCTCCAGGCACTTTCAGTGTGGGTGCTTTCTCCACGTGGTTCCTGGTTTCACTGCAGCTCTGAAGAGAATGTTAGCAAAGAGGTAACCGGGACAGTGAAAACAGTACTCAAAGACAGGGAGAGCAAGCTCTCTCTTGGCACTTTGGATGTGGGACATACAGCGAGATGTTTGCTGCTTTTGCGTTTGGCTGTTGGGAGATTTACAGCACAAAGATATCTAGTTGATTTGAAGCAGTTCCGAGAAAGTCTAAACATAATCCCCACTTCTCCCTCCTGGCACTTTCCATGTGGGAGATATAGCAGGATGTATATTGGTTTTGAGGACAACTCAATGGACAGTGTAGGGAGAAAACCTCCTGGCTCCTTGAATGCCGTTTCTGGAGACACTGCGATCAATGTGGGAGATATGTCAAGATGTGTGTTTATTTTGAGGACGGCTCTCTGGAGAGTCTTAGCAAAGAGGTCACACAGATAATCAGAGCAATTCTCAGAGACACTGAGAACAAGCTCCACAATTCCCTCCTGGCACTTTCCCTGTAGGAGATACCGCAAGACGTTTCTGTATATTGGGCACAGCGCTCTGCACGGTGTTAGCAGAGACTTTCCCGGGACAGTGAAACCCTATGTCAGAGACACTGAGAAGAAGCCCCAATGTTCCCTCCAGGCACTTTCAGTGTGGCTGCCTTCTCCACGTGGTTCCTGGTTTCACTGCAGCTCTGAAGAGAATGTTAGCAAAGAGGTAACCGGGACACTGAAAACAGTACTCAAAGACAGGGAGAGCAAGCTCTCTCTTGGCACTTTGGATGTGGGACATACAGCGAGATGTTTGCTGCTTTTGCGTTTGGCTGTTGGGAGATTTACAGCACAAAGATATCTAGTTGATTTGAAGCAGTTCCGAGAAAGTCTAAACATAATCCCCACTTCTCCCTCCTGGCACTTTCCATGTGGGAGATATAGCAGGATGTATATTGGTTTTGAGGACAACTCAATGGACAGTGTAGGGAGAAAAGGTCCTGGCTCCTTGAATGCCGTTTCTGGAGACACTGCGATCAATGTGGGAGATATGTCAAGATGTGTGTTTGTTTTGAGGACGGCTCTCTGGAGCGTCTTAGCAAAGAGGTCACACAGATAATCAGAGCAATTCTCAGAGACACTGAGAACAAGCTCCGCAATTCCCTCCTGGCACTTTCCCTGTAGGAGATACCGCAAGACGTTTCTGTATATTGGGCACAGCGCTCTGCACGGTGTTAGCAGAGACTTTCCCGGGACAGTGAAACCCTATGTCAGAGACACTGAGAAGAAGCCCCAATGTTCCCTCCAGGCACTTTCAGTGTGGCTGCCTTCTCCACGTGGTTCCTGGTTTCACTGCAGCTCTGAAGAGAATGCTAGCAAAGAGGTAACCGGGACAGTGAAAACAGTACTCAAAGACAGGGAGAGCAAGCTCTCTCTTGGCACTTTGGATGTGGGACATACAGCGAGATGTTTGCTGCTTTTGCGTTTGGCTGTTGGGAGATTTACAGCACAAAGATATCTAGTTGATTTGAAGCAGTTCCGAGAAAGTCTAAACATAATCCCCACTTCTCCCTCCTGGCACTTTCCATGTGGGAGATATAGCAGGATGTATATTGGTTTTGAGGACAACTCAATGGACAGTGTAGGGAGAAAAGGTCCTGGCTCCTTGAATGCCGTTTCTGGAGACACTGCGATCAATGTGGGAGATATGTCAAGATGTGTGTTTGTTTTGAGGACGGCTCTCTGGAGAGTCTTAGCAAAGAGGTCACACAGATAATCAGAGCAATTCTCAGAGACACTAAGAACAAGCTCCACAATTCCCTCCTGGCACTTTCCCTGTAGGAGATACCGCAAGACGTTTCTGTATATTGGGCACAGCGCTCTGCACGGTGTTAGCAGAGACTTTCCCGGGACAGTGAAACCCTATGTCAGAGACACTGAGAAGAAGCCCCAATGTTCCCTCCAGGCACTTTCAGTGTGGGTGCTTTCTCCACGTGGTTCCTGGTTTCACTGCAGCTCTGAAGAGAATGCTAGCAAAGAGGTAACCGGGACAGTGAAAACAGTACTCAAAGACAGGGAGAGCAAGCTCTCTCTTGGCACTTTGGATGTGGGACATACAGCGAGATGTTTGCTGCTTTTGCGTTTGGCTGTTGGGAGATTTACAGCACAAAGATATCTAGTTGATTTGAAGCAGTTCCGAGAAAGTCTAAACATAATCCCCACTTCTCCCTCCTGGCACTTTCCATGTGGGAGATATAGCAGGATGTATATTGGTTTTGAGGACAACTCAATGGACAGTGTAGGGAGAAAACCTCCTGGCTCCTTGAATGCCGTTTCTGGAGACACTGCGATCAATGTGGGAGATATGTCAAGGTGTGTGTTTGTTTTGAGGACGGCTCTCTGGAGAGTCTTAGCAAAGAGGTCACACAGATAATCAGAGCAATTCTCAGAGACACTGAGAACAAGCTCCGCAATTCCCTCCTGGCACTTTCCCTGTAGGAGATACCGCAAGACGTTTCTGTATATTGGGCACAGCGCTGTGCACGGTGTTAGCAGAGACTTTCCCGGGACAGTGAAACCCTATGTCAGAGACACTGAGAAGAAGCCCCAATGTTCCCTCCAGGCACTTTCAGTGTGGGTGCTTTCTCCACGTGGTTCCTGGTTTCACTGCGGCTCTGAAGAGAATGTTAGCAAAGAGGTAACCGGGACAGTGAAAACAGTACTCAAAGACAGGGAGAGCAAGCTCTCTCTTGGCACTTTGGATGTGGGACATAGAGCGAGATGTTTGCTGCTTTTGCGTTTGGCTGTTGGGAGATTTACAGCACAAAGATATCTAGTTGATTTGAAGCAGTTCCGAGAAAGTCTAAACATAATCCCCACTTCTCCCTCCTGGCACTTTCCATGTGGGAGATATAGCAGGATGTATATTGGTTTTGAGGACAACTCAATGGACAGTGTAGGGAGAAAACCTCCTGGCTCCTTGAATGCCGTTTCTGGAGACACTGCGATCAATGTGGGAGATATGTCAAGATGTGTGTTTGTTTTGAGGACGGCTCTCTGGAGAGTCTTAGCAAAGAGGTCACACAGATAATCAGAGCAATTCTCAGAGACACTGAGAACAAGCTCCACAATTCCCTCCTGGCACTTTCCCTGTAGGAGATACCGCAAGACGTTTCTGTATATTGGGCACAGCGCTCTGCACGGTGTTAGCAGAGACTTTCCCGGGACAGTGAAACCCTATGTCAGAGACACTGAGAAGAAGCCCCAATGTTCCCTCCAGGCACTTTCAGTGTGGCTGCCTTCTCCACGTGGTTCCTGGTTTCACTGCGGCTCTGAAGAGAATGCTAGCAAAGAGGTAACCGGGACAGTGAAAACAGTACTCAAAGACAGGGAGAGCAAGCTCTCTCTTGGCACTTTGGATGTGGGACATACAGCGAGATGTTTGCTGCTTTTGCGTTTGGCTGTTGGGAGATTTACAGCACAAAGATATCTAGTTGATTTGAAGCAGTTCCGAGAAAGTCTAAACATAATCCCCACTTCTCCCTCCTGGCACTTTCCATGTGGGAGATATAGCAGGATGTATATTGGTTTTGAGGACAACTCAATGGACAGTGTAGGGAGAAAAGGTCCTGGCTCCTTGAATGCCGTTTCTGGAGACACTGCGATCAATGTGGGAGATATGTCAAGATGTGTGTTTGTTTTGAGGACGGCTCTCTGGAGAGTCTTAGCAAAGAGGTCACACAGATAATCAGAGCAATTCTCAGAGACACTAAGAACAAGCTCCACAATTCCCTCCTGGCACTTTCCCTGTAGGAGATACCGCAAGACGTTTCTGTATATTGGGCACAGCGCTCTGCACGGTGTTAGCAGAGACTTTCCCGGGACAGTGAAACCCTATGTCAGAGACACTGAGAAGAAGCCCCAATGTTCCCTCCAGGCACTTTCAGTGTGGGTGCTTTCTCCACGTGGTTCCTGGTTTCACTGCAGCTCTGAAGAGAATGCTAGCAAAGAGGTAACCGGGACAGTGAAAACAGTACTCAAAGACAGGGAGAGCAAGCTCTCTCTTGGCACTTTGGATGTGGGACATACAGCGAGATGTTTGCTGCTTTTGCGTTTGGCTGTTGGGAGATTTACAGCACAAAGATATCTAGTTGATTTGAAGCAGTTCCGAGAAAGTCTAAACATAATCCCCACTTCTCCCTCCTGGCACTTTCCATGTGGGAGATATAGCAGGATGTATATTGGTTTTGAGGACAACTCAATGGACAGTGTAGGGAGAAAACCTCCTGGCTCCTTGAATGCCGTTTCTGGAGACACTGCGATCAATGTGGGAGATATGTCAAGGTGTGTGTTTGTTTTGAGGACGGCTCTCTGGAGAGTCTTAGCAAAGAGGTCACACAGATAATCAGAGCAATTCTCAGAGACACTGAGAACAAGCTCCGCAATTCCCTCCTGGCACTTTCCCTGTAGGAGATACCGCAAGACGTTTCTGTATATTGGGCACAGCGCTGTGCACGGTGTTAGCAGAGACTTTCCCGGGACAGTGAAACCCTATGTCAGAGACACTGAGAAGAAGCCCCAATGTTCCCTCCAGGCACTTTCAGTGTGGGTGCTTTCTCCACGTGGTTCCTGGTTTCACTGCGGCTCTGAAGAGAATGTTAGCAAAGAGGTAACCGGGACAGTGAAAACAGTACTCAAAGACAGGGAGAGCAAGCTCTCTCTTGGCACTTTGGATGTGGGACATAGAGCGAGATGTTTGCTGCTTTTGCGTTTGGCTGTTGGGAGATTTACAGCACAAAGATATCTAGTTGATTTGAAGCAGTTCCGAGAAAGTCTAAACATAATCCCCACTTCTCCCTCCTGGCACTTTCCATGTGGGAGATATAGCAGGATGTATATTGGTTTTGAGGACAACTCAATGGACAGTGTAGGGAGAAAACCTCCTGGCTCCTTGAATGCCGTTTCTGGAGACACTGCGATCAATGTGGGAGATATGTCAAGATGTGTGTTTGTTTTGAGGACGGCTCTCTGGAGAGTCTTAGCAAAGAGGTCACACAGATAATCAGAGCAATTCTCAGAGACACTGAGAACAAGCTCCACAATTCCCTCCTGGCACTTTCCCTGTAGGAGATACCGCAAGACGTTTCTGTATATTGGGCACAGCGCTCTGCACGGTGTTAGCAGAGACTTTCCCGGGACAGTGAAACCCTATGTCAGAGACACTGAGAAGAAGCCCCAATGTTCCCTCCAGGCACTTTCAGTGTGGCTGCCTTCTCCACGTGGTTCCTGGTTTCACTGCGGCTCTGAAGAGAATGCTAGCAAAGAGGTAACCGGGACAGTGAAAACAGTACTCAAAGACAGGGAGAGCAAGCTCTCTCTTGGCACTTTGGATGTGGGACATAGAGCGAGATGTTTGCTGCTTTTGCGTTTGGCTGTTGGGAGATTTACAGCACAAAGATATCTAGTTGATTTGAAGCAGTTCCGAGAAAGTCTAAACATAATCCCCACTTCTCCCTCCTGGCACTTTCCATGTGGGAGATATAGCAGGATGTATATTGGTTTTGAGGACAACTCAATGGACAGTGTAGGGAGAAAACCTCCTGGCTCCTTGAATGCCGTTTCTGGAGACACTGCGATCAATGTGGGAGATATGTCAAGATGTGTGTTTGTTTTGAGGACGGCTCTCTGGAGAGTCTTAGCAAAGAGGTCACACAGATAATCAGAGCAATTCTCAGAGACACTGAGAACAAGCTCCACAATTCCCTCCTGGCACTTTCCCTGTAGGAGATACCGCAAGACGTTTCTGTATATTGGGCACAGCGCTCTGCACGGTGTTAGCAGAGACTTTCCCGGGACAGTGAAACCCTATGTCAGAGACACTGAGAAGAAGCCCCAATGTTCCCTCCAGGCACTTTCAGTGTGGCTGCCTTCTCCACGTGGTTCCTGGTTTCACTGCGGCTCTGAAGAGAATGCTAGCAAAGAGGTAACCGGGACAGTGAAAACAGTACTCAAAGACAGGGAGAGCAAGCTCTCTCTTGGCACTTTGCATGTGGGACATACAGCGAGATGTTTGCTGCTTTTGCGTTTGGCTGTTGGGAGATTTACAGCACAAAGATATCTAGTTGATTTGAAGCAGTTCCGAGAAAGTCTAAACATAATCCCCACTTCTCCCTCCTGGCACTTTCCATGTGGGAGATATAGCAGGATGTATATTGGTTTTGAGGACAACTCAATGGACAGTGTAGGGAGAAAACCTCCTGGCTCCTTGAATGCCGTTTCTGGAGACACTGCGATCAATGTGGGAGATATGTCAAGATGTGTGTTTATTTTGAGGACGGCTCTCTGGAGAGTCTTAGCAAAGAGGTCACACAGATAATCAGAGCAATTCTCAGAGACACTGAGAACAAGCTCCGCAATTCCCACCTGGCACTTTCCCTGTAGGAGATACCGCAAGACGTTTCTGTATATTGGGCACAGCGCTCTGCACGGTGTTAGCAGAGACTTTCCCGGGACAGTGAAACCCTATGTCAGAGACACTGAGAAGAAGCCCCAATGTTCCCTCCAGGCACTTTCAGTGTGGGTGCTTTCTCCACGTGGTTCCTGGTTTCACTGCAGCTCTGAAGAGAATGTTAGCAAAGAGGTAACCGGGACAGTGAAAACAGTACTCAAAGACAGGGAGAGCAAGCTCTCTCTTGGCACTTTGGATGTGGGACATACAGCGAGATGTTTGCTGCTTTTGCGTTTGGCTGTTGGGAGATTTACAGCACAAAGATATCTAGTTGATTTGAAGCAGTTCCGAGAAAGTCTAAACATAATCCCCACTTCTCCCTCCTGGCACTTTCCATGTGGGAGATATAGCAGGATGTATATTGGTTTTGAGGACAACTCAATGGACAGTGTAGGGAGAAAACCTCCTGGCTCCTTGAATGCCGTTTCTGGAGACACTGCGATCAATGTGGGAGATATGTCAAGATGTGTGTTTATTTTGAGGACGGCTCTCTGGAGAGTCTTAGCAAAGAGGTCACACAGATAATCAGAGCAATTCTCAGAGACACTGAGAACAAGCTCCGCAATTCCCTCCTGGCACTTTCCCTGTAGGAGATACCGCAAGACGTTTCTGTATATTGGGCACAGCGCTCTGCACGGTGTTAGCAGAGACTTTCCCGGGACAGTGAAACCCTATGTCAGAGACACTGAGAAGAAGCCCCAATGTTCCCTCCAGGCACTTTCAGTGTGGCTGCCTTCTCCACGTGGTTCCTGGTTTCACTGCAGCTCTGAAGAGAATGCTAGCAAAGAGGTAACCGGGACAGTGAAAACAGTACTCAAAGACAGGGAGAGCAAGCTCTCTCTTGGCACTTTGGATGTGGGACATACAGCGAGATGTTTGCTGCTTTTGCGTTTGGCTGTTGGGAGATTTACAGCACAAAGATATCTAGTTGATTTGAAGCAGTTCCGAGAAAGTCTAAACATAATCCCCACTTCTCCCTCCTGGCACTTTCCATGTGGGAGATATAGCAGGATGTATATTGGTTTTGAGGACAACTCAATGGACAGTGTAGGGAGAAAACCTCCTGGCTCCTTGAATGCCGTTTCTGGAGACACTGCGATCAATGTGGGAGATATGTCAAGGTGTGTGTTTGTTTTGAGGACGGCTCTCTGGAGAGTCTTAGCAAAGAGGTCACACAGATAATCAGAGCAATTCTCAGAGACACTGAGAACAAGCTCCGCAATTCCCTCCTGGCACTTTCCCTGTAGGAGATACCGCAAGACGTTTCTGTATATTGGGCACAGCGCTGTGCACGGTGTTAGCAGAGACTTTCCCGGGACAGTGAAACCCTATGTCAGAGACACTGAGAAGAAGCCCCAATGTTCCCTCCAGGCACTTTCAGTGTGGGTGCTTTCTCCACGTGGTTCCTGGTTTCACTGCGGCTCTGAAGAGAATGTTAGCAAAGAGGTAACCGGGACAGTGAAAACAGTACTCAAAGACAGGGAGAGCAAGCTCTCTCTTGGCACTTTGGATGTGGGACATAGAGCGAGATGTTTGCTGCTTTTGCGTTTGGCTGTTGGGAGATTTACAGCACAAAGATATCTAGTTGATTTGAAGCAGTTCCGAGAAAGTCTAAACATAATCCCCACTTCTCCCTCCTGGCACTTTCCATGTGGGAGATATAGCAGGATGTATATTGGTTTTGAGGACAACTCAATGGACAGTGTAGGGAGAAAACCTCCTGGCTCCTTGAATGCCGTTTCTGGAGACACTGCGATCAATGTGGGAGATATGTCAAGATGTGTGTTTGTTTTGAGGACGGCTCTCTGGAGAGTCTTAGCAAAGAGGTCACACAGATAATCAGAGCAATTCTCAGAGACACTGAGAACAAGCTCCACAATTCCCTCCTGGCACTTTCCCTGTAGGAGATACCGCAAGACGTTTCTGTATATTGGGCACAGCGCTCTGCACGGTGTTAGCAGAGACTTTCCCGGGACAGTGAAACCCTATGTCAGAGACACTGAGAAGAAGCCCCAATGTTCCCTCCAGGCACTTTCAGTGTGGCTGCCTTCTCCACGTGGTTCCTGGTTTCACTGCGGCTCTGAAGAGAATGCTAGCAAAGAGGTAACCGGGACAGTGAAAACAGTACTCAAAGACAGGGAGAGCAAGCTCTCTCTTGGCACTTTGGATGTGGGACATACAGCGAGATGTTTGCTGCTTTTGCGTTTGGCTGTTGGGAGATTTACAGCACAAAGATATCTAGTTGATTTGAAGCAGTTCCGAGAAAGTCTAAACATAATCCCCACTTCTCCCTCCTGGCACTTTCCATGTGGGAGATATAGCAGGATGTATATTGGTTTTGAGGACAACTCAATGGACAGTGTAGGGAGAAAACCTCCTGGCTCCTTGAATGCCGTTTCTGGAGACACTGCGATCAATGTGGGAGATATGTCAAGATGTGTGTTTATTTTGAGGACGGCTCTCTGGAGAGTCTTAGCAAAGAGGTCACACAGATAATCAGAGCAATTCTCAGAGACACTGAGAACAAGCTCCACAATTCCCTCCTGGCACTTTCCCTGTAGGAGATACCGCAAGACGTTTCTGTATATTGGGCACAGCGCTCTGCACGGTGTTAGCAGAGACTTTCACGGGACAGTGAAACCCTATGTCAGAGACACTGAGAAGAAGCCCCAATGTTCCCTCCAGGCACTTTCAGTGTGGCTGCCTTCTCCACGTGGTTCCTGGTTTCACTGCAGCTCTGAAGAGAATGTTAGCAAAGAGGTAACCGGGACAGTGAAAACAGTACTCAAAGACAGGGAGAGCAAGCTCTCTCTTGGCACTTTGGATGTGGGACATACAGCGAGATGTTTGCTGCTTTTGCGTTTGGCTGTTGGGAGATTTACAGCACAAAGATATCTAGTTGATTTGAAGCAGTTCCGAGAAAGTCTAAACATAATCCCCACTTCTCCCTCCTGGCACTTTCCATGTGGGAGATATAGCAGGATGTATATTGGTTTTGAGGACAACTCAATGGACAGTGTAGGGAGAAAACCTCCTGGCTCCTTGAATGCCGTTTCTGGAGACACTGCGATCAATGTGGGAGATATGTCAAGATGTGTGTTTATTTTGAGGACGGCTCTCTGGAGAGTCTTAGCAAAGAGGTCACACAGATAATCAGAGCAATTCTCAGAGACACTGAGAACAAGCTCCACAATTCCCTCCTGGCACTTTCCCTGTAGGAGATACCGCAAGACGTTTCTGTATATTGGGCACAGCGCTCTGCACGGTGTTAGCAGAGACTTTCACGGGACAGTGAAACCCTATGTCAGAGACACTGAGAAGAAGCCCCAATGTTCCCTCCAGGCACTTTCAGTGTGGCTGCCTTCTCCACGTGGTTCCTGGTTTCACTGCAGCTCTGAAGAGAATGTTAGCAAAGAGGTAACTGGGACAGTGAAAACAGTACTCAAAGACAGGGAGAGCAAGCTCTCTCTTGGCACTTTGGATGTGGGACATACAGCGAGATGTTTGCTGCTTTTGCGTTTGGCTGTTGGGAGATTTACAGCACAAAGATATCTAGTTGATTTGAAGCAGTTCCGAGAAAGTCTAAACATAATCCCCACTTCTCCCTCCTGGCACTTTCCATGTGGGAGATATAGCAGGATGTATATTGGTTTTGAGGACAACTCAATGGACAGTGTAGGGAGAAAACCTCCTGGCTCCTTGAATGCCGTTTCTGGAGACACTGCAATCAATGTGGGAGATATGTCAAGATGTGTGTTTGTTTTGAGGACGGCTCTCTGGAGAGTCTTAGCAAAGAGGTCACACAGATAATCAGAGCAATTCTCAGAGACACTGAGAACAAGCTCGACAATTCGTTCCTGGCACTTTCCCTGTAGGAGATACCGCAAGACGTTTCTGTATATTGGGCACAGCGCTGTGCACGGTGTTAGCAGAGACTTTCCCGGGACAGTGAAACCCTATGTCAGAGACACTGAGAAGAAGCCCCAATGTTCCCTCCAGGCACTTTCAGTGTGGGTGCTTTCTCCACGTGGTTCCTGGTTTCACTGCGGCTCTGAAGAGAATGTTAGCAAAGAGGTAACCGGGACAGTGAAAACAGTACTCAAAGACAGGGAGAGCAAGCTCTCTCTTGGCACTTTGGATGTGGGACATAGAGCGAGATGTTTGCTGCTTTTGCGTTTGGCTGTTGGGAGATTTACAGCACAAAGATATCTAGTTGATTTGAAGCAGTTCCGAGAAAGTCTAAACATAATCCCCACTTCTCCCTCCTGGCACTTTCCATGTGGGAGATATAGCAGGATGTATATTGGTTTTGAGGACAACTCAATGGACAGTGTAGGGAGAAAACCTCCTGGCTCCTTGAATGCCGTTTCTGGAGACACTGCGATCAATGTGGGAGATATGTCAAGATGTGTGTTTGTTTTGAGGACGGCTCTCTGGAGAGTCTTAGCAAAGAGGTCACACAGATAATCAGAGCAATTCTCAGAGACACTGAGAACAAGCTCCACAATTCCCTCCTGGCACTTTCCCTGTAGGAGATACCGCAAGACGTTTCTGTATATTGGGCACAGCGCTCTGCACGGTGTTAGCAGAGACTTTCCCGGGACAGTGAAACCCTATGTCAGAGACACTGAGAAGAAGCCCCAATGTTCCCTCCAGGCACTTTCAGTGTGGCTGCCTTCTCCACGTGGTTCCTGGTTTCACTGCGGCTCTGAAGAGAATGCTAGCAAAGAGGTAACCGGGACAGTGAAAACAGTACTCAAAGACAGGGAGAGCAAGCTCTCTCTTGGCACTTTGCATGTGGGACATACAGCGAGATGTTTGCTGCTTTTGCGTTTGGCTGTTGGGAGATTTACAGCACAAAGATATCTAGTTGATTTGAAGCAGTTCCGAGAAAGTCTAAACATAATCCCCACTTCTCCCTCCTGGCACTTTCCATGTGGGAGATATAGCAGGATGTATATTGGTTTTGAGGACAACTCAATGGACAGTGTAGGGAGAAAACCTCCTGGCTCCTTGAATGCCGTTTCTGGAGACACTGCGATCAATGTGGGAGATATGTCAAGATGTGTGTTTATTTTGAGGACGGCTCTCTGGAGAGTCTTAGCAAAGAGGTCACACAGATAATCAGAGCAATTCTCAGAGACACTGAGAACAAGCTCCGCAATTCCCACCTGGCACTTTCCCTGTAGGAGATACCGCAAGACGTTTCTGTATATTGGGCACAGCGCTCTGCGCGGTGTTAGCAGAGACTTTCCCGGGACAGTGAAACCCTATGTCAGAGACACTGAGAAGAAGCCCCAATGTTCCCTCCAGGCACTTTCAGTGTGGGTGCTTTCTCCACGTGGTTCCTGGTTTCACTGCAGCTCTGAAGAGAATGTTAGCAAAGAGGTAACCGGGACAGTGAAAACAGTACTCAAAGACAGGGAGAGCAAGCTCTCTCTTGGCACTTTGGATGTGGGACATACAGCGAGATGTTTGCTGCTTTTGCGTTTGGCTGTTGGGAGATTTACAGCACAAAGATATCTAGTTGATTTGAAGCAGTTCCGAGAAAGTCTAAACATAATCCCCACTTCTCCCTCCTGGCACTTTCCATGTGGGAGATATAGCAGGATGTATATTGGTTTTGAGGACAACTCAATGGACAGTGTAGGGAGAAAACCTCCTGGCTCCTTGAATGCCGTTTCTGGAGACACTGCGATCAATGTGGGAGATATGTCAAGATGTGTGTTTATTTTGAGGACGGCTCTCTGGAGAGTCTTAGCAAAGAGGTCACACAGATAATCAGAGCAATTCTCAGAGACACTGAGAACAAGCTCCACAATTCCCTCCTGGCACTTTCCCTGTAGGAGATACCGCAAGACGTTTCTGTATATTGGGCACAGCGCTCTGCACGGTGTTAGCAGAGACTTTCCCGGGACAGTGAAACCCTATGTCAGAGACACTGAGAAGAAGCCCCAATGTTCCCTCCAGGCACTTTCAGTGTGGCTGCCTTCTCCACGTGGTTCCTGGTTTCACTGCGGCTCTGAAGAGAATGTTAGCAAAGAGGTAACCGGGACAGTGAAAACAGTACTCAAAGACAGGGAGAGCAAGCTCTCTCTTGGCACTTTGGATGTGGGACATACAGCGAGATGTTTGCTGCTTTTGCGTTTGGCTGTTGGGAGATTTACAGCACAAAGATATCTAGTTGATTTGAAGCAGTTCCGAGAAAGTCTAAACATAATCCCCACTTCTCCCTCCTGGCACTTTCCATGTGGGAGATATAGCAGGATGTATATTGGTTTTGAGGACAACTCAATGGACAGTGTAGGGAGAAAAGGTCCTGGCTCCTTGAATGCCGTTTCTGGAGACACTGCGATCAATGTGGGAGGTATGTCAAGATGTGTGTTTGTTTTGAGGACGGCTCTCTGGAGCGTCTTAGCAAAGAGGTCACACAGATAATCAGAGCAATTCTCAGAGACACTGAGAACAAGCTCCGCAATTCCCTCCTGGCACTTTCCCTGTAGGAGATACCGCAAGACGTTTCTGTATATTGGGCACAGCGCTCTGCACGGTGTTAGCAGAGACTTTCCCGGGACAGTGAAACCCTATGTCAGAGACACTGAGAAGAAGCCCCAATGTTCCCTCCAGGCACTTTCAGTGTGGCTGCCTTCTCCACGTGGTTCCTGGTTTCACTGCAGCTCTGAAGAGAATGTTAGCAAAGAGGTAACCGGGACAGTGAAAACAGTACTCAAAGACAGGGAGAGCAAGCTCTCTCTTGGCACTTTGGATGTGGGACATACAGCGAGATGTTTGCTGCTTTTGCGTTTGGCTGTTGGGAGATTTACAGCACAAAGATATCTAGTTGATTTGAAGCAGTTCCGAGAAAGTCTAAACATAATCCCCACTTCTCCCTCCTGGCACTTTCCATGTGGGAGATATAGCAGGATGTATATTGGTTTTGAGGACAACTCAATGGACAGTGTAGGGAGAAAAGGTCCTGGCTCCTTGAATGCCGTTTCTGGAGACACTGCGATCAATGTGGGAGATATGTCAAGATGTGTGTTTGTTTTGAGGACGGCTCTCTGGAGAGTCTTAGCAAAGAGGTCACACAGATAATCAGAGCAATTCTCAGAGACACTAAGAACAAGCTCCACAATTCCCTCCTGGCACTTTCCCTGTAGGAGATACCGCAAGACGTTTCTGTATATTGGGCACAGCGCTCTGCACGGTGTTAGCAGAGACTTTCCCGGGACAGTGAAACCCTATGTCAGAGACACTGAGAAGAAGCCCCAATGTTCCCTCCAGGCACTTTCAGTGTGGGTGCTTTCTCCACGTGGTTCCTGGTTTCACTGCAGCTCTGAAGAGAATGCTAGCAAAGAGGTAACCGGGACAGTGAAAACAGTACTCAAAGACAGGGAGAGCAAGCTCTCTCTTGGCACTTTGCATGTGGGACATACAGCGAGATGTTTGCTGCTTTTGCGTTTGGCTGTTGGGAGATTTACAGCACAAAGATATCTAGTTGATTTGAAGCAGTTCCGAGAAAGTCTAAACATAATCCCCACTTCTCCCTCCTGGCACTTTCCATGTGGGAGATATAGCAGGATGTATATTGGTTTTGAGGACAACTCAATGGACAGTGTAGGGAGAAAACCTCCTGGCTCCTTGAATGCCGTTTCTGGAGACACTGCGATCAATGTGGGAGATATGTCAAGATGTGTGTTTATTTTGAGGACGGCTCTCTGGAGAGTCTTAGCAAAGAGGTCACACAGATAATCAGAGCAATTCTCAGAGACACTGAGAACAAGCTCCGCAATTCCCACCTGGCACTTTCCCTGTAGGAGATACCGCAAGACGTTTCTGTATATTGGGCACAGCGCTCTGCGCGGTGTTAGCAGAGACTTTCCCGGGACAGTGAAACCCTATGTCAGAGACACTGAGAAGAAGCCCCAATGTTCCCTCCAGGCACTTTCAGTGTGGGTGCTTTCTCCACGTGGTTCCTGGTTTCACTGCAGCTCTGAAGAGAATGTTAGCAAAGAGGTAACCGGGACAGTGAAAACAGTACTCAAAGACAGGGAGAGCAAGCTCTCTCTTGGCACTTTGGATGTGGGACATACAGCGAGATGTTTGCTGCTTTTGCGTTTGGCTGTTGGGAGATTTACAGCACAAAGATATCTAGTTGATTTGAAGCAGTTCCGAGAAAGTCTAAACATAATCCCCACTTCTCCCTCCTGGCACTTTCCATGTGGGAGATATAGCAGGATGTATATTGGTTTTGAGGACAACTCAATGGACAGTGTAGGGAGAAAACCTCCTGGCTCCTTGAATGCCGTTTCTGGAGACACTGCGATCAATGTGGGAGATATGTCAAGATGTGTGTTTATTTTGAGGACGGCTCTCTGGAGAGTCTTAGCAAAGAGGTCACACAGATAATCAGAGCAATTCTCAGAGACACTGAGAACAAGCTCCACAATTCCCTCCTGGCACTTTCCCTGTAGGAGATACCGCAAGACGTTTCTGTATATTGGGCACAGCGCTCTGCACGGTGTTAGCAGAGACTTTCCCGGGACAGTGAAACCCTATGTCAGAGACACTGAGAAGAAGCCCCAATGTTCCCTCCAGGCACTTTCAGTGTGGCTGCCTTCTCCACGTGGTTCCTGGTTTCACTGCGGCTCTGAAGAGAATGTTAGCAAAGAGGTAACCGGGACAGTGAAAACAGTACTCAAAGACAGGGAGAGCAAGCTCTCTCTTGGCACTTTGGATGTGGGACATACAGCGAGATGTTTGCTGCTTTTGCGTTTGGCTGTTGGGAGATTTACAGCACAAAGATATCTAGTTGATTTGAAGCAGTTCCGAGAAAGTCTAAACATAATCCCCACTTCTCCCTCCTGGCACTTTCCATGTGGGAGATATAGCAGGATGTATATTGGTTTTGAGGACAACTCAATGGACAGTGTAGGGAGAAAAGGTCCTGGCTCCTTGAATGCCGTTTCTGGAGACACTGCGATCAATGTGGGAGGTATGTCAAGATGTGTGTTTGTTTTGAGGACGGCTCTCTGGAGCGTCTTAGCAAAGAGGTCACACAGATAATCAGAGCAATTCTCAGAGACACTGAGAACAAGCTCCGCAATTCCCTCCTGGCACTTTCCCTGTAGGAGATACCGCAAGACGTTTCTGTATATTGGGCACAGCGCTGTGCACGGTGTTAGCAGAGACTTTCCCGGGACAGTGAAACCCTATGTCAGAGACACTGAGAAGAAGCCCCAATGTTCCCTCCAGGCACTTTCAGTGTGGCTGCCTTCTCCACGTGGTTCCTGGTTTCACTGCAGCTCTGAAGAGAATGTTAGCAAAGAGGTAACCGGGACAGTGAAAACAGTACTCAAAGACAGGGAGAGCAAGCTCTCTCTTGGCACTTTGGATGTGGGACATACAGCGAGATGTTTGCTGCTTTTGCGTTTGGCTGTTGGGAGATTTACAGCACAAAGATATCTAGTTGATTTGAAGCAGTTCCGAGAAAGTCTAAACATAATCCCCACTTCTCCCTCCTGGCACTTTCCATGTGGGAGATATAGCAGGATGTATATTGGTTTTGAGGACAACTCAATGGACAGTGTAGGGAGAAAAGGTCCTGGCTCCTTGAATGCCGTTTCTGGAGACACTGCGATCAATGTGGGAGATATGTCAAGATGTGTGTTTGTTTTGAGGACGGCTCTCTGGAGAGTCTTAGCAAAGAGGTCACACAGATAATCAGAGCAATTCTCAGAGACACTAAGAACAAGCTCCACAATTCCCTCCTGGCACTTTCCCTGTAGGAGATACCGCAAGACGTTTCTGTATATTGGGCACAGCGCTCTGCACGGTGTTAGCAGAGACTTTCCCGGGACAGTGAAACCCTATGTCAGAGACACTGAGAAGAAGCCCCAATGTTCCCTCCAGGCACTTTCAGTGTGGGTGCTTTCTCCACGTGGTTCCTGGTTTCACTGCAGCTCTGAAGAGAATGCTAGCAAAGAGGTAACCGGGACAGTGAAAACAGTACTCAAAGACAGGGAGAGCAAGCTCTCTCTTGGCACTTTGCATGTGGGACATACAGCGAGATGTTTGCTGCTTTTGCGTTTGGCTGTTGGGAGATTTACAGCACAAAGATATCTAGTTGATTTGAAGCAGTTCCGAGAAAGTCTAAACATAATCCCCACTTCTCCCTCCTGGCACTTTCCATGTGGGAGATATAGCAGGATGTATATTGGTTTTGAGGACAACTCAATGGACAGTGTAGGGAGAAAAGGTCCTGGCTCCTTGAATGCCGTTTCTGGAGACACTGCGATCAATGTGGGAGATATGTCAAGATGTGTGTTTGTTTTGAGGACGGCTCTCTGGAGAGTCTTAGCAAAGAGGTCACACAGATAATCAGAGCAATTCTCAGAGACACTGAGAACAAGCTCGACAATTCGTTCCTGGCACTTTCCCTGTAGGAGATACCGCAAGACGTTTCTGTATATTGGGCACAGCGCTGTGCACGGTGTTAGCAGAGACTTTCCCGGGACAGTGAAACCCTATGTCAGAGACACTGAGAAGAAGCCCCAATGTTCCCTCCAGGCACTTTCAGTGTGGGTGCTTTCTCCACGTGGTTCCTGGTTTCACTGCGGCTCTGAAGAGAATGTTAGCAAAGAGGTAACCGGGACAGTGAAAACAGTACTCAAAGACAGGGAGAGCAAGCTCTCTCTTGGCACTTTGGATGTGGGACATAGAGCGAGATGTTTGCTGCTTTTGCGTTTGGCTGTTGGGAGATTTACAGCACAAAGATATCTAGTTGATTTGAAGCAGTTCCGAGAAAGTCTAAACATAATCCCCACTTCTCCCTCCTGGCACTTTCCATGTGGGAGATATAGCAGGATGTATATTGGTTTTGAGGACAACTCAATAGACAGTGTAGGGAGAAAACCTCCTGGCTCCTTGAATGCCGTTTCTGGAGACACTGCGATCAATGTGGGAGATATGTCAAGATGTGTGTTTGTTTTGAGGACGGCTCTCTGGAGAGTCTTAGCAAAGAGGTCACACAGATAATCAGAGCAATTCTCAGAGACACTGAGAACAAGCTCCACAATTCCCTCCTGGCACTTTCCCTGTAGGAGATACCGCAAGACGTTTCTGTATATTGGGCACAGCGCTCTGCACGGTGTTAGCAGAGACTTTCCCGGGACAGTGAAACCCTATGTCAGAGACACTGAGAAGAAGCCCCAATGTTCCCTCCAGGCACTTTCAGTGTGGCTGCCTTCTCCACGTGGTTCCTGGTTTCACTGCGGCTCTGAAGAGAATGCTAGCAAAGAGGTAACCGGGACAGTGAAAACAGTACTCAAAGACAGGGAGAGCAAGCTCTCTCTTGGCACTTTGCATGTGGGACATACAGCGAGATGTTTGCTGCTTTTGCGTTTGGCTGTTGGGAGATTTACAGCACAAAGATATCTAGTTGATTTGAAGCAGTTCCGAGAAAGTCTAAACATAATCCCCACTTCTCCCTCCTGGCACTTTCCATGTGGGAGATATAGCAGGATGTATATTGGTTTTGAGGACAACTCAATGGACAGTGTAGGGAGAAAACCTCCTGGCTCCTTGAATGCCGTTTCTGGAGACACTGCGATCAATGTGGGAGATATGTCAAGATGTGTGTTTGTTTTGAGGACGGCTCTCTGGAGAGTCTTAGCAAAGAGGTCACACAGATAATCAGAGCAATTCTCAGAGACACTGAGAACAAGCTCCGCAATTCCCACCTGGCACTTTCCCTGTAGGAGATACCGCAAGACGTTTCTGTATATTGGGCACAGCGCTCTGCGCGGTGTTAGCAGAGACTTTCCCGGGACAGTGAAACCCTATGTCAGAGACACTGAGAAGAAGCCCCAATGTTCCCTCCAGGCACTTTCAGTGTGGGTGCTTTCTCCACGTGGTTCCTGGTTTCACTGCAGCTCTGAAGAGAATGTTAGCAAAGAGGTAACCGGGACAGTGAAAACAGTACTCAAAGACAGGGAGAGCAAGCTCTCTCTTGGCACTTTGGATGTGGGACATACAGCGAGATGTTTGCTGCTTTTGCGTTTGGCTGTTGGGAGATTTACAGCACAAAGATATCTAGTTGATTTGAAGCAGTTCCGAGAAAGTCTAAACATAATCCCCACTTCTCCCTCCTGGCACTTTCCATGTGGGAGATATAGCAGGATGTATATTGGTTTTGAGGACAACTCAATGGACAGTGTAGGGAGAAAAGGTCCTGGCTCCTTGAATGCCGTTTCTGGAGACACTGCGATCAATGTGGGAGATATGTCAAGATGTGTGTTTATTTTGAGGACGGCTCTCTGGAGAGTCTTAGCAAAGAGGTCACACAGATAATCAGAGCAATTCTCAGAGACACTGAGAACAAGCTCCACAATTCCCTCCTGGCACTTTCCCTGTAGGAGATTCCGCAAGACGTTTCTGTATATTGGGCACAGCGCTCTGCACGGTGTTAGCAGAGACTTTCCCGGGACAGTGAAACCCTATGTCAGAGACACTGAGAAGAAGCCCCAATGTTCCCTCCAGGCACTTTCAGTGTGGCTGCCTTCTCCACGTGGTTCCTGGTTTCACTGCAGCTCTGAAGAGAATGTTAGCAAAGAGGTAACCGGGACAGTGAAAACAGTACTCAAAGACAGGGAGAGCAAGCTCTCTCTTGGCACTTTGGATGTGGGACATACAGCGAGATGTTTGCTGCTTTTGCGTTTGGCTGTTGGGAGATTTACAGCACAAAGATATCTAGTTGATTTGAAGCAGTTCCGAGAAAGTCTAAACATAATCCCCACTTCTCCCTCCTGGCACTTTCCATGTGGGAGATATAGCAGGATGTATATTGGTTTTGAGGACAACTCAATGGACAGTGTAGGGAGAAAAGGTCCTGGCTCCTTGAATGCCGTTTCTGGAGACACTGCGATCAATGTGGGAGATATGTCAAGATGTGTGTTTGTTTTGAGGACGGCTCTCTGGAGAGTCTTAGCAAAGAGGTCACACAGATAATCAGAGCAATTCTCAGAGACACTGAGAACAAGCTCGACAATTCGTTCCTGGCACTTTCCCTGTAGGAGATACCGCAAGACGTTTCTGTATATTGGGCACAGCGCTGTGCACGGTGTTAGCAGAGACTTTCCCGGGACAGTGAAACCCTATGTCAGAGACACTGAGAAGAAGCCCCAATGTTCCCTCCAGGCACTTTCAGTGTGGGTGCTTTCTCCACGTGGTTCCTGGTTTCACTGCGGCTCTGAAGAGAATGTTAGCAAAGAGGTAACCGGGACAGTGAAAACAGTACTCAAAGACAGGGAGAGCAAGCTCTCTCTTGGCACTTTGGATGTGGGACATAGAGCGAGATGTTTGCTGCTTTTGCGTTTGGCTGTTGGGAGATTTACAGCACAAAGATATCTAGTTGATTTGAAGCAGTTCCGAGAAAGTCTAAACATAATCCCCACTTCTCCCTCCTGGCACTTTCCATGTGGGAGATATAGCAGGATGTATATTGGTTTTGAGGACAACTCAATAGACAGTGTAGGGAGAAAACCTCCTGGCTCCTTGAATGCCGTTTCTGGAGACACTGCGATCAATGTGGGAGATATGTCAAGATGTGTGTTTGTTTTGAGGACGGCTCTCTGGAGAGTCTTAGCAAAGAGGTCACACAGATAATCAGAGCAATTCTCAGAGACACTGAGAACAAGCTCCACAATTCCCTCCTGGCACTTTCCCTGTAGGAGATACCGCAAGACGTTTCTGTATATTGGGCACAGCGCTCTGCACGGTGTTAGCAGAGACTTTCCCGGGACAGTGAAACCCTATGTCAGAGACACTGAGAAGAAGCCCCAATGTTCCCTCCAGGCACTTTCAGTGTGGCTGCCTTCTCCACGTGGTTCCTGGTTTCACTGCGGCTCTGAAGAGAATGCTAGCAAAGAGGTAACCGGGACAGTGAAAACAGTACTCAAAGACAGGGAGAGCAAGCTCTCTCTTGGCACTTTGCATGTGGGACATACAGCGAGATGTTTGCTGCTTTTGCGTTTGGCTGTTGGGAGATTTACAGCACAAAGATATCTAGTTGATTTGAAGCAGTTCCGAGAAAGTCTAAACATAATCCCCACTTCTCCCTCCTGGCACTTTCCATGTGGGAGATATAGCAGGATGTATATTGGTTTTGAGGACAACTCAATGGACAGTGTAGGGAGAAAACCTCCTGGCTCCTTGAATGCCGTTTCTGGAGACACTGCGATCAATGTGGGAGATATGTCAAGATGTGTGTTTGTTTTGAGGACGGCTCTCTGGAGAGTCTTAGCAAAGAGGTCACACAGATAATCAGAGCAATTCTCAGAGACACTGAGAACAAGCTCCGCAATTCCCACCTGGCACTTTCCCTGTAGGAGATACCGCAAGACGTTTCTGTATATTGGGCACAGCGCTCTGCGCGGTGTTAGCAGAGACTTTCCCGGGACAGTGAAACCCTATGTCAGAGACACTGAGAAGAAGCCCCAATGTTCCCTCCAGGCACTTTCAGTGTGGGTGCTTTCTCCACGTGGTTCCTGGTTTCACTGCAGCTCTGAAGAGAATGTTAGCAAAGAGGTAACCGGGACAGTGAAAACAGTACTCAAAGACAGGGAGAGCAAGCTCTCTCTTGGCACTTTGGATGTGGGACATACAGCGAGATGTTTGCTGCTTTTGCGTTTGGCTGTTGGGAGATTTACAGCACAAAGATATCTAGTTGATTTGAAGCAGTTCCGAGAAAGTCTAAACATAATCCCCACTTCTCCCTCCTGGCACTTTCCATGTGGGAGATATAGCAGGATGTATATTGGTTTTGAGGACAACTCAATGGACAGTGTAGGGAGAAAAGGTCCTGGCTCCTTGAATGCCGTTTCTGGAGACACTGCGATCAATGTGGGAGATATGTCAAGATGTGTGTTTATTTTGAGGACGGCTCTCTGGAGAGTCTTAGCAAAGAGGTCACACAGATAATCAGAGCAATTCTCAGAGACACTGAGAACAAGCTCCACAATTCCCTCCTGGCACTTTCCCTGTAGGAGATTCCGCAAGACGTTTCTGTATATTGGGCACAGCGCTCTGCACGGTGTTAGCAGAGACTTTCCCGGGACAGTGAAACCCTATGTCAGAGACACTGAGAAGAAGCCCCAATGTTCCCTCCAGGCACTTTCAGTGTGGCTGCCTTCTCCACGTGGTTCCTGGTTTCACTGCAGCTCTGAAGAGAATGTTAGCAAAGAGGTAACCGGGACAGTGAAAACAGTACTCAAAGACAGGGAGAGCAAGCTCTCTCTTGGCACTTTGGATGTGGGACATACAGCGAGATGTTTGCTGCTTTTGCGTTTGGCTGTTGGGAGATTTACAGCACAAAGATATCTAGTTGATTTGAAGCAGTTCCGAGAAAGTCTAAACATAATCCCCACTTCTCCCTCCTGGCACTTTCCATGTGGGAGATATAGCAGGATGTATATTGGTTTTGAGGACAACTCAATGGACAGTGTAGGGAGAAAAGGTCCTGGCTCCTTGAATGCCGTTTCTGGAGACACTGCGATCAATGTGGGAGATATGTCAAGATGTGTGTTTGTTTTGAGGACGGCTCTCTGGAGAGTCTTAGCAAAGAGGTCACACAGATAATCAGAGCAATTCTCAGAGACACTGAGAACAAGCTCGACAATTCGTTCCTGGCACTTTCCCTGTAGGAGATACCGCAAGACGTTTCTGTATATTGGGCACAGCGCTGTGCACGGTGTTAGCAGAGACTTTCCCGGGACAGTGAAACCCTATGTCAGAGACACTGAGAAGAAGCCCCAATGTTCCCTCCAGGCACTTTCAGTGTGGGTGCTTTCTCCACGTGGTTCCTGGTTTCACTGCGGCTCTGAAGAGAATGTTAGCAAAGAGGTAACCGGGACAGTGAAAACAGTACTCAAAGACAGGGAGAGCAAGCTCTCTCTTGGCACTTTGGATGTGGGACATAGAGCGAGATGTTTGCTGCTTTTGCGTTTGGCTGTTGGGAGATTTACAGCACAAAGATATCTAGTTGATTTGAAGCAGTTCCGAGAAAGTCTAAACATAATCCCCACTTCTCCCTCCTGGCACTTTCCATGTGGGAGATATAGCAGGATGTATATTGGTTTTGAGGACAACTCAATAGACAGTGTAGGGAGAAAACCTCCTGGCTCCTTGAATGCCGTTTCTGGAGACACTGCGATCAATGTGGGAGATATGTCAAGATGTGTGTTTGTTTTGAGGACGGCTCTCTGGAGAGTCTTAGCAAAGAGGTCACACAGATAATCAGAGCAATTCTCAGAGACACTGAGAACAAGCTCCACAATTCCCTCCTGGCACTTTCCCTGTAGGAGATACCGCAAGACGTTTCTGTATATTGGGCACAGCGCTCTGCACGGTGTTAGCAGAGACTTTCCCGGGACAGTGAAACCCTATGTCAGAGACACTGAGAAGAAGCCCCAATGTTCCCTCCAGGCACTTTCAGTGTGGCTGCCTTCTCCACGTGGTTCCTGGTTTCACTGCGGCTCTGAAGAGAATGCTAGCAAAGAGGTAACCGGGACAGTGAAAACAGTACTCAAAGACAGGGAGAGCAAGCTCTCTCTTGGCACTTTGCATGTGGGACATACAGCGAGATGTTTGCTGCTTTTGCGTTTGGCTGTTGGGAGATTTACAGCACAAAGATATCTAGTTGATTTGAAGCAGTTCCGAGAAAGTCTAAACATAATCCCCACTTCTCCCTCCTGGCACTTTCCATGTGGGAGATATAGCAGGATGTATATTGGTTTTGAGGACAACTCAATGGACAGTGTAGGGAGAAAACCTCCTGGCTCCTTGAATGCCGTTTCTGGAGACACTGCGATCAATGTGGGAGATATGTCAAGATGTGTGTTTGTTTTGAGGACGGCTCTCTGGAGAGTCTTAGCAAAGAGGTCACACAGATAATCAGAGCAATTCTCAGAGACACTGAGAACAAGCTCCGCAATTCCCACCTGGCACTTTCCCTGTAGGAGATACCGCAAGACGTTTCTGTATATTGGGCACAGCGCTCTGCGCGGTGTTAGCAGAGACTTTCCCGGGACAGTGAAACCCTATGTCAGAGACACTGAGAAGAAGCCCCAATGTTCCCTCCAGGCACTTTCAGTGTGGGTGCTTTCTCCACGTGGTTCCTGGTTTCACTGCAGCTCTGAAGAGAATGTTAGCAAAGAGGTAACCGGGACAGTGAAAACAGTACTCAAAGACAGGGAGAGCAAGCTCTCTCTTGGCACTTTGGATGTGGGACATACAGCGAGATGTTTGCTGCTTTTGCGTTTGGCTGTTGGGAGATTTACAGCACAAAGATATCTAGTTGATTTGAAGCAGTTCCGAGAAAGTCTAAACATAATCCCCACTTCTCCCTCCTGGCACTTTCCATGTGGGAGATATAGCAGGATGTATATTGGTTTTGAGGACAACTCAATGGACAGTGTAGGGAGAAAAGGTCCTGGCTCCTTGAATGCCGTTTCTGGAGACACTGCGATCAATGTGGGAGATATGTCAAGATGTGTGTTTATTTTGAGGACGGCTCTCTGGAGAGTCTTAGCAAAGAGGTCACACAGATAATCAGAGCAATTCTCAGAGACACTGAGAACAAGCTCCACAATTCCCTCCTGGCACTTTCCCTGTAGGAGATTCCGCAAGACGTTTCTGTATATTGGGCACAGCGCTCTGCACGGTGTTAGCAGAGACTTTCACGGGACAGTGAAACCCTATGTCAGAGACACTGAGAAGAAGCCCCAATGTTCCCTCCAGGCACTTTCAGTGTGGCTGCCTTCTCCACGTGGTTCCTGGTTTCACTGCAGCTCTGAAGAGAATGTTAGCAAAGAGGTAACCGGGACAGTGAAAACAGTACTCAAAGACAGGGAGAGCAAGCTCTCTCTTGGCACTTTGGATGTGGGACATACAGCGAGATGTTTGCTGCTTTTGCGTTTGGCTGTTGGGAGATTTACAGCACAAAGATATCTAGTTGATTTGAAGCAGTTCCGAGAAAGTCTAAACATAATCCCCACTTCTCCCTCCTGGCACTTTCCATGTGGGAGATATAGCAGGATGTATATTGGTTTTGAGGACAACTCAATGGACAGTGTAGGGAGAAAAGGTCCTGGCTCCTTGAATGCCGTTTCTGGAGACACTGCGATCAATGTGGGAGATATGTCAAGATGTGTGTTTGTTTTGAGGACGGCTCTCTGGAGAGTCTTAGCAAAGAGGTCACACAGATAATCAGAGCAATTCTCAGAGACACTGAGAACAAGCTCCGCAATTCCCTCCTGGCACTTTCCCTGTAGGAGATACCGCAAGACGTTTCTGTATATTGGGCACAGCGCTCTGCACGGTGTTAGCAGAGACTTTCCCGGGACAGTGAAACCCTATGTCAGAGACACTGAGAAGAAGCCCCAATGTTCCCTCCAGGCACTTTCAGTGTGGGTGCTTTCTCCACGTGGTTCCTGGTTTCACTGCAGCTCTGAAGAGAATGTTAGCAAAGAGGTAACCGGGACAGTGAAAACAGTACTCAAAGACAGGGAGAGCAAGCTCTCTCTTGGCACTTTGGATGTGGGACATAGAGCGAGATGTTTGCTGCTTTTGCGTTTGGCTGTTGGGAGATTTACAGCACAAAGATATCTAGTTGATTTGAAGCAGTTCCGAGAAAGTCTAAACATAATCCCCACTTCTCCCTCCTGGCACTTTCCATGTGGGAGATATAGCAGGATGTATATTGGTTTTGAGGACAACTCAATGGACAGTGTAGGGAGAAAAGGTCCTGGCTCCTTGAATGCCGTTTCTGGAGACACTGCGATCAATGTGGGAGATATGTCAAGATGTGTGTTTGTTTTGAGGACGGCTCTCTGGAGAGTCTTAGCAAAGAGGTCACACAGATAATCAGAGCAATTCTCAGAGACACTGAGAACAAGCTCCACAATTCCCTCCTGGCACTTTCCCTGTAGGAGATACCGCAAGACGTTTCTGTATATTGGGCACAGCGCTCTGCACGGTGTTAGCAGAGACTTTCCCGGGACAGTGAAACCCTATGTCAGAGACACTGAGAAGAAGCCCCAATGTTCCCTCCAGGCACTTTCAGTGTGGCTGCCTTCTCCACGTGGTTCCTGGTTTCACTGCAGCTCTGAAGAGAATGTTAGCAAAGAGGTAACCGGGACAGTGAAAACAGTACTCAAAGACAGGGAGAGCAAGCTCTCTCTTGGCACTTTGGATGTGGGACATACAGCGAGATGTTTGCTGCTTTTGCGTTTGGCTGTTGGGAGATTTACAGCACAAAGATATCTAGTTGATTTGAAGCAGTTCCGAGAAAGTCTAAACATAATCCCCACTTCTCCCTCCTGGCACTTTCCATGTGGGAGATATAGCAGGATGTATATTGGTTTTGAGGACAACTCAATGGACAGTGTAGGGAGAAAACCTCCTGGCTCCTTGAATGCCGTTTCTGGAGACACTGCGATCAATGTGGGAGATATGTCAAGATGTGTGTTTGTTTTGAGGACGGCTCTCTGGAGAGTCTTAGCAAAGAGGTCACACAGATAATCAGAGCAATTCCCAGAGACACTGAGAACAAGCTCCGCAATTCCCTCCTGGCACTTTCCCTGTAGGAGATACCGCAAGACGTTTCTGTATATTGGGCACAGCGCTGTGCACGGTGTTAGCAGAGACTTTCCCGGGACAGTGAAACCCTATGTCAGAGACACTGAGAAGAAGCCCCAATGTTCCCTCCAGGCACTTTCAGTGTGGCTGCCTTCTCCACGTGGTTCCTGGTTTCACTGCGGCTCTGAAGAGAATGCTAGCAAAGAGGTAACCGGGACAGTGAAAACAGTACTCAAAGACAGGGAGAGCAAGCTCTCTCTTGGCACTTTGGATGTGGGACATAGAGCGAGATGTTTGCTGCTTTTGCGTTTGGCTGTTGGGAGATTTACAGCACAAAGATATCTAGTTGATTTGAAGCAGTTCCGAGAAAGTCTAAACATAATCCCCACTTCTCCCTCCTGGCACTTTCCATGTGGGAGATATAGCAGGATGTATATTGGTTTTGAGGACAACTCAATGGACAGTGTAGGGAGAAAACCTCCTGGCTCCTTGAATGCCGTTTCTGGAGACACTGCGATCAATGTGGGAGATATGTCAAGATGTGTGTTTGTTTTGAGGACGGCTCTCTGGAGAGTCTTAGCAAAGAGGTCACACAGATAATCAGAGCAATTCTCAGAGACACTGAGAACAAGCTCCGCAATTCCCTCCTGGCACTTTCCCTGTAGGAGATACCGCAAGACGTTTCTGTATATTGGGCACAGCGCTCTGCACGGTGTTAGCAGAGACTTTCCCGGGACAGTGAAACCCTATGTCAGAGACACTGAGAAGAAGCCCCAATGTTCCCTCCAGGCACTTTCAGTGTGGCTGCCTTCTCCACGTGGTTCCTGGTTTCACTGCAGCTCTGAAGAGAATGCTAGCAAAGAGGTAACCGGGACAGTGAAAACAGTACTCAAAGACAGGGAGAGCAAGCTCTCTCTTGGCACTTTGGATGTGGGACATACAGCGAGATGTTTGCTGCTTTTGCGTTTGGCTGTTGGGAGATTTACAGCACAAAGATATCTAGTTGATTTGAAGCAGTTCCGAGAAAGTCTAAACATAATCCCCACTTCTCCCTCCTGGCACTTTCCATGTGGGAGATATAGCAGGATGTATATTGGTTTTGAGGACAACTCAATGGACAGTGTAGGGAGAAAAGGTCCTGGCTCCTTGAATGCCGTTTCTGGAGACACTGCGATCAATGCGGGAGATATGTCAAGATGTGTGTTTATTTTGAGGACGTCTCTCTGGAGAGTCTTAGCAAAGAGGTCACACAGATAATCAGAGCAATTCTCAGAGACACTGAGAACAAGCTCTGCAATTCCCTCCTGGCACTTTCCCTGTAGGAGATACCGCAAGACGTTTCTGTATATTGGGCACAGCGCTCTGCAGGGTGTTAGCAGAGACTTTCCCGGGACAGTGAAACCCTATGTCAGAGACACTGAGAAGAAGCCCCAATGTTCCCTCCAGGCACTTTCAGTGTGGGTGCTTTCTCCACGTGGTTCCTGGTTTCACTGCAGCTCTGAAGAGAATGTTAGCAAAGAGGTAACCGGGACAGTGAAAACAGTACTCAAAGACAGGGAGAGCAAGCTCTCTCTTGGCACTTTGGATGTGGGACATAGAGCGAGATGTTTGCTGCTTTTGCGTTTGGCTGTTGGGAGATTTACAGCACAAAGATATCTAGTTGATTTGAAGCAGTTCCGAGAAAGTCTAAACATAATCCCCACTTCTCCCTCCTGGCACTTTCCATGTGGGAGATATAGCAGGATGTATATTGGTTTTGAGGACAACTCAATGGACAGTGTAGGGAGAAAACCTCCTGGCTCCTTGAATGCCGTTTCTGGAGACACTGCGATCAATGTGGGAGATATGTCAAGATGTGTGTTTGTTTTGAGGACGGCTCTCTGGAGAGTCTTAGCAAAGAGGTCACACAGATAATCAGAGCAATTCTCAGAGACACTGAGAACAAGCTCCGCAATTCCCTCCTGGCACTTTCCCTGTAGGAGATACCGCAAGACGTTTCTGTATATTGGGCACAGCGCTCTGCACGGTGTTAGCAGAGACTTTCCCGGGACAGTGAAACCCTATGTCAGAGACACTGAGAAGAAGCCCCAATGTTCCCTCCAGGCACTTTCAGTGTGGCTGCCTTCTCCACGTGGTTCCTGGTTTCACTGCAGCTCTGAAGAGAATGCTAGCAAAGAGGTAACCGGGACAGTGAAAACAGTACTCAAAGACAGGGAGAGCAAGCTCTCTCTTGGCACTTTGGATGTGGGACATACAGCGAGATGTTTGCTGCTTTTGCGTTTGGCTGTTGGGAGATTTACAGCACAAAGATATCTAGTTGATTTGAAGCAGTTCCGAGAAAGTCTAAACATAATCCCCACTTCTCCCTCCTGGCACTTTCCATGTGGGAGATATAGCAGGATGTATATTGGTTTTGAGGACAACTCAATGGACAGTGTAGGGAGAAAAGGTCCTGGCTCCTTGAATGCCGTTTCTGGAGACACTGCGATCAATGCGGGAGATATGTCAAGATGTGTGTTTATTTTGAGGACGTCTCTCTGGAGAGTCTTAGCAAAGAGGTCACACAGATAATCAGAGCAATTCTCAGAGACACTGAGAACAAGCTCTGCAATTCCCTCCTGGCACTTTCCCTGTAGGAGATACCGCAAGACGTTTCTGTATATTGGGCACAGCGCTCTGCAGGGTGTTAGCAGAGACTTTCCCGGGACAGTGAAACCCTATGTCAGAGACACTGAGAAGAAGCCCCAATGTTCCCTCCAGGCACTTTCAGTGTGGGTGCTTTCTCCACGTGGTTCCTGGTTTCACTGCAGCTCTGAAGAGAATGTTAGCAAAGAGGTAACCGGGACAGTGAAAACAGTACTCAAAGACAGGGAGAGCAAGCTCTCTCTTGGCACTTTGGATGTGGGACATACAGCGAGATGTTTGCTGCTTTTGCGTTTGGCTGTTGGGAGATTTACAGCACAAAGATATCTAGTTGATTTGAAGCAGTTCCGAGAAAGTCTAAACATAATCCCCACTTCTCCCTCCTGGCACTTTCCATGTGGGAGATATAGCAGGATGTATATTGGTTTTGAGGACAACTCAATGGACAGTGTAGGGAGAAAAGGTCCTGGCTCCTTGAATGCCGTTTCTGGAGACACTGCGATCAATGTGGGAGATATGTCAAGATGTGTGTTTGTTTTGAGGACGGCTCTCTGGAGAGTCTTAGCAAAGAGGTCACACAGATAATCAGAGCAATTCTCAGAGACACTGAGAACAAGCTCCACAATTCCCTCCTGGCACTTTCCCTGTAGGAGATACCGCAAGACGTTTCTGTATATTGGGCACAGCGCTCTGCACGGTGTTAGCAGAGACTTTCCCGGGACAGTGAAACCCTATGTCAGAGACACTGAGAAGAAGCCCCAATGTTCCCTCCAGGCACTTTCAGTGTGGCTGCCTTCTCCACGTGGTTCCTGGTTTCACTGCAGCTCTGAAGAGAATGTTAGCAAAGAGGTAACCGGGACAGTGAAAACAGTACTCAAAGACAGGGAGAGCAAGCTCTCTCTTGGCACTTTGGATGTGGGACATACAGCGAGATGTTTGCTGCTTTTGCGTTTGGCTGTTGGGAGATTTACAGCACAAAGATATCTAGTTGATTTGAAGCAGTTCCGAGAAAGTCTAAACATAATCCCCACTTCTCCCTCCTGGCACTTTCCATGTGGGAGATATAGCAGGATGTATATTGGTTTTGAGGACAACTCAATGGACAGTGTAGGGAGAAAACCTCCTGGCTCCTTGAATGCCGTTTCTGGAGACACTGCGATCAATGTGGGAGATATGTCAAGATGTGTGTTTGTTTTGAGGACGGCTCTCTGGAGAGTCTTAGCAAAGAGGTCACACAGATAATCAGAGCAATTCCCAGAGACACTGAGAACAAGCTCCGCAATTCCCTCCTGGCACTTTCCCTGTAGGAGATACCGCAAGACGTTTCTGTATATTGGGCACAGCGCTCTGCACGGTGTTAGCAGAGACTTTCCCGGGACAGTGAAACCCTATGTCAGAGACACTGAGAAGAAGCCCCAATGTTCCCTCCAGGCACTTTCAGTGTGGCTGCCTTCTCCACGTGGTTCCTGGTTTCACTGCGGCTCTGAAGACAATGCTAGCAAAGAGGTAACCGGGACAGTGAAAACAGTACTCAAAGACAGGGAGAGCAAGCTCTCTCTTGGCACTTTGGATGTGGGACATACAGCGAGATGTTTGCTGCTTTTGCGTTTGGCTGTTGGGAGATTTACAGCACAAAGATATCTAGTTGATTTGAAGCAGTTCCGAGAAAGTCTAAACATAATCCCCACTTCTCCCTCCTGGCACTTTCCATGTGGGAGATATAGCAGGATGTATATTGGTTTTGAGGACAACTCAATGGACAGTGTAGGGAGAAAACCTCCTGGCTCCTTGAATGCCGTTTCTGGAGACACTGCGATCAATGTGGGAGATATGTCAAGATGTGTGTTTGTTTTGAGGACGGCTCTCTGGAGAGTCTTAGCAAAGAGGTCACACAGATAATCAGAGCAATTCCCAGAGACACTGAGAACAAGCTCCGCAATTCCCTCCTGGCACTTTCCCTGTAGGAGATACCGCAAGACGTTTCTGTATATTGGGCACAGCGCTCTGCACGGTGTTAGCAGAGACTTTCCCGGGACAGTGAAACCCTATGTCAGAGACACTGAGAAGAAGCCCCAATGTTCCCTCCAGGCACTTTCAGTGTGGCTGCCTTCTCCACGTGGTTCCTGGTTTCACTGCGGCTCTGAAGACAATGCTAGCAAAGAGGTAACCGGGACAGTGAAAACAGTACTCAAAGACAGGGAGAGCAAGCTCTCTCTTGGCACTTTGCATGTGGGACATACAGCGAGATGTTTGCTGCTTTTGCGTTTGGCTGTTGGGAGATTTACAGCACAAAGATATCTAGTTGATTTGAAGCAGTTCCGAGAAAGTCTAAACATAATCCCCACTTCTCCCTCCTGGCACTTTCCATGTGGGAGATATAGCAGGATGTATATTGGTTTTGAGGACAACTCAATGGACAGTGTAGGGAGAAAACCTCCTGGCTCCTTGAATGCCGTTTCTGGAGACACTGCGATCAATGTGGGAGATATGTCAAGATGTGTGTTTGTTTTGAGGACGGCTCTCTGGAGAGTCTTAGCAAAGAGGTCACACAGATAATCAGAGCAATTCTCAGAGACACTGAGAACAAGCTCCGCAATTCCCTCCTGGCACTTTCCCTGTAGGAGATACCGCAAGACGTTTCTGTATATTGGGCACAGCGCTCTGCACGGTGTTAGCAGAGACTTTCCCGGGACAGTGAAACCCTATGTCAGAGACACTGAGAAGAAGCCCCAATGTTCCCTCCAGGCACTTTCAGTGTGGCTGCCTTCTCCACGTGGTTCCTGGTTTCACTGCGGCTCTGAAGACAATGCTAGCAAAGAGGTAACCGGGACAGTGAAAACAGTACTCAAAGACAGGGAGAGCAAGCTCTCTCTTGGCACTTTGCATGTGGGACATACAGCGAGATGTTTGCTGCTTTTGCGTTTGGCTGTTGGGAGATTTACAGCACAAAGATATCTAGTTGATTTGAAGCAGTTCCGAGAAAGTCTAAACATAATCCCCACTTCTCCCTCCTGGCACTTTCCATGTGGGAGATATAGCAGGATGTATATTGGTTTTGAGGACAACTCAATGGACAGTGTAGGGAGAAAACCTCCTGGCTCCTTGAATGCCGTTTCTGGAGACACTGCGATCAATGTGGGAGATATGTCAAGATGTGTGTTTATTTTGAGGACGTCTCTCTGGAGAGTCTTAGCAAAGAGGTCACACAGATAATCAGAGCAATTCTCAGAGACACTGAGAACAAGCTCCGCAATTCCCTCCTGGCACTTTCCCTGTAGGAGATACCGCAAGACGTTTCTGTATATTGGGCACAGCGCTCTGCACGGTGTTAGCAGAGACTTTCCCGGGACAGTGAAACCCTATGTCAGAGACACTGAGAAGAAGCCCCAATGTTCCCTCCAGGCACTTTCAGTGTGGCTGCCTTCTCCACGTGGTTCCTGGTTTCACTGCAGCTCTGAAGAGAATGCTAGCAAAGAGGTAACCGGGACAGTGAAAACAGTACTCAAAGACAGGGAGAGCAAGCTCTCTCTTGGCACTTTGGATGTGGGACATACAGCGAGATGTTTGCTGCTTTTGCGTTTGGCTGTTGGGAGATTTACAGCACAAAGATATCTAGTTGATTTGAAGCAGTTCCGAGAAAGTCTAAACATAATCCCCACTTCTCCCTCCTGGCACTTTCCATGTGGGAGATATAGCAGGATGTATATTGGTTTTGAGGACAACTCAATGGACAGTGTAGGGAGAAAAGGTCCTGGCTCCTTGAATGCCGTTTCTGGAGACACTGCGATCAATGCGGGAGATATGTCAAGATGTGTGTTTATTTTGAGGACGTCTCTCTGGAGAGTCTTAGCAAAGAGGTCACACAGATAATCAGAGCAATTCTCAGAGACACTGAGAACAAGCTCTGCAATTCCCTCCTGGCACTTTCCCTGTAGGAGATACCGCAAGACGTTTCTGTATATTGGGCACAGCGCTCTGCAGGGTGTTAGCAGAGACTTTCCCGGGACAGTGAAACCCTATGTCAGAGACACTGAGAAGAAGCCCCAATGTTCCCTCCAGGCACTTTCAGTGTGGGTGCTTTCTCCACGTGGTTCCTGGTTTCACTGCAGCTCTGAAGAGAATGTTAGCAAAGAGGTAACCGGGACAGTGAAAACAGTACTCAAAGACAGGGAGAGCAAGCTCTCTCTTGGCACTTTGGATGTGGGACATACAGCGAGATGTTTGCTGCTTTTGCGTTTGGCTGTTGGGAGATTTACAGCACAAAGATATCTAGTTGATTTGAAGCAGTTCCGAGAAAGTCTAAACATAATCCCCACTTCTCCCTCCTGGCACTTTCCATGTGGGAGATATAGCAGGATGTATATTGGTTTTGAGGACAACTCAATGGACAGTGTAGGGAGAAAAGGTCCTGGCTCCTTGAATGCCGTTTCTGGAGACACTGCGATCAATGTGGGAGATATGTCAAGATGTGTGTTTGTTTTGAGGACGGCTCTCTGGAGAGTCTTAGCAAAGAGGTCACACAGATAATCAGAGCAATTCTCAGAGACACTGAGAACAAGCTCCACAATTCCCTCCTGGCACTTTCCCTGTAGGAGATACCGCAAGACGTTTCTGTATATTGGGCACAGCGCTCTGCACGGTGTTAGCAGAGACTTTCCCGGGACAGTGAAACCCTATGTCAGAGACACTGAGAAGAAGCCCCAATGTTCCCTCCAGGCACTTTCAGTGTGGCTGCCTTCTCCACGTGGTTCCTGGTTTCACTGCAGCTCTGAAGAGAATGTTAGCAAAGAGGTAACCGGGACAGTGAAAACAGTACTCAAAGACAGGGAGAGCAAGCTCTCTCTTGGCACTTTGGATGTGGGACATACAGCGAGATGTTTGCTGCTTTTGCGTTTGGCTGTTGGGAGATTTACAGCACAAAGATATCTAGTTGATTTGAAGCAGTTCCGAGAAAGTCTAAACATAATCCCCACTTCTCCCTCCTGGCACTTTCCATGTGGGAGATATAGCAGGATGTATATTGGTTTTGAGGACAACTCAATGGACAGTGTAGGGAGAAAACCTCCTGGCTCCTTGAATGCCGTTTCTGGAGACACTGCGATCAATGTGGGAGATATGTCAAGATGTGTGTTTGTTTTGAGGACGGCTCTCTGGAGAGTCTTAGCAAAGAGGTCACACAGATAATCAGAGCAATTCCCAGAGACACTGAGAACAAGCTCCGCAATTCCCTCCTGGCACTTTCCCTGTAGGAGATACCGCAAGACGTTTCTGTATATTGGGCACAGCGCTCTGCACGGTGTTAGCAGAGACTTTCCCGGGACAGTGAAACCCTATGTCAGAGACACTGAGAAGAAGCCCCAATGTTCCCTCCAGGCACTTTCAGTGTGGCTGCCTTCTCCACGTGGTTCCTGGTTTCACTGCGGCTCTGAAGACAATGCTAGCAAAGAGGTAACCGGGACAGTGAAAACAGTACTCAAAGACAGGGAGAGCAAGCTCTCTCTTGGCACTTTGGATGTGGGACATACAGCGAGATGTTTGCTGCTTTTGCGTTTGGCTGTTGGGAGATTTACAGCACAAAGATATCTAGTTGATTTGAAGCAGTTCCGAGAAAGTCTAAACATAATCCCCACTTCTCCCTCCTGGCACTTTCCATGTGGGAGATATAGCAGGATGTATATTGGTTTTGAGGACAACTCAATGGACAGTGTAGGGAGAAAACCTCCTGGCTCCTTGAATGCCGTTTCTGGAGACACTGCGATCAATGTGGGAGATATGTCAAGATGTGTGTTTGTTTTGAGGACGGCTCTCTGGAGAGTCTTAGCAAAGAGGTCACACAGATAATCAGAGCAATTCCCAGAGACACTGAGAACAAGCTCCGCAATTCCCTCCTGGCACTTTCCCTGTAGGAGATACCGCAAGACGTTTCTGTATATTGGGCACAGCGCTCTGCACGGTGTTAGCAGAGACTTTCCCGGGACAGTGAAACCCTATGTCAGAGACACTGAGAAGAAGCCCCAATGTTCCCTCCAGGCACTTTCAGTGTGGCTGCCTTCTCCACGTGGTTCCTGGTTTCACTGCGGCTCTGAAGACAATGCTAGCAAAGAGGTAACCGGGACAGTGAAAACAGTACTCAAAGACAGGGAGAGCAAGCTCTCTCTTGGCACTTTGCATGTGGGACATACAGCGAGATGTTTGCTGCTTTTGCGTTTGGCTGTTGGGAGATTTACAGCACAAAGATATCTAGTTGATTTGAAGCAGTTCCGAGAAAGTCTAAACATAATCCCCACTTCTCCCTCCTGGCACTTTCCATGTGGGAGATATAGCAGGATGTATATTGGTTTTGAGGACAACTCAATGGACAGTGTAGGGAGAAAACCTCCTGGCTCCTTGAATGCCGTTTCTGGAGACACTGCGATCAATGTGGGAGATATGTCAAGATGTGTGTTTGTTTTGAGGACGGCTCTCTGGAGAGTCTTAGCAAAGAGGTCACACAGATAATCAGAGCAATTCTCAGAGACACTGAGAACAAGCTCCGCAATTCCCTCCTGGCACTTTCCCTGTAGGAGATACCGCAAGACGTTTCTGTATATTGGGCACAGCGCTCTGCACGGTGTTAGCAGAGACTTTCCCGGGACAGTGAAACCCTATGTCAGAGACACTGAGAAGAAGCCCCAATGTTCCCTCCAGGCACTTTCAGTGTGGCTGCCTTCTCCACGTGGTTCCTGGTTTCACTGCAGCTCTGAAGAGAATGCTAGCAAAGAGGTAACCGGGACAGTGAAAACAGTACTCAAAGACAGGGAGAGCAAGCTCTCTCTTGGCACTTTGCATGTGGGACATACAGCGAGATGTTTGCTGCTTTTGCGTTTGGCTGTTGGGAGATTTACAGCACAAAGATATCTAGTTGATTTGAAGCAGTTCCGAGAAAGTCTAAACATAATCCCCACTTCTCCCTCCTGGCACTTTCCATGTGGGAGATATAGCAGGATGTATATTGGTTTTGAGGACAACTCAATGGACAGTGTAGGGAGAAAACCTCCTGGCTCCTTGAATGCCGTTTCTGGAGACACTGCGATCAATGTGGGAGATATGTCAAGATGTGTGTTTGTTTTGAGGACGGCTCTCTGGAGAGTCTTAGCAAAGAGGTCACACAGATAATCAGAGCAATTCTCAGAGACACTGAGAACAAGCTCCGCAATTCCCTCCTGGCACTTTCCCTGTAGGAGATACCGCAAGACGTTTCTGTATATTGGGCACAGCGCTCTGCACGGTGTTAGCAGAGACTTTCCCGGGACAGTGAAACCCTATGTCAGAGACACTGAGAAGAAGCCCCAATGTTCCCTCCAGGCACTTTCAGTGTGGCTGCCTTCTCCACGTGGTTCCTGGTTTCACTGCAGCTCTGAAGAGAATGCTAGCAAAGAGGTAACCGGGACAGTGAAAACAGTACTCAAAGACAGGGAGAGCAAGCTCTCTCTTGGCACTTTGGATGTGGGACATACAGCGAGATGTTTGCTGCTTTTGCGTTTGGCTGTTGGGAGATTTACAGCACAAAGATATCTAGTTGATTTGAAGCAGTTCCGAGAAAGTCTAAACATAATCCCCACTTCTCCCTCCTGGCACTTTCCATGTGGGAGATATAGCAGGATGTATATTGGTTTTGAGGACAACTCAATGGACAGTGTAGGGAGAAAAGGTCCTGGCTCCTTGAATGCCGTTTCTGGAGACACTGCGATCAATGCGGGAGATATGTCAAGATGTGTGTTTATTTTGAGGACGTCTCTCTGGAGAGTCTTAGCAAAGAGGTCACACAGATAATCAGAGCAATTCTCAGAGACACTGAGAACAAGCTCTGCAATTCCCTCCTGGCACTTTCCCTGTAGGAGATACCGCAAGACGTTTCTGTATATTGGGCACAGCGCTCTGCAGGGTGTTAGCAGAGACTTTCCCGGGACAGTGAAACCCTATGTCAGAGACACTGAGAAGAAGCCCCAATGTTCCCTCCAGGCACTTTCAGTGTGGGTGCTTTCTCCACGTGGTTCCTGGTTTCACTGCAGCTCTGAAGAGAATGTTAGCAAAGAGGTAACCGGGACAGTGAAAACAGTACTCAAAGACAGGGAGAGCAAGCTCTCTCTTGGCACTTTGGATGTGGGACATACAGCGAGATGTTTGCTGCTTTTGCGTTTGGCTGTTGGGAGATTTACAGCACAAAGATATCTAGTTGATTTGAAGCAGTTCCGAGAAAGTCTAAACATAATCCCCACTTCTCCCTCCTGGCACTTTCCATGTGGGAGATATAGCAGGATGTATATTGGTTTTGAGGACAACTCAATGGACAGTGTAGGGAGAAAAGGTCCTGGCTCCTTGAATGCCGTTTCTGGAGACACTGCGATCAATGTGGGAGATATGTCAAGATGTGTGTTTGTTTTGAGGACGGCTCTCTGGAGAGTCTTAGCAAAGAGGTCACACAGATAATCAGAGCAATTCTCAGAGACACTGAGAACAAGCTCCACAATTCCCTCCTGGCACTTTCCCTGTAGGAGATACCGCAAGACGTTTCTGTATATTGGGCACAGCGCTCTGCACGGTGTTAGCAGAGACTTTCCCGGGACAGTGAAACCCTATGTCAGAGACACTGAGAAGAAGCCCCAATGTTCCCTCCAGGCACTTTCAGTGTGGCTGCCTTCTCCACGTGGTTCCTGGTTTCACTGCAGCTCTGAAGAGAATGTTAGCAAAGAGGTAACCGGGACAGTGAAAACAGTACTCAAAGACAGGGAGAGCAAGCTCTCTCTTGGCACTTTGGATGTGGGACATACAGCGAGATGTTTGCTGCTTTTGCGTTTGGCTGTTGGGAGATTTACAGCACAAAGATATCTAGTTGATTTGAAGCAGTTCCGAGAAAGTCTAAACATAATCCCCACTTCTCCCTCCTGGCACTTTCCATGTGGGAGATATAGCAGGATGTATATTGGTTTTGAGGACAACTCAATGGACAGTGTAGGGAGAAAACCTCCTGGCTCCTTGAATGCCGTTTCTGGAGACACTGCGATCAATGTGGGAGATATGTCAAGATGTGTGTTTGTTTTGAGGACGGCTCTCTGGAGAGTCTTAGCAAAGAGGTCACACAGATAATCAGAGCAATTCCCAGAGACACTGAGAACAAGCTCCGCAATTCCCTCCTGGCACTTTCCCTGTAGGAGATACCGCAAGACGTTTCTGTATATTGGGCACAGCGCTCTGCACGGTGTTAGCAGAGACTTTCCCGGGACAGTGAAACCCTATGTCAGAGACACTGAGAAGAAGCCCCAATGTTCCCTCCAGGCACTTTCAGTGTGGCTGCCTTCTCCACGTGGTTCCTGGTTTCACTGCGGCTCTGAAGACAATGCTAGCAAAGAGGTAACCGGGACAGTGAAAACAGTACTCAAAGACAGGGAGAGCAAGCTCTCTCTTGGCACTTTGGATGTGGGACATACAGCGAGATGTTTGCTGCTTTTGCGTTTGGCTGTTGGGAGATTTACAGCACAAAGATATCTAGTTGATTTGAAGCAGTTCCGAGAAAGTCTAAACATAATCCCCACTTCTCCCTCCTGGCACTTTCCATGTGGGAGATATAGCAGGATGTATATTGGTTTTGAGGACAACTCAATGGACAGTGTAGGGAGAAAACCTCCTGGCTCCTTGAATGCCGTTTCTGGAGACACTGCGATCAATGTGGGAGATATGTCAAGATGTGTGTTTGTTTTGAGGACGGCTCTCTGGAGAGTCTTAGCAAAGAGGTCACACAGATAATCAGAGCAATTCCCAGAGACACTGAGAACAAGCTCCGCAATTCCCTCCTGGCACTTTCCCTGTAGGAGATACCGCAAGACGTTTCTGTATATTGGGCACAGCGCTCTGCACGGTGTTAGCAGAGACTTTCCCGGGACAGTGAAACCCTATGTCAGAGACACTGAGAAGAAGCCCCAATGTTCCCTCCAGGCACTTTCAGTGTGGCTGCCTTCTCCACGTGGTTCCTGGTTTCACTGCGGCTCTGAAGACAATGCTAGCAAAGAGGTAACCGGGACAGTGAAAACAGTACTCAAAGACAGGGAGAGCAAGCTCTCTCTTGGCACTTTGCATGTGGGACATACAGCGAGATGTTTGCTGCTTTTGCGTTTGGCTGTTGGGAGATTTACAGCACAAAGATATCTAGTTGATTTGAAGCAGTTCCGAGAAAGTCTAAACATAATCCCCACTTCTCCCTCCTGGCACTTTCCATGTGGGAGATATAGCAGGATGTATATTGGTTTTGAGGACAACTCAATGGACAGTGTAGGGAGAAAACCTCCTGGCTCCTTGAATGCCGTTTCTGGAGACACTGCGATCAATGTGGGAGATATGTCAAGATGTGTGTTTGTTTTGAGGACGGCTCTCTGGAGAGTCTTAGCAAAGAGGTCACACAGATAATCAGAGCAATTCTCAGAGACACTGAGAACAAGCTCCGCAATTCCCTCCTGGCACTTTCCCTGTAGGAGATACCGCAAGACGTTTCTGTATATTGGGCACAGCGCTCTGCACGGTGTTAGCAGAGACTTTCCCGGGACAGTGAAACCCTATGTCAGAGACACTGAGAAGAAGCCCCAATGTTCCCTCCAGGCACTTTCAGTGTGGCTGCCTTCTCCACGTGGTTCCTGGTTTCACTGCAGCTCTGAAGAGAATGCTAGCAAAGAGGTAACCGGGACAGTGAAAACAGTACTCAAAGACAGGGAGAGCAAGCTCTCTCTTGGCACTTTGCATGTGGGACATACAGCGAGATGTTTGCTGCTTTTGCGTTTGGCTGTTGGGAGATTTACAGCACAAAGATATCTAGTTGATTTGAAGCAGTTCCGAGAAAGTCTAAACATAATCCCCACTTCTCCCTCCTGGCACTTTCCATGTGGGAGATATAGCAGGATGTATATTGGTTTTGAGGACAACTCAATGGACAGTGTAGGGAGAAAACCTCCTGGCTCCTTGAATGCCGTTTCTGGAGACACTGCGATCAATGTGGGAGATATGTCAAGATGTGTGTTTATTTTGAGGACGTCTCTCTGGAGAGTCTTAGCAAAGAGGTCACACAGATAATCAGAGCAATTCTCAGAGACACTGAGAACAAGCTCCGCAATTCCCTCCTGGCACTTTCCCTGTAGGAGATACCGCAAGACGTTTCTGTATATTGGGCACAGCGCTCTGCACGGTGTTAGCAGAGACTTTCCCGGGACAGTGAAACCCTATGTCAGAGACACTGAGAAGAAGCCCCAATGTTCCCTCCAGGCACTTTCAGTGTGGCTGCCTTCTCCACGTGGTTCCTGGTTTCACTGCAGCTCTGAAGAGAATGCTAGCAAAGAGGTAACCGGGACAGTGAAAACAGTACTCAAAGACAGGGAGAGCAAGCTCTCTCTTGGCACTTTGGATGTGGGACATACAGCGAGATGTTTGCTGCTTTTGCGTTTGGCTGTTGGGAGATTTACAGCACAAAGATATCTAGTTGATTTGAAGCAGTTCCGAGAAAGTCTAAACATAATCCCCACTTCTCCCTCCTGGCACTTTCCATGTGGGAGATATAGCAGGATGTATATTGGTTTTGAGGACAACTCAATGGACAGTGTAGGGAGAAAAGGTCCTGGCTCCTTGAATGCCGTTTCTGGAGACACTGCGATCAATGCGGGAGATATGTCAAGATGTGTGTTTATTTTGAGGACGTCTCTCTGGAGAGTCTTAGCAAAGAGGTCACACAGATAATCAGAGCAATTCTCAGAGACACTGAGAACAAGCTCTGCAATTCCCTCCTGGCACTTTCCCTGTAGGAGATACCGCAAGACGTTTCTGTATATTGGGCACAGCGCTCTGCAGGGTGTTAGCAGAGACTTTCCCGGGACAGTGAAACCCTATGTCAGAGACACTGAGAAGAAGCCCCAATGTTCCCTCCAGGCACTTTCAGTGTGGGTGCTTTCTCCACGTGGTTCCTGGTTTCACTGCAGCTCTGAAGAGAATGTTAGCAAAGAGGTAACCGGGACAGTGAAAACAGTACTCAAAGACAGGGAGAGCAAGCTCTCTCTTGGCACTTTGGATGTGGGACATACAGCGAGATGTTTGCTGCTTTTGCGTTTGGCTGTTGGGAGATTTACAGCACAAAGATATCTAGTTGATTTGAAGCAGTTCCGAGAAAGTCTAAACATAATCCCCACTTCTCCCTCCTGGCACTTTCCATGTGGGAGATATAGCAGGATGTATATTGGTTTTGAGGACAACTCAATGGACAGTGTAGGGAGAAAAGGTCCTGGCTCCTTGAATGCCGTTTCTGGAGACACTGCGATCAATGTGGGAGATATGTCAAGATGTGTGTTTGTTTTGAGGACGGCTCTCTGGAGAGTCTTAGCAAAGAGGTCACACAGATAATCAGAGCAATTCTCAGAGACACTGAGAACAAGCTCCACAATTCCCTCCTGGCACTTTCCCTGTAGGAGATACCGCAAGACGTTTCTGTATATTGGGCACAGCGCTCTGCACGGTGTTAGCAGAGACTTTCCCGGGACAGTGAAACCCTATGTCAGAGACACTGAGAAGAAGCCCCAATGTTCCCTCCAGGCACTTTCAGTGTGGCTGCCTTCTCCACGTGGTTCCTGGTTTCACTGCAGCTCTGAAGAGAATGTTAGCAAAGAGGTAACCGGGACAGTGAAAACAGTACTCAAAGACAGGGAGAGCAAGCTCTCTCTTGGCACTTTGCATGTGGGACATACAGCGAGATGTTTGCTGCTTTTGCGTTTGGCTGTTGGGAGATTTACAGCACAAAGATATCTAGTTGATTTGAAGCAGTTCCGAGAAAGTCTAAACATAATCCCCACTTCTCCCTCCTGGCACTTTCCATGTGGGAGATATAGCAGGATGTATATTGGTTTTGAGGACAACTCAATGGACAGTGTAGGGAGAAAACCTCCTGGCTCCTTGAATGCCGTTTCTGGAGACACTGCGATCAATGTGGGAGATATGTCAAGATGTGTGTTTGTTTTGAGGACGGCTCTCTGGAGAGTCTTAGCAAAGAGGTCACACAGATAATCAGAGCAATTCCCAGAGACACTGAGAACAAGCTCCGCAATTCCCTCCTGGCACTTTCCCTGTAGGAGATACCGCAAGACGTTTCTGTATATTGGGCACAGCGCTCTGCACGGTGTTAGCAGAGACTTTCCCGGGACAGTGAAACCCTATGTCAGAGACACTGAGAAGAAGCCCCAATGTTCCCTCCAGGCACTTTCAGTGTGGCTGCCTTCTCCACGTGGTTCCTGGTTTCACTGCGGCTCTGAAGACAATGCTAGCAAAGAGGTAACCGGGACAGTGAAAACAGTACTCAAAGACAGGGAGAGCAAGCTCTCTCTTGGCACTTTGGATGTGGGACATACAGCGAGATGTTTGCTGCTTTTGCGTTTGGCTGTTGGGAGATTTACAGCACAAAGATATCTAGTTGATTTGAAGCAGTTCCGAGAAAGTCTAAACATAATCCCCACTTCTCCCTCCTGGCACTTTCCATGTGGGAGATATAGCAGGATGTATATTGGTTTTGAGGACAACTCAATGGACAGTGTAGGGAGAAAACCTCCTGGCTCCTTGAATGCCGTTTCTGGAGACACTGCGATCAATGTGGGAGATATGTCAAGATGTGTGTTTGTTTTGAGGACGGCTCTCTGGAGAGTCTTAGCAAAGAGGTCACACAGATAATCAGAGCAATTCCCAGAGACACTGAGAACAAGCTCCGCAATTCCCTCCTGGCACTTTCCCTGTAGGAGATACCGCAAGACGTTTCTGTATATTGGGCACAGCGCTCTGCACGGTGTTAGCAGAGACTTTCCCGGGACAGTGAAACCCTATGTCAGAGACACTGAGAAGAAGCCCCAATGTTCCCTCCAGGCACTTTCAGTGTGGCTGCCTTCTCCACGTGGTTCCTGGTTTCACTGCGGCTCTGAAGACAATGCTAGCAAAGAGGTAACCGGGACAGTGAAAACAGTACTCAAAGACAGGGAGAGCAAGCTCTCTCTTGGCACTTTGCATGTGGGACATACAGCGAGATGTTTGCTGCTTTTGCGTTTGGCTGTTGGGAGATTTACAGCACAAAGATATCTAGTTGATTTGAAGCAGTTCCGAGAAAGTCTAAACATAATCCCCACTTCTCCCTCCTGGCACTTTCCATGTGGGAGATATAGCAGGATGTATATTGGTTTTGAGGACAACTCAATGGACAGTGTAGGGAGAAAACCTCCTGGCTCCTTGAATGCCGTTTCTGGAGACACTGCGATCAATGTGGGAGATATGTCAAGATGTGTGTTTGTTTTGAGGACGGCTCTCTGGAGAGTCTTAGCAAAGAGGTCACACAGATAATCAGAGCAATTCTCAGAGACACTGAGAACAAGCTCCGCAATTCCCTCCTGGCACTTTCCCTGTAGGAGATACCGCAAGACGTTTCTGTATATTGGGCACAGCGCTCTGCACGGTGTTAGCAGAGACTTTCCCGGGACAGTGAAACCCTATGTCAGAGACACTGAGAAGAAGCCCCAATGTTCCCTCCAGGCACTTTCAGTGTGGCTGCCTTCTCCACGTGGTTCCTGGTTTCACTGCAGCTCTGAAGAGAATGCTAGCAAAGAGGTAACCGGGACAGTGAAAACAGTACTCAAAGACAGGGAGAGCAAGCTCTCTCTTGGCACTTTGCATGTGGGACATACAGCGAGATGTTTGCTGCTTTTGCGTTTGGCTGTTGGGAGATTTACAGCACAAAGATATCTAGTTGATTTGAAGCAGTTCCGAGAAAGTCTAAACATAATCCCCACTTCTCCCTCCTGGCACTTTCCATGTGGGAGATATAGCAGGATGTATATTGGTTTTGAGGACAACTCAATGGACAGTGTAGGGAGAAAACCTCCTGGCTCCTTGAATGCCGTTTCTGGAGACACTGCGATCAATGTGGGAGATATGTCAAGATGTGTGTTTATTTTGAGGACGTCTCTCTGGAGAGTCTTAGCAAAGAGGTCACACAGATAATCAGAGCAATTCTCAGAGACACTGAGAACAAGCTCTGCAATTCCCTCCTGGCACTTTCCCTGTAGGAGATACCGCAAGACGTTTCTGTATATTGGGCACAGCGCTCTGCAGGGTGTTAGCAGAGACTTTCCCGGGACAGTGAAACCCTATGTCAGAGACACTGAGAAGAAGCCCCAATGTTCCCTCCAGGCACTTTCAGTGTGGGTGCTTTCTCCACGTGGTTCCTGGTTTCACTGCAGCTCTGAAGAGAATGTTAGCAAAGAGGTAACCGGGACAGTGAAAACAGTACTCAAAGACAGGGAGAGCAAGCTCTCTCTTGGCACTTTGGATGTGGGACATACAGCGAGATGTTTGCTGCTTTTGCGTTTGGCTGTTGGGAGATTTACAGCACAAAGATATCTAGTTGATTTGAAGCAGTTCCGAGAAAGTCTAAACATAATCCCCACTTCTCCCTCCTGGCACTTTCCATGTGGGAGATATAGCAGGATGTATATTGGTTTTGAGGACAACTCAATGGACAGTGTAGGGAGAAAACCTCCTGGCTCCTTGAATGCCGTTTCTGGAGACACTGCGATCAATGTGGGAGATATGTCAAGATGTGTGTTTGTTTTGAGGACGTCTCTCTGGAGAGTCTTAGCAAAGAGGTCACACAGATAATCAGAGCAATTCTCAGAGACACTGAGAACAAGCTCCGCAATTCCCTCCTGGCACTTTCCCTGTAGGAGATACCGCAAGACGTTTCTGTATATTGGGCACAGCGCTCTGCACGGTGTTAGCAGAGACTTTCCCGGGACAGTGAAACCCTATGTCAGAGACACTGAGAAGAAGCCCCAATGTTCCCTCCAGGCACTTTCAGTGTGGCTGCCTTCTCCACGTGGTTCCTGGTTTCACTGCGGCTCTGAAGACAATGCTAGCAAAGAGGTAACCGGGACAGTGAAAACAGTACTCAAAGACAGGGAGAGCAAGCTCTCTCTTGGCACTTTGCATGTGGGACATACAGCGAGATGTTTGCTGCTTTTGCGTTTGGCTGTTGGGAGATTTACAGCACAAAGATATCTAGTTGATTTGAAGCAGTTCCGAGAAAGTCTAAACATAATCCCCACTTCTCCCTCCTGGCACTTTCCATGTGGGAGATATAGCAGGATGTATATTGGTTTTGAGGACAACTCAATGGACAGTGTAGGGAGAAAACCTCCTGGCTCCTTGAATGCCGTTTCTGGAGACACTGCGATCAATGTGGGAGATATGTCAAGGTGTGTGTTTGTTTTGAGGACGGCTCTCTGGAGAGTCTTAGCAAAGAGGTCACACAGATAATCAGAGCAATTCTCAGAGACACTGAGAACAAGCTCCGCAATTCCCTCCCGGCACTTTCCCTGTAGGAGATACCGCAAGACGTTTCTGTATATTGGGCACAGCGCTGTGCACGGTGTTAGCAGAGACTTTCCCGGGACAGTGAAACCCTATGTCAGAGACACTGAGAAGAAGCCCCAATGTTCCCTCCAGGCACTTTCAGTGTGGGTGCTTTCTCCACATGGTTCCTGGTTTCACTGCGGCTCTGAAGAGAATGTTAGCAAAGAGGTAACCGGGACAGTGAAAACAGTACTCAAAGACAGGGAGAGCAAGCTCTCTCTTGGCACTTTGGATGTGGGACATACAGCGAGATGTTTGCTGCTTTTGCGTTTGGCTGTTGGGAGATTTACAGCACAAAGATATCTAGTTGATTTGAAGCAGTTCCGAGAAAGTCTAAACATAATCCCCACTTCTCCCTCCTGGCACTTTCCATGTGGGAGATATAGCAGGATGTATATTGGTTTTGAGGACAACTCAATGGACAGTGTAGGGAGAAAACCTCCTGGCTCCTTGAATGCCGTTTCTGGAGACACTGCGATCAATGTGGGAGATATGTCAAGGTGTGTGTTTGTTTTGAGGACGGCTCTCTGGAGAGTCTTAGCAAAGAGGTCACACAGATAATCAGAGCAATTCTCAGAGACACTGAGAACAAGCTCCGCAATTCCCTCCTGGCACTTTCCCTGTAGGAGATACCGCAAGACGTTTCTGTATATTGGGCACAGCGCTGTGCACGGTGTTAGCAGAGACTTTCCCGGGACAGTGAAACCCTATGTCAGAGACACTGAGAAGAAGCCCCAATGTTCCCTCCAGGCACTTTCAGTGTGGGTGCTTTCTCCACATGGTTCCTGGTTTCACTGCGGCTCTGAAGAGAATGTTAGCAAAGAGGTAACCGGGACAGTGAAAACAGTACTCAAAGACAGGGAGAGCAAGCTCTCTCTTGGCACTTTGGATGTGGGACATACAGCGAGATGTTTGCTGCTTTTGCGTTTGGCTGTTGGGAGATTTACAGCACAAAGATATCTAGTTGATTTGAAGCAGTTCCGAGAAAGTCTAAACATAATCCCCACTTCTCCCTCCTGGCACTTTCCATGTGGGAGATATAGCAGGATGTATATTGGTTTTGAGGACAACTCAATGGACAGTGTAGGGAGAAAACCTCCTGGCTCCTTGAATGCCGTTTCTGGAGACACTGCGATCAATGTGGGAGATATGTCAAGATGTGTGTTTGTTTTGAGGACGGCTCTCTGGAGAGTCTTAGCAAAGAGGTCACACAGATAATCAGAGCAATTCTCAGAGACACTGAGAACAAGCTCCGCAATTCCCTCCTGGCACTTTCCCTGTAGGAGATACCGCAAGACGTTTCTGTATATTGGGCACAGCGCTCTGCACGGTGTTAGCAGAGACTTTCCCGGGACAGTGAAACCCTATGTCAGAGACACTGAGAAGAAGCCCCAATGTTCCCTCCAGGCACTTTCAGTGTGGCTGCCTTCTCCACGTGGTTCCTGGTTTCACTGCAGCTCTGAAGAGAATGTTAGCAAAGAGGTAACCGGGACAGTGAAAACAGTACTCAAAGACAGGGAGAGCAAGCTCTCTCTTGGCACTTTGGATGTGGGACATACAGCGAGATGTTTGCTGCTTTTGCGTTTGGCTGTTGGGAGATTTACAGCACAAAGATATCTAGTTGATTTGAAGCAGTTCCGAGAAAGTCTAAACATAATCCCCACTTCTCCCTCCTGGCACTTTCCATGTGGGAGATATAGCAGGATGTATATTGGTTTTGAGGACAACTCAATGGACAGTGTAGGGAGAAAAGGTCCTGGCTCCTTGAATGCCGTTTCTGGAGACACTGCGATCAATGTGGGAGATATGTCAAGATGTGTGTTTGTTTTGAGGACGGCTCTCTGGAGAGTCTTAGCAAAGAGGTCACACAGATAATCAGAGCAATTCTCAGAGACACTAAGAACAAGCTCCACAATTCCCTCCTGGCACTTTCCCTGTAGGAGATACCGCAAGACGTTTCTGTATATTGGGCACAGCGCTCTGCACGGTGTTAGCAGAGACTTTCCCGGGACAGTGAAACCCTATGTCAGAGACACTGAGAAGAAGCCCCAATGTTCCCTCCAGGCACTTTCAGTGTGGGTGCTTTCTCCACGTGGTTCCTGGTTTCACTGCAGCTCTGAAGAGAATGTTAGCAAAGAGGTAACCGGGACAGTGAAAACAGTACTCAAAGACAGGGAGAGCAAGCTCTCTCTTGGCACTTTGGATGTGGGACATACAGCGAGATGTTTGCTGCTTTTACGTTTGGCTGTTGGGAGATTTACAGCACAAAGATATCTAGTTGATTTGAAGCAGTTCCGAGAAAGTCTAAACATAATCCCCACTTCTCCCTCCTGGCACTTTCCATGTGGGAGATATAGCAGGATGTATATTGGTTTTGAGGACAACTCAATGGACAGTGTAGGGAGAAAAGGTCCTGGCTCCTTGAATGCCGTTTCTGGAGACACTGCGATCAATGTGGGAGATATGTCAAGATGTGTGTTTGTTTTGAGGACGGCTCTCTGGAGAGTCTTAGCAAAGAGGTCACACAGATAATCAGAGCAATTCTCAGAGACACTGAGAACAAGCTCCACAATTCCCTCCTGGCACTTTCCCTGTAGGAGATACCGCAAGACGTTTCTGTATATTGGGCACAGCGCTCTGCACGGTGTTAGCAGAGACTTTCCCGGGACAGTGAAACCCTATGTCAGAGACACTGAGAAGAAGCCCCAATGTTCCCTCCAGGCACTTTCAGTGTGGCTGCCTTCTCCACGTGGTTCCTGGTTTCACTGCAGCTCTGAAGAGAATGTTAGCAAAGAGGTAACCGGGACAGTGAAAACAGTACTCAAAGACAGGGAGAGCAAGCTCTCTCTTGGCACTTTGGATGTGGGACATACAGCGAGATGTTTGCTGCTTTTGCGTTTGGCTGTTGGGAGATTTACAGCACAAAGATATCTAGTTGATTTGAAGCAGTTCCGAGAAAGTCTAAACATAATCCCCACTTCTCCCTCCTGGCACTTTCCATGTGGGAGATATAGCAGGATGTATATTGGTTTTGAGGACAACTCAATGGACAGTGTAGGGAGAAAACCTCCTGGCTCCTTGAATGCCGTTTCTGGAGACACTGCGATCAATGTGGGAGATATGTCAAGGTGTGTGTTTGTTTTGAGGACGGCTCTCTGGAGAGTCTTAGCAAAGAGGTCACACAGATAATCAGAGCAATTCTCAGAGACACTGAGAACAAGCTCCGCAATTCCCTCCTGGCACTTTCCCTGTAGGAGATACCGCAAGACGTTTCTGTATATTGGGCACAGCGCTCTGCACGGTGTTAGCAGAGACTTTCCCGGGACAGTGAAACCCTATGTCAGAGACACTGAGAAGAAGCCCCAATGTTCCCTCCAGGCACTTTCAGTGTGGCTGCCTTCTCCACGTGGTTCCTGGTTTCACTGCAGCTCTGAAGAGAATGTTAGCAAAGAGGTAACCGGGACAGTGAAAACAGTACTCAAAGACAGGGAGAGCAAGCTCTCTCTTGGCACTTTGGATGTGGGACATACAGCGAGATGTTTGCTGCTTTTGCGTTTGGCTGTTGGGAGATTTACAGCACAAAGATATCTAGTTGATTTGAAGCAGTTCCGAGAAAGTCTAAACATAATCCCCACTTCTCCCTCCTGGCACTTTCCATGTGGGAGATATAGCAGGATGTATATTGGTTTTGAGGACAACTCAATGGACAGTGTAGGGAGAAAACCTCCTGGCTCCTTGAATGCCGTTTCTGGAGACACTGCGATCAATGTGGGAGATATGTCAAGATGTGTGTTTGTTTTGAGGACGGCTCTCTGGAGAGTCTTAGCAAAGAGGTCACACAGATAATCAGAGCAATTCCCAGAGACACTGAGAACAAGCTCCGCAATTCCCTCCTGGCACTTTCCCTGTAGGAGATACCGCAAGACGTTTCTGTATATTGGGCACAGCGCTGTGCACGGTGTTAGCAGAGACTTTCCCGGGACAGTGAAACCCTATGTCAGAGACACTGAGAAGAAGCCCCATTGTTCCCTCCAGGCACTTTCAGTGTGGCTGCCTTCTCCACGTGGTTCCTGGTTTCACTGCGGCTCTGAAGAGAATGCTAGCAAAGAGGTAACCGGGACAGTGAAAACAGTACTCAAAGACAGGGAGAGCAAGCTCTCTCTTGGCACTTTGGATGTGGGACATAGAGCGAGATGTTTGCTGCTTTTGCGTTTGGCTGTTGGGAGATTTACAGCACAAAGATATCTAGTTGATTTGAAGCAGTTCCGAGAAAGTCTAAACATAATCCCCACTTCTCCCTCCTGGCACTTTCCATGTGGGAGATATAGCAGGATGTATATTGGTTTTGAGGACAACTCAATGGACAGTGTAGGGAGAAAACCTCCTGGCTCCTTGAATGCCGTTTCTGGAGACACTGCGATCAATGTGGGAGATATGTCAAGATGTGTGTTTGTTTTGAGGACGGCTCTCTGGAGAGTCTTAGCAAAGAGGTCACACAGATAATCAGAGCAATTCTCAGAGACACTGAGAACAAGCTCCGCAATTCCCTCCTGGCACTTTCCCTGTAGGAGATACCGCAAGACGTTTCTGTATATTGGGCACAGCGCTCTGCACGGTGTTAGCAGAGACTTTCCCGGGACAGTGAAACCCTATGTCAGAGACACTGAGAAGAAGCCCCAATGTTCCCTCCAGGCACTTTCAGTGTGGCTGCCTTCTCCACGTGGTTCCTGGTTTCACTGCAGCTCTGAAGAGAATGCTAGCAAAGAGGTAACCGGGACAGTGAAAACAGTACTCAAAGACAGGGAGAGCAAGCTCTCTCTTGGCACTTTGGATGTGGGACATACAGCGAGATGTTTGCTGCTTTTGCGTTTGGCTGTTGGGAGATTTACAGCACAAAGATATCTAGTTGATTTGAAGCAGTTCCGAGAAAGTCTAAACATAATCCCCACTTCTCCCTCCTGGCACTTTCCATGTGGGAGATATAGCAGGATGTATATTGGTTTTGAGGACAACTCAATGGACAGTGTAGGGAGAAAAGGTCCTGGCTCCTTGAATGCCGTTTCTGGAGACACTGCGATCAATGCGGGAGATATGTCAAGATGTGTGTTTATTTTGAGGACGTCTCTCTGGAGAGTCTTAGCAAAGAGGTCACACAGATAATCAGAGCAATTCTCAGAGACACTGAGAACAAGCTCTGCAATTCCCTCCTGGCACTTTCCCTGTAGGAGATACCGCAAGACGTTTCTGTATATTGGGCACAGCGCTCTGCAGGGTGTTAGCAGAGACTTTCCCGGGACAGTGAAACCCTATGTCAGAGACACTGAGAAGAAGCCCCAATGTTCCCTCCAGGCACTTTCAGTGTGGGTGCTTTCTCCACGTGGTTCCTGGTTTCACTGCAGCTCTGAAGAGAATGTTAGCAAAGAGGTAACCGGGACAGTGAAAACAGTACTCAAAGACAGGGAGAGCAAGCTCTCTCTTGGCACTTTGGATGTGGGACATAGAGCGAGATGTTTGCTGCTTTTGCGTTTGGCTGTTGGGAGATTTACAGCACAAAGATATCTAGTTGATTTGAAGCAGTTCCGAGAAAGTCTAAACATAATCCCCACTTCTCCCTCCTGGCACTTTCCATGTGGGAGATATAGCAGGATGTATATTGGTTTTGAGGACAACTCAATGGACAGTGTAGGGAGAAAACCTCCTGGCTCCTTGAATGCCGTTTCTGGAGACACTGCGATCAATGTGGGAGATATGTCAAGATGTGTGTTTGTTTTGAGGACGGCTCTCTGGAGAGTCTTAGCAAAGAGGTCACACAGATAATCAGAGCAATTCTCAGAGACACTGAGAACAAGCTCCGCAATTCCCTCCTGGCACTTTCCCTGTAGGAGATACCGCAAGACGTTTCTGTATATTGGGCACAGCGCTCTGCACGGTGTTAGCAGAGACTTTCCCGGGACAGTGAAACCCTATGTCAGAGACACTGAGAAGAAGCCCCAATGTTCCCTCCAGGCACTTTCAGTGTGGCTGCCTTCTCCACGTGGTTCCTGGTTTCACTGCAGCTCTGAAGAGAATGCTAGCAAAGAGGTAACCGGGACAGTGAAAACAGTACTCAAAGACAGGGAGAGCAAGCTCTCTCTTGGCACTTTGGATGTGGGACATACAGCGAGATGTTTGCTGCTTTTGCGTTTGGCTGTTGGGAGATTTACAGCACAAAGATATCTAGTTGATTTGAAGCAGTTCCGAGAAAGTCTAAACATAATCCCCACTTCTCCCTCCTGGCACTTTCCATGTGGGAGATATAGCAGGATGTATATTGGTTTTGAGGACAACTCAATGGACAGTGTAGGGAGAAAAGGTCCTGGCTCCTTGAATGCCGTTTCTGGAGACACTGCGATCAATGCGGGAGATATGTCAAGATGTGTGTTTATTTTGAGGACGTCTCTCTGGAGAGTCTTAGCAAAGAGGTCACACAGATAATCAGAGCAATTCTCAGAGACACTGAGAACAAGCTCTGCAATTCCCTCCTGGCACTTTCCCTGTAGGAGATACCGCAAGACGTTTCTGTATATTGGGCACAGCGCTCTGCAGGGTGTTAGCAGAGACTTTCCCGGGACAGTGAAACCCTATGTCAGAGACACTGAGAAGAAGCCCCAATGTTCCCTCCAGGCACTTTCAGTGTGGGTGCTTTCTCCACGTGGTTCCTGGTTTCACTGCAGCTCTGAAGAGAATGTTAGCAAAGAGGTAACCGGGACAGTGAAAACAGTACTCAAAGACAGGGAGAGCAAGCTCTCTCTTGGCACTTTGGATGTGGGACATACAGCGAGATGTTTGCTGCTTTTGCGTTTGGCTGTTGGGAGATTTACAGCACAAAGATATCTAGTTGATTTGAAGCAGTTCCGAGAAAGTCTAAACATAATCCCCACTTCTCCCTCCTGGCACTTTCCATGTGGGAGATATAGCAGGATGTATATTGGTTTTGAGGACAACTCAATGGACAGTGTAGGGAGAAAAGGTCCTGGCTCCTTGAATGCCGTTTCTGGAGACACTGCGATCAATGTGGGAGATATGTCAAGATGTGTGTTTGTTTTGAGGACGGCTCTCTGGAGAGTCTTAGCAAAGAGGTCACACAGATAATCAGAGCAATTCTCAGAGACACTGAGAACAAGCTCCACAATTCCCTCCTGGCACTTTCCCTGTAGGAGATACCGCAAGACGTTTCTGTATATTGGGCACAGCGCTCTGCACGGTGTTAGCAGAGACTTTCCCGGGACAGTGAAACCCTATGTCAGAGACACTGAGAAGAAGCCCCAATGTTCCCTCCAGGCACTTTCAGTGTGGCTGCCTTCTCCACGTGGTTCCTGGTTTCACTGCAGCTCTGAAGAGAATGTTAGCAAAGAGGTAACCGGGACAGTGAAAACAGTACTCAAAGACAGGGAGAGCAAGCTCTCTCTTGGCACTTTGGATGTGGGACATACAGCGAGATGTTTGCTGCTTTTGCGTTTGGCTGTTGGGAGATTTACAGCACAAAGATATCTAGTTGATTTGAAGCAGTTCCGAGAAAGTCTAAACATAATCCCCACTTCTCCCTCCTGGCACTTTCCATGTGGGAGATATAGCAGGATGTATATTGGTTTTGAGGACAACTCAATGGACAGTGTAGGGAGAAAACCTCCTGGCTCCTTGAATGCCGTTTCTGGAGACACTGCGATCAATGTGGGAGATATGTCAAGATGTGTGTTTGTTTTGAGGACGGCTCTCTGGAGAGTCTTAGCAAAGAGGTCACACAGATAATCAGAGCAATTCCCAGAGACACTGAGAACAAGCTCCGCAATTCCCTCCTGGCACTTTCCCTGTAGGAGATACCGCAAGACGTTTCTGTATATTGGGCACAGCGCTCTGCACGGTGTTAGCAGAGACTTTCCCGGGACAGTGAAACCCTATGTCAGAGACACTGAGAAGAAGCCCCAATGTTCCCTCCAGGCACTTTCAGTGTGGCTGCCTTCTCCACGTGGTTCCTGGTTTCACTGCGGCTCTGAAGACAATGCTAGCAAAGAGGTAACCGGGACAGTGAAAACAGTACTCAAAGACAGGGAGAGCAAGCTCTCTCTTGGCACTTTGGATGTGGGACATACAGCGAGATGTTTGCTGCTTTTGCGTTTGGCTGTTGGGAGATTTACAGCACAAAGATATCTAGTTGATTTGAAGCAGTTCCGAGAAAGTCTAAACATAATCCCCACTTCTCCCTCCTGGCACTTTCCATGTGGGAGATATAGCAGGATGTATATTGGTTTTGAGGACAACTCAATGGACAGTGTAGGGAGAAAACCTCCTGGCTCCTTGAATGCCGTTTCTGGAGACACTGCGATCAATGTGGGAGATATGTCAAGATGTGTGTTTGTTTTGAGGACGGCTCTCTGGAGAGTCTTAGCAAAGAGGTCACACAGATAATCAGAGCAATTCCCAGAGACACTGAGAACAAGCTCCGCAATTCCCTCCTGGCACTTTCCCTGTAGGAGATACCGCAAGACGTTTCTGTATATTGGGCACAGCGCTCTGCACGGTGTTAGCAGAGACTTTCCCGGGACAGTGAAACCCTATGTCAGAGACACTGAGAAGAAGCCCCAATGTTCCCTCCAGGCACTTTCAGTGTGGCTGCCTTCTCCACGTGGTTCCTGGTTTCACTGCGGCTCTGAAGACAATGCTAGCAAAGAGGTAACCGGGACAGTGAAAACAGTACTCAAAGACAGGGAGAGCAAGCTCTCTCTTGGCACTTTGCATGTGGGACATAGAGCGAGATGTTTGCTGCTTTTGCGTTTGGCTGTTGGGAGATTTACAGCACAAAGATATCTAGTTGATTTGAAGCAGTTCCGAGAAAGTCTAAACATAATCCCCACTTCTCCCTCCTGGCACTTTCCATGTGGGAGATATAGCAGGATGTATATTGGTTTTGAGGACAACTCAATGGACAGTGTAGGGAGAAAACCTCCTGGCTCCTTGAATGCCGTTTCTGGAGACACTGCGATCAATGTGGGAGATATGTCAAGATGTGTGTTTGTTTTGAGGACGGCTCTCTGGAGAGTCTTAGCAAAGAGGTCACACAGATAATCAGAGCAATTCTCAGAGACACTGAGAACAAGCTCCGCAATTCCCTCCTGGCACTTTCCCTGTAGGAGATACCGCAAGACGTTTCTGTATATTGGGCACAGCGCTCTGCACGGTGTTAGCAGAGACTTTCCCGGGACAGTGAAACCCTATGTCAGAGACACTGAGAAGAAGCCCCAATGTTCCCTCCAGGCACTTTCAGTGTGGCTGCCTTCTCCACGTGGTTCCTGGTTTCACTGCAGCTCTGAAGAGAATGCTAGCAAAGAGGTAACCGGGACAGTGAAAACAGTACTCAAAGACAGGGAGAGCAAGCTCTCTCTTGGCACTTTGCATGTGGGACATACAGCGAGATGTTTGCTGCTTTTGCGTTTGGCTGTTGGGAGATTTACAGCACAAAGATATCTAGTTGATTTGAAGCAGTTCCGAGAAAGTCTAAACATAATCCCCACTTCTCCCTCCTGGCACTTTCCATGTGGGAGATATAGCAGGATGTATATTGGTTTTGAGGACAACTCAATGGACAGTGTAGGGAGAAAACCTCCTGGCTCCTTGAATGCCGTTTCTGGAGACACTGCGATCAATGTGGGAGATATGTCAAGATGTGTGTTTATTTTGAGGACGTCTCTCTGGAGAGTCTTAGCAAAGAGGTCACACAGATAATCAGAGCAATTCTCAGAGACACTGAGAACAAGCTCTGCAATTCCCTCCTGGCACTTTCCCTGTAGGAGATACCGCAAGACGTTTCTGTATATTGGGCACAGCGCTCTGCAGGGTGTTAGCAGAGACTTTCCCGGGACAGTGAAACCCTATGTCAGAGACACTGAGAAGAAGCCCCAATGTTCCCTCCAGGCACTTTCAGTGTGGGTGCTTTCTCCACGTGGTTCCTGGTTTCACTGCAGCTCTGAAGAGAATGTTAGCAAAGAGGTAACCGGGACAGTGAAAACAGTACTCAAAGACAGGGAGAGCAAGCTCTCTCTTGGCACTTTGGATGTGGGACATACAGCGAGATGTTTGCTGCTTTTGCGTTTGGCTGTTGGGAGATTTACAGCACAAAGATATCTAGTTGATTTGAAGCAGTTCCGAGAAAGTCTAAACATAATCCCCACTTCTCCCTCCTGGCACTTTCCATGTGGGAGATATAGCAGGATGTATATTGGTTTTGAGGACAACTCAATGGACAGTGTAGGGAGAAAACCTCCTGGCTCCTTGAATGCCGTTTCTGGAGACACTGCGATCAATGTGGGAGATATGTCAAGATGTGTGTTTGTTTTGAGGACGTCTCTCTGGAGAGTCTTAGCAAAGAGGTCACACAGATAATCAGAGCAATTCTCAGAGACACTGAGAACAAGCTCCGCAATTCCCTCCTGGCACTTTCCCTGTAGGAGATACCGCAAGACGTTTCTGTATATTGGGCACAGCGCTCTGCACGGTGTTAGCAGAGACTTTCCCGGGACAGTGAAACCCTATGTCAGAGACACTGAGAAGAAGCCCCAATGTTCCCTCCAGGCACTTTCAGTGTGGCTGCCTTCTCCACGTGGTTCCTGGTTTCACTGCGGCTCTGAAGACAATGCTAGCAAAGAGGTAACCGGGACAGTGAAAACAGTACTCAAAGACAGGGAGAGCAAGCTCTCTCTTGGCACTTTGCATGTGGGACATACAGCGAGATGTTTGCTGCTTTTGCGTTTGGCTGTTGGGAGATTTACAGCACAAAGATATCTAGTTGATTTGAAGCAGTTCCGAGAAAGTCTAAACATAATCCCCACTTCTCCCTCCTGGCACTTTCCATGTGGGAGATATAGCAGGATGTATATTGGTTTTGAGGACAACTCAATGGACAGTGTAGGGAGAAAACCTCCTGGCTCCTTGAATGCCGTTTCTGGAGACACTGCGATCAATGTGGGAGATATGTCAAGGTGTGTGTTTGTTTTGAGGACGGCTCTCTGGAGAGTCTTAGCAAAGAGGTCACACAGATAATCAGAGCAATTCTCAGAGACACTGAGAACAAGCTCCGCAATTCCCTCCTGGCACTTTCCCTGTAGGAGATACCGCAAGACGTTTCTGTATATTGGGCACAGCGCTGTGCACGGTGTTAGCAGAGACTTTCCCGGGACAGTGAAACCCTATGTCAGAGACACTGAGAAGAAGCCCCAATGTTCCCTCCAGGCACTTTCAGTGTGGGTGCTTTCTCCACATGGTTCCTGGTTTCACTGCGGCTCTGAAGAGAATGTTAGCAAAGAGGTAACCGGGACAGTGAAAACAGTACTCAAAGACAGGGAGAGCAAGCTCTCTCTTGGCACTTTGGATGTGGGACATACAGCGAGATGTTTGCTGCTTTTGCGTTTGGCTGTTGGGAGATTTACAGCACAAAGATATCTAGTTGATTTGAAGCAGTTCCGAGAAAGTCTAAACATAATCCCCACTTCTCCCTCCTGGCACTTTCCATGTGGGAGATATAGCAGGATGTATATTGGTTTTGAGGACAACTCAATGGACAGTGTAGGGAGAAAACCTCCTGGCTCCTTGAATGCCGTTTCTGGAGACACTGCGATCAATGTGGGAGATATGTCAAGATGTGTGTTTGTTTTGAGGACGGCTCTCTGGAGAGTCTTAGCAAAGAGGTCACACAGATAATCAGAGCAATTCCCAGAGACACTGAGAACAAGCTCCGCAATTCCCTCCTGGCACTTTCCCTGTAGGAGATACCGCAAGACGTTTCTGTATATTGGGCACAGCGCTCTGCACGGTGTTAGCAGAGACTTTCCCGGGACAGTGAAACCCTATGTCAGAGACACTGAGAAGAAGCCCCAATGTTCCCTCCAGGCACTTTCAGTGTGGCTGCCTTCTCCACGTGGTTCCTGGTTTCACTGCGGCTCTGAAGACAATGCTAGCAAAGAGGTAACCGGGACAGTGAAAACAGTACTCAAAGACAGGGAGAGCAAGCTCTCTCTTGGCACTTTGCATGTGGGACATAGAGCGAGATGTTTGCTGCTTTTGCGTTTGGCTGTTGGGAGATTTACAGCACAAAGATATCTAGTTGATTTGAAGCAGTTCCGAGAAAGTCTAAACATAATCCCCACTTCTCCCTCCTGGCACTTTCCATGTGGGAGATATAGCAGGATGTATATTGGTTTTGAGGACAACTCAATGGACAGTGTAGGGAGAAAACCTCCTGGCTCCTTGAATGCCGTTTCTGGAGACACTGCGATCAATGTGGGAGATATGTCAAGATGTGTGTTTGTTTTGAGGACGGCTCTCTGGAGAGTCTTAGCAAAGAGGTCACACAGATAATCAGAGCAATTCTCAGAGACACTGAGAACAAGCTCCGCAATTCCCTCCTGGCACTTTCCCTGTAGGAGATACCGCAAGACGTTTCTGTATATTGGGCACAGCGCTCTGCACGGTGTTAGCAGAGACTTTCCCGGGACAGTGAAACCCTATGTCAGAGACACTGAGAAGAAGCCCCAATGTTCCCTCCAGGCACTTTCAGTGTGGCTGCCTTCTCCACGTGGTTCCTGGTTTCACTGCAGCTCTGAAGAGAATGCTAGCAAAGAGGTAACCGGGACAGTGAAAACAGTACTCAAAGACAGGGAGAGCAAGCTCTCTCTTGGCACTTTGCATGTGGGACATACAGCGAGATGTTTGCTGCTTTTGCGTTTGGCTGTTGGGAGATTTACAGCACAAAGATATCTAGTTGATTTGAAGCAGTTCCGAGAAAGTCTAAACATAATCCCCACTTCTCCCTCCTGGCACTTTCCATGTGGGAGATATAGCAGGATGTATATTGGTTTTGAGGACAACTCAATGGACAGTGTAGGGAGAAAACCTCCTGGCTCCTTGAATGCCGTTTCTGGAGACACTGCGATCAATGTGGGAGATATGTCAAGATGTGTGTTTATTTTGAGGACGTCTCTCTGGAGAGTCTTAGCAAAGAGGTCACACAGATAATCAGAGCAATTCTCAGAGACACTGAGAACAAGCTCTGCAATTCCCTCCTGGCACTTTCCCTGTAGGAGATACCGCAAGACGTTTCTGTATATTGGGCACAGCGCTCTGCAGGGTGTTAGCAGAGACTTTCCCGGGACAGTGAAACCCTATGTCAGAGACACTGAGAAGAAGCCCCAATGTTCCCTCCAGGCACTTTCAGTGTGGGTGCTTTCTCCACGTGGTTCCTGGTTTCACTGCAGCTCTGAAGAGAATGTTAGCAAAGAGGTAACCGGGACAGTGAAAACAGTACTCAAAGACAGGGAGAGCAAGCTCTCTCTTGGCACTTTGGATGTGGGACATACAGCGAGATGTTTGCTGCTTTTGCGTTTGGCTGTTGGGAGATTTACAGCACAAAGATATCTAGTTGATTTGAAGCAGTTCCGAGAAAGTCTAAACATAATCCCCACTTCTCCCTCCTGGCACTTTCCATGTGGGAGATATAGCAGGATGTATATTGGTTTTGAGGACAACTCAATGGACAGTGTAGGGAGAAAACCTCCTGGCTCCTTGAATGCCGTTTCTGGAGACACTGCGATCAATGTGGGAGATATGTCAAGATGTGTGTTTGTTTTGAGGACGTCTCTCTGGAGAGTCTTAGCAAAGAGGTCACACAGATAATCAGAGCAATTCTCAGAGACACTGAGAACAAGCTCCGCAATTCCCTCCTGGCACTTTCCCTGTAGGAGATACCGCAAGACGTTTCTGTATATTGGGCACAGCGCTCTGCACGGTGTTAGCAGAGACTTTCCCGGGACAGTGAAACCCTATGTCAGAGACACTGAGAAGAAGCCCCAATGTTCCCTCCAGGCACTTTCAGTGTGGCTGCCTTCTCCACGTGGTTCCTGGTTTCACTGCGGCTCTGAAGACAATGCTAGCAAAGAGGTAACCGGGACAGTGAAAACAGTACTCAAAGACAGGGAGAGCAAGCTCTCTCTTGGCACTTTGCATGTGGGACATACAGCGAGATGTTTGCTGCTTTTGCGTTTGGCTGTTGGGAGATTTACAGCACAAAGATATCTAGTTGATTTGAAGCAGTTCCGAGAAAGTCTAAACATAATCCCCACTTCTCCCTCCTGGCACTTTCCATGTGGGAGATATAGCAGGATGTATATTGGTTTTGAGGACAACTCAATGGACAGTGTAGGGAGAAAACCTCCTGGCTCCTTGAATGCCGTTTCTGGAGACACTGCGATCAATGTGGGAGATATGTCAAGGTGTGTGTTTGTTTTGAGGACGGCTCTCTGGAGAGTCTTAGCAAAGAGGTCACACAGATAATCAGAGCAATTCTCAGAGACACTGAGAACAAGCTCCGCAATTCCCTCCTGGCACTTTCCCTGTAGGAGATACCGCAAGACGTTTCTGTATATTGGGCACAGCGCTGTGCACGGTGTTAGCAGAGACTTTCCCGGGACAGTGAAACCCTATGTCAGAGACACTGAGAAGAAGCCCCAATGTTCCCTCCAGGCACTTTCAGTGTGGGTGCTTTCTCCACATGGTTCCTGGTTTCACTGCGGCTCTGAAGAGAATGTTAGCAAAGAGGTAACCGGGACAGTGAAAACAGTACTCAAAGACAGGGAGAGCAAGCTCTCTCTTGGCACTTTGGATGTGGGACATACAGCGAGATGTTTGCTGCTTTTGCGTTTGGCTGTTGGGAGATTTACAGCACAAAGATATCTAGTTGATTTGAAGCAGTTCCGAGAAAGTCTAAACATAATCCCCACTTCTCCCTCCTGGCACTTTCCATGTGGGAGATATAGCAGGATGTATATTGGTTTTGAGGACAACTCAATGGACAGTGTAGGGAGAAAACCTCCTGGCTCCTTGAATGCCGTTTCTGGAGACACTGCGATCAATGTGGGAGATATGTCAAGGTGTGTGTTTGTTTTGAGGACGGCTCTCTGGAGAGTCTTAGCAAAGAGGTCACACAGATAATCAGAGCAATTCTCAGAGACACTGAGAACAAGCTCCGCAATTCCCTCCTGGCACTTTCCCTGTAGGAGATACCGCAAGACGTTTCTGTATATTGGGCACAGCGCTCTGCAGGGTGTTAGCAGAGACTTTCCCGGGACAGTGAAACCCTATGTCAGAGACACTGAGAAGAAGCCCCAATGTTCCCTCCAGGCACTTTCAGTGTGGGTGCTTTCTCCACATGGTTCCTGGTTTCACTGCGGCTCTGAAGAGAATGTTAGCAAAGAGGTAACCGGGACAGTGAAAACAGTACTCAAAGACAGGGAGAGCAAGCTCTCTCTTGGCACTTTGGATGTGGGACATACAGCGAGATGTTTGCTGCTTTTGCGTTTGGCTGTTGGGAGATTTACAGCACAAAGATATCTAGTTGATTTGAAGCAGTTCCGAGAAAGTCTAAACATAATCCCCACTTCTCCCTCCTGGCACTTTCCATGTGGGAGATATAGCAGGATGTATATTGGTTTTGAGGACAACTCAATGGACAGTGTAGGGAGAAAACCTCCTGGCTCCTTGAATGCCGTTTCTGGAGACACTGCGATCAATGTGGGAGATATGTCAAGATGTGTGTTTGTTTTGAGGACGGCTCTCTGGAGAGTCTTAGCAAAGAGGTCACACAGATAATCAGAGCAATTCTCAGAGACACTGAGAACAAGCTCCGCAATTCCCTCCTGGCACTTTCCCTGTAGGAGATACCGCAAGACGTTTCTGTATATTGGGCACAGCGCTCTGCACGGTGTTAGCAGAGACTTTCCCGGGACAGTGAAACCCTATGTCAGAGACACTGAGAAGAAGCCCCAATGTTCCCTCCAGGCACTTTCAGTGTGGCTGCCTTCTCCACGTGGTTCCTGGTTTCACTGCAGCTCTGAAGAGAATGTTAGCAAAGAGGTAACCGGGACAGTGAAAACAGTACTCAAAGACAGGGAGAGCAAGCTCTCTCTTGGCACTTTGGATGTGGGACATACAGCGAGATGTTTGCTGCTTTTGCGTTTGGCTGTTGGGAGATTTACAGCACAAAGATATCTAGTTGATTTGAAGCAGTTCCGAGAAAGTCTAAACATAATCCCCACTTCTCCCTCCTGGCACTTTCCATGTGGGAGATATAGCAGGATGTATATTGGTTTTGAGGACAACTCAATGGACAGTGTAGGGAGAAAAGGTCCTGGCTCCTTGAATGCCGTTTCTGGAGACACTGCGATCAATGTGGGAGATATGTCAAGATGTGTGTTTGTTTTGAGGACGGCTCTCTGGAGAGTCTTAGCAAAGAGGTCACACAGATAATCAGAGCAATTCTCAGAGACACTAAGAACAAGCTCCACAATTCCCTCCTGGCACTTTCCCTGTAGGAGATACCGCAAGACGTTTCTGTATATTGGGCACAGCGCTCTGCACGGTGTTAGCAGAGACTTTCCCGGGACAGTGAAACCCTATGTCAGAGACACTGAGAAGAAGCCCCAATGTTCCCTCCAGGCACTTTCAGTGTGGGTGCTTTCTCCACGTGGTTCCTGGTTTCACTGCAGCTCTGAAGAGAATGTTAGCAAAGAGGTAACCGGGACAGTGAAAACAGTACTCAAAGACAGGGAGAGCAAGCTCTCTCTTGGCACTTTGGATGTGGGACATACAGCGAGATGTTTGCTGCTTTTACGTTTGGCTGTTGGGAGATTTACAGCACAAAGATATCTAGTTGATTTGAAGCAGTTCCGAGAAAGTCTAAACATAATCCCCACTTCTCCCTCCTGGCACTTTCCATGTGGGAGATATAGCAGGATGTATATTGGTTTTGAGGACAACTCAATGGACAGTGTAGGGAGAAAAGGTCCTGGCTCCTTGAATGCCGTTTCTGGAGACACTGCGATCAATGTGGGAGATATGTCAAGATGTGTGTTTGTTTTGAGGACGGCTCTCTGGAGAGTCTTAGCAAAGAGGTCACACAGATAATCAGAGCAATTCTCAGAGACACTGAGAACAAGCTCCGCAATTCCCTCCTGGCACTTTCCCTGTAGGAGATACCGCAAGACGTTTCTGTATATTGGGCACAGCGCTCTGCACGGTGTTAGCAGAGACTTTCCCGGGACAGTGAAACCCTATGTCAGAGACACTGAGAAGAAGCCCCAATGTTCCCTCCAGGCACTTTCAGTGTGGGTGCTTTCTCCACGTGGTTCCTGGTTTCACTGCGGCTCTGAAGAGAATGTTAGCAAAGAGGTAACCGGGACAGTGAAAACAGTACTCAAAGACAGGGAGAGCAAGCTCTCTCTTGGCACTTTGGATGTGGGACATACAGCGAGATGTTTGCTGCTTTTGCGTTTGGCTGTTGGGAGATTTACAGCACAAAGATATCTAGTTGATTTGAAGCAGTTCCGAGAAAGTCTAAACATAATCCCCACTTCTCCCTCCTGGCACTTTCCATGTGGGAGATATAGCAGGATGTATATTGGTTTTGAGGACAACTCAATGGACAGTGTAGGGAGAAAACCTCCTGGCTCCTTGAATGCCGTTTCTGGAGACACTGCGATCAATGTGGGAGATATGTCAAGGTGTGTGTTTGTTTTGAGGACGGCTCTCTGGAGAGTCTTAGCAAAGAGGTCACACAGATAATCAGAGCAATTCTCAGAGACACTGAGAACAAGCTCCGCAATTCCCTCCTGGCACTTTCCCTGTAGGAGATACCGCAAGACGTTTCTGTATATTGGGCACAGCGCTCTGCACGGTGTTAGCAGAGACTTTCCCGGGACAGTGAAACCCTATGTCAGAGACACTGAGAAGAAGCCCCAATGTTCCCTCCAGGCACTTTCAGTGTGGCTGCCTTCTCCACGTGGTTCCTGGTTTCACTGCAGCTCTGAAGAGAATGTTAGCAAAGAGGTAACCGGGACAGTGAAAACAGTACTCAAAGACAGGGAGAGCAAGCTCTCTCTTGGCACTTTGGATGTGGGACATACAGCGAGATGTTTGCTGCTTTTGCGTTTGGCTGTTGGGAGATTTACAGCACAAAGATATCTAGTTGATTTGAAGCAGTTCCGAGAAAGTCTAAACATAATCCCCACTTCTCCCTCCTGGCACTTTCCATGTGGGAGATATAGCAGGATGTATATTGGTTTTGAGGACAACTCAATGGACAGTGTAGGGAGAAAACCTCCTGGCTCCTTGAATGCCGTTTCTGGAGACACTGCGATCAATGTGGGAGATATGTCAAGATGTGTGTTTGTTTTGAGGACGGCTCTCTGGAGAGTCTTAGCAAAGAGGTCACACAGATAATCAGAGCAATTCTCAGAGACACTAAGAACAAGCTCCACAATTCCCTCCTGGCACTTTCCCTGTAGGAGATACCGCAAGACGTTTCTGTATATTGGGCACAGCGCTCTGCACGGTGTTAGCAGAGACTTTCCCGGGACAGTGAAACCCTATGTCAGAGACACTGAGAAGAAGCCCCAATGTTCCCTCCAGGCACTTTCAGTGTGGGTGCTTTCTCCACGTGGTTCCTGGTTTCACTGCAGCTCTGAAGAGAATGTTAGCAAAGAGGTAACCGGGACAGTGAAAACAGTACTCAAAGACAGGGAGAGCAAGCTCTCTCTTGGCACTTTGGATGTGGGACATACAGCGAGATGTTTGCTGCTTTTACGTTTGGCTGTTGGGAGATTTACAGCACAAAGATATCTAGTTGATTTGAAGCAGTTCCGAGAAAGTCTAAACATAATCCCCACTTCTCCCTCCTGGCACTTTCCATGTGGGAGATATAGCAGGATGTATATTGGTTTTGAGGACAACTCAATGGACAGTGTAGGGAGAAAACCTCCTGGCTCCTTGAATGCCGTTTCTGGAGACACTGCGATCAATGTGGGAGATATGTCAAGATGTGTGTTTGTTTTGAGGACGGCTCTCTGGAGAGTCTTAGCAAAGAGGTCACACAGATAATCAGAGCAATTCTCAGAGACACTGAGAACAAGCTCCGCAATTCCCTCCTGGCACTTTCCCTGTAGGAGATACCGCAAGACGTTTCTGTATATTGGGCACAGCGCTCTGCACGGTGTTAGCAGAGACTTTCCCGGGACAGTGAAACCCTATGTCAGAGACACTGAGAAGAAGCCCCAATGTTCCCTCCAGGCACTTTCAGTGTGGCTGCCTTCTCCACGTGGTTCCTGGTTTCACTGCAGCTCTGAAGAGAATGTTAGCAAAGAGGTAACCGGGACAGTGAAAACAGTACTCAAAGACAGGGAGAGCAAGCTCTCTCTTGGCACTTTGGATGTGGGACATAGAGCGAGATGTTTGCTGCTTTTGCGTTTGGCTGTTGGGAGATTTACAGCACAAAGATATCTAGTTGATTTGAAGCAGTTCCGAGAAAGTCTAAACATAATCCCCACTTCTCCCTCCTGGCACTTTCCATGTGGGAGATATAGCAGGATGTATATTGGTTTTGAGGACAACTCAATGGACAGTGTAGGGAGAAAAGGTCCTGGCTCCTTGAATGCCGTTTCTGGAGACACTGCGATCAATGTGGGAGATATGTCAAGATGTGTGTTTGTTTTGAGGACGGCTCTCTGGAGAGTCTTAGCAAAGAGGTCACACAGATAATCAGAGCAATTCTCAGAGACACTAAGAACAAGCTCCACAATTCCCTCCTGGCACTTTCCCTGTAGGAGATACCGCAAGACGTTTCTGTATATTGGGCACAGCGCTCTGCAGGGTGTTAGCAGAGACTTTCCCGGGACAGTGAAACCCTATGTCAGAGACACTGAGAAGAAGCCCCAATGTTCCCTCCAGGCACTTTCAGTGTGGGTGCTTTCTCCACGTGGTTCCTGGTTTCACTGCGGCTCTGAAGAGAATGCTAGCAAAAAGGTAACCGGGACAGTGAAAACAGTACTCAAAGACAGGGAGAGCAAGCTCTCTCTTGGCACTTTGCATGTGGGACATACAGCGAGATGTTTGCTGCTTTTGCGTTTGGCTGTTGGGAGATTTACAGCACAAAGATATCTAGTTGATTTGAAGCAGTTCCGAGAAAGTCTAAACATAATCCCCACTTCTCCCTCCTGGCACTTTCCATGTGGGAGATATAGCAGGATGTATATTGGTTTTGAGGACAACTCAATGGACAGTGTAGGGAGAAAAGGTCCTGGCTCCTTGAATGCCGTTTCTGGAGACACTGTGATCAATGTGGTAGATATGTCAAGATGTGTGTTTGTTTTGAGGACGGCTCTCTGGAGAGTCTTAGCAAAGAGGTCACACAGATAATCAGAGCAATTCTCAGAGACACTGAGAACAAGCTCCGCAATTCCCTCCTGGCACTTTCCCTGTAGGAGATACCGCAAGACGTTTCTGTATATTGGGCACAGCGCTCTGCACGGTGTTAGCAGAGACTTTCCCGGGACAGTGAAACCCTATGTCAGAGACACTGAGAAGAAGCCCCAATGTTCCCTCCAGGCACTTTCAGTGTGGCTGCCTTCTCCACGTGGTTCCTGGTTTCACTGAGGCTCTGAAGAGAATGTTAGCAAAGAGGTAACCGGGACAGTGAAAACAGTACTCAAAGACAGGGAGAGCAAGCTCTCTCTTGGCACTTTGCATGTGGGACATACAGCGAGATGTTTGCTGCTTTTGCATTTGGCTGTTGGGAGATTTACAGCACAAAGATATCTAGTTGATTTGAAGCAGTTCCGAGAAAGTCTAAACATAATCCCCACTTCTCCCTCCTGGCACTTTCCATGTGGGAGATATAGCAGGATGTATATTGGTTTTGAGGACAACTCAATGGACAGTGTAGGGAGAAAAGGTCCTGGCTCCTTGAATGCCGTTTCTGGAGACACTGCGATCAATGTGGGAGATATGTCAAGATGTGTGTTTGTTTTGAGGACGGCTCTCTGGAGAGTCTTAGCAAAGAGGTCACACAGATAATCAGAGCAATTCTCAGAGACACTGAGAACAAGCTCCGCAATTCCCTCCTGGCACTTTCCCTGTAGGAGATACCGCAAGACGTTTCTGTATATTGGGCACAGCGCTCTGCATGGTGTTAGCAGAGACTTCCCCGGGACAGTGAAACCCTATGTCAGAGACACTGAGAAGAAGCCCCAATGTTCCCTCCAGGCACTTTCAGTGTGGGTGCTTTCTCCACGTGGTTCCTGGTTTCACTGCGGCTCTGAAGAGAATGTTAGCAAAGAGGTAACCGGGACAGTGAAAACAGTACTCAAAGACAGGGAGAGCAAGCTCTCTCTTGGCACTTTGGATGTGGGACATACAGCGAGATGTTTGCTGCTTTTGCGTTTGGCTGTTGGGAGATTTACAGCACAAAGATATCTAGTTGATTTGAAGCAGTTCCGAGAAAGTCTAAACATAATCCCCACTTCTCCCTCCTGGCACTTTCCATGTGGGAGATATAGCAGGATGTATATTGGTTTTGAGGACAACTCAATGGACAGTGTAGGGAGAAAACCTCCTGGCTCCTTGAATGCCGTTTCTGGAGACACTGCGATCAATGTGGGAGATATGTCAAGGTGTGTGTTTGTTTTGAGGACGGCTCTCTGGAGAGTCTTAGCAAAGAGGTCACACAGATAATCAGAGCAATTCTCAGAGACACTGAGAACAAGCTCCGCAATTCCCTCCTGGCACTTTCCCTGTAGGAGATACCGCAAGACGTTTCTGTATATTGGGCACAGCGCTCTGCACGGTGTTAGCAGAGACTTTCCCGGGACAGTGAAACCCTATGTCAGAGACACTGAGAAGAAGCCCCAATGTTCCCTCCAGGCACTTTCAGTGTGGGTGCTTTCTCCACGTGGTTCCTGGTTTCACTGCGGCTCTGAAGAGAATGCTAGCAAAAAGGTAACCGGGACAGTGAAAACAGTACTCAAAGACAGGGAGAGCAAGCTCTCTCTTGGCACTTTGCATGTGGGACATACAGCGAGATGTTTGCTGCTTTTGCGTTTGGCTGTTGGGAGATTTACAGCACAAAGATATCTAGTTGATTTGAAGCAGTTCCGAGAAAGTCTAAACATAATCCCCACTTCTCCCTCCTGGCACTTTCCATGTGGGAGATATAGCAGGATGTATATTGGTTTTGAGGACAACTCAATGGACAGTGTAGGGAGAAAAGGTCCTGGCTCCTTGAATGCCGTTTCTGGAGACACTGTGATCAATGTGGTAGATATGTCAAGATGTGTGTTTGTTTTGAGGACGGCTCTCTGGAGAGTCTTAGCAAAGAGGTCACACAGATAATCAGAGCAATTCTCAGAGACACTGAGAACAAGCTCCGCAATTCCCTCCTGGCACTTTCCCTGTAGGAGATACCGCAAGACGTTTCTGTATATTGGGCACAGCGCTCTGCACGGTGTTAGCAGAGACTTTCCCGGGACAGTGAAACCCTATGTCAGAGACACTGAGAAGAAGCCCCAATGTTCCCTCCAGGCACTTTCAGTGTGGGTGCTTTCTCCACGTGGTTCCTGGTTTCACTGCAGCTCTGAAGAGAATGTTAGCAAAGAGGTAACCGGGACACTGAAAACAGTACTCAAAGACAGGGAGAGCAAGCTCTCTCTTGGCACTTTGGATGTGGGACATACAGCGAGATGTTTGCTGCTTTTGCGTTTGGCTGTTGGGAGATTTACAGCACAAAGATATCTAGTTGATTTGAAGCAGTTCTGAGAAAGTCTAAACATAATCCCCACTTCTCCCTCCTGGCACTTTCCATGTGGGAGATATAGCAGGATGTATATTGGTTTTGAGGACAACTCAATGGACAGTGTAGGGAGAAAAGGTCCTGGCTCCTTGAATGCCGTTTCTGGAGACACTGCGATCAATGTGGGAGATATGTCAAGATGTGTGTTTGTTTTGAGGACGGCTCTCTGGAGAGTCTTAGCAAAGAGGTCACACAGATAATCAGAGCAATTCTCAGAGACACTGAGAACAAGCTCCGCAATTCCCTCCTGGCACTTTCCCTGTAGGAGATACCGCAAGACGTTTCTGTATATTGGGCACAGCGCTGTGCACGGTGTTAGCAGAGACTTTCCCGGGACAGTGAAACCCTATGTCAGAGACACTGAGAAGAAGCCCCAATGTTCCCTCCAGGCACTTTCAGTGTGGGTGCTTTCTCCACATGGTTCCTGGTTTCACTGCGGCTCTGAAGAGAATGCTAGCAAAAAGGTAACCGGGACAGTGAAAACAGTACTCAAAGACAGGGAGAGTAAGCTCTCTCTTGGCACTTTGCATGTGGGACATACAGCGAGATGTTTGCTGCTTTTGCGTTTGGCTGTTGGGAGATTTACAGCACAAAGATATCTAGTTGATTTGAAGCAGTTCCGAGAAAGTCTAAACATAATCCCCACTTCTCCCTCCTGGCACTTTCCATGTGGGAGATATAGCAGGATGTATATTGGTTTTGAGGACAACTCAATGGACAATGTAGGGAGAAAAGGTCCTGGCTCCTTGAATGCCGTTTCTGGAGACACTGCGATCAATGTGGTAGATATGTCAAGATGTGTGTTTGTTTTGAGGACGGCTCTCTGGAGAGTCTTAGCAAAGAGGTCACACAGATAATCAGAGCAATTCTCAGAGACACTGAGAACAAGCTCCGCAATTCCCTCCTGGCACTTTCCCTGTAGGAGATACTGCAAGACGTTTCTGTATATTGGGCACAGCGCTCTGCACGGTGTTAGCAGAGACTTTCCCGGGACAGTGAAACCCTATGTCAGAGACACTGAGAAGAAGCCCCAATGTTCCCTCCAGGCACTTTCAGTGTGGGTGCTTTCTCCACGTGGTTCCTGGTTTCACTGCAGCTCTGAAGAGAATGTTAGCAAAGAGGTAACCGGGACAGTGAAAACAGTACTCAAAGACAGGGAGAGCAAGCTCTCTCTTGGCACTTTGGATGTGGGACATACAGCGAGATGTTTGCTGCTTTTGCGTTTGGCTGTTGGGAGATTTACAGCACAAAGATATCTAGTTGATTTGAAGCAGTTCCGAGAAAGTCTAAACATAATCCCCACTTCTCCCTCCTGGCACTTTCCATGTGGGAGATATAGCAGGATGTATATTGGTTTTGAGGACAACTCAATGGACAGTGTAGGGAGAAAAGGTCCTGGCTCCTTGAATGCCGTTTCTGGAGACACTGCGATCAATGTGGGAGATATGTCAAGATGTGTGTTTGTTTTGAGGACGGCTCTCTGGAGAGTCTTAGCAAAGAGGTCACACAGATAATCAGAGCAATTCTCAGAGACACTGAGAACAAGCTCCGCAATTCCCTCCTGGCACTTTCCCTGTAGGAGATACCGCAAGACGTTTCTGTATGTTGGGCACAGCGCTCTGCACGGTGTTAGCAGAGACTTTCCCGGGACAGTGAAACCCTATGTCAGAGACACTGAGAAGAAGCCCCAATGTTCCCTCCAGGCACTTTCAGTGTGGCTGCCTTCTCCACGTGGTTCCTGGTTTCACTGCGGCTCTGAAGAGAATGTTAGCAAGGAGGTAACCGGGACAGTGAAAACAGTACTCAAAGACAGGGAGAGCAAGCTCTCTCTTGGCACTTTGGATGTGGGACATACAGCGAGATGTTTGCTGCTTTTGCGTTTGGCTGTTGGGAGATTTACAGCACAAAGATATCTAGTTGATTTGAAGCAGTTCCGAGAAAGTCTAAACATAATCCCCACTTCTCCCTCCTGGCACTTTCCATGTGGGAGATATAGCAGGATGTATATTGGTTTTGAGGACAACTCAATGGACAGTGTAGGGAGAAAACCTCCTGGCTCCTTGAATGCCGTTTCTGGAGACACTGCGATCAATGTGGGAGATATGTCAAGATGTGTGTTTGTTTTGAGGACGGCTCTCTGGAGAGTCTTAGCAAAGAGGTCACACAGATAATCAGAGCAATTCTCAGAGACACTGAGAACAAGCTCCGCAATTCCCTCCTGGCACTTTCCCTGTAGGAGATACCGCAAGACGTTTCTGTATATTGGGCACAGCGCTGTGCACGGTGTTAGCAGAGACTTCCCCGGGACAGTGAAACCCTATGTCAGAGACACTGAGAAGAAGCCCCAATGTTCCCTCCAGGCACTTTCAGTGTGGCTGCCTTCTCCACGTGGTTCCTGGTTTCACTGCAGCTCTGAAGAGAATGTTAGCAAAGAGGTAACCGGGACAGTGAAAACAGTACTCAAAGACAGGGAGAGCAAGCTCTCTCTTGGCACTTTGGATGTGGGACATAGAGCGAGATGTTTGCTGCTTTTGCGTTTGGCTGTTGGGAGATTTACAGCACAAAGATATCTAGTTGATTTGAAGCAGTTCCGAGAAAGTCTAAACATAATCCCCACTTCTCCCTCCTGGCACTTTCCATGTGGGAGATATAGCAGGATGTATCTTGGTTTTGAGGACAACTCAATGGACAGTGTAGGGAGAAAAGGTCCTGGCTCCTTGAATGCCGTTTCTGGAGACACTGCGATCAATGTGGGAGATATGTCAAGATGTGTGTTTGTTTTGAGGACGGCTCTCTGGAGAGTCTTAGCAAAGAGGTCACACAGATAATCAGAGCAATTCTCAGAGACACTGAGAACAAGCTCCGCAATTCCCTCCTGGCACTTTCCCTGTAGGAGATACCGCAAGACGTTTCTGTATGTTGGGCACAGCGCTCTGCACGGTGTTAGCAGAGACTTTCCCGGGACAGTGAAACCCTATGTCAGAGACACTGAGAAGAAGCCCCAATGTTCCCTCCAGGCACTTTCAGTGTGGCTGCCTTCTCCACGTGGTTCCTGGTTTCACTGCGGCTCTGAAGAGAATGTTAGCAAAGAGGTAACCGGGACAGTGAAAACAGTACTCAAAGACAGGGAGAGCAAGCTCTCTCTTGGCACTTTGGATGTGGGACATACAGCGAGATGTTTGCTGCTTTTGCGTTTGGCTGTTGGGAGATTTACAGCACAAAGATATCTAGTTGATTTGAAGCAGTTCCGAGAAAGTCTAAACATAATCCCCACTTCTCCCTCCTGGCACTTTCCATGTGGGAGATATAGCAGGATGTATATTGGTTTTGAGGACAACTCAATGGACAGTGTAGGGAGAAAACCTCCTGGCTCCTTGAATGCCGTTTCTGGAGACACTGCGATCAATGTGGGAGATATGTCAAGATGTGTGTTTGTTTTGAGGACGGCTCTCTGGAGAGTCTTAGCAAAGAGGTCACACAGATAATCAGAGCAATTCTCAGAGACACTGAGAACAAGCTCGACAATTCCCTCCTGGCACTTTCCCTGTAGGAGATACCGCAAGACGTTTCTGTATATTGGGCACAGCGCTCTGCACGGTGTTAGCAGAGACTTTCCCGGGACAGTGAAACCCTATGTCAGAGACACTGAGAAGAAGCCCCAATGTTCCCTCCAGGCACTTTCAGTGTGGGTGCTTTCTCCACGTGGTTCCTGGTTTCACTGCGGCTCTGAAGAGAATGTTAGCAAAGAGGTAACCGGGACAGTGAAAACAGTACTCAAAGACAGGGAGAGCAAGCTCTCTCTTGGCACTTTGCATGTGGGACATACAGCGAGATGTTTGCTGCTTTTGCGTTTGGCTGTTGGGAGATTTACAGCACAAAGATATCTAGTTGATTTGAAGCAGTTCCGAGAAAGCCTAAACATAATCCCCACTTCTCCCTCCTGGCACTTTCCATGTGGGAGATATAGCAGGATGTATATTGGTTTTGAGGACAACTCAATGGACAGTGTAGGGAGAAAAGGTCCTGGCTCCTTGAATGCCGTTTCTGGAGACACTGCGATCAATGTGGGAGATATGTCAAGATGTGTGTTTGTTTTGAGGACGGCTCTCTGGAGAGTCTTAGCAAAGAGGTCACACAGATAATCAGAGCAATTCTCAGAGACACTAAGAACAAGCTCCACAATTCCCTCCTGGCACTTTCCCTGTAGGAGATACCGCAAGACGTTTCTGTATATTGGGCACAGCGCTCTGCACGGTGTTAGCAGAGACTTTCCCGGGACAGTGAAACCCTATGTCAGAGACACTGAGAAGAAGCCCCAATGTTCCCTCCAGGCACTTTCAGTGTGGGTGCTTTCTCCACGTGGTTCCTGGTTTCACTGCAGCTCTGAAGAGAATGTTAGCAAAGAGGTAACCGGGACAGTGAAAACAGTACTCAAAGACAGGGAGAGCAAGCTCTCTCTTGGCACTTTGGATGTGGGACATACAGCGAGATGTTTGCTGCTTTTGCGTTTGGCTGTTGGGAGATTTACAGCACAAAGATATCTAGTTGATTTGAAGCAGTTCCGAGAAAGTCTAAACATAATCCCCACTTCTCCCTCCTGGCACTTTCCATGTGGGAGATATAGCAGGATGTATATTGGTTTTGAGGACAACTCAATGGACAGTGTAGGGAGAAAAGGTCCTGGCTCCTTGAATGCCGTTTCTGGAGACACTGCGATCAATGTGGGAGATATGTCAAGATGTGTGTTTGTTTTGAGGACGGCTCTCTGGAGAGTCTTAGCAAAGAGGTCACACAGATAATCAGAGCAATTCTCAGAGACACTGAGAACAAGCTCGACAATTCCCTCCTGGCACTTTCCCTGTAGGAGATACCGCAAGACGTTTCTGTATATTGGGCACAGCGCTCTGCAGGGTGTTAGCAGAGACTTTCCCGGGACAGTGAAACCCTATGTCAGAGACACTGAGAAGAAGCCCCAATGTTCCCTCCAGGCACTTTCAGTGTGGGTGCTTTCTCCACGTGGTTCCTGGTTTCACTGCAGCTCTGAAGAGAATGTTAGCAAAGAGGTAACCGGGACAGTGAAAACAGTACTCAAAGACAGGGAGAGCAAGCTCTCTCTTGGCACTTTGCATGTGGGACATACAGCGAGATGTTTGCTGCTTTTGCGTTTGGCTGTTGGGAGATTTACAGCACAAAGATATCTAGTTGATTTGAAGCAGTTCCGAGAAAGTCTAAACATAATCCCCACTTCTCCCTCCTGGCACTTTCCATGTGGGAGATATAGCAGGATGTATATTGGTTTTGAGGACAACTCAATGGACAGTGTAGGGAGAAAACCTCCTGGCTCCTTGAATGCCGTTTCTGGAGACACTGCGATCAATGTGGGAGATATGTCAAGATGTGTGTTTGTTTTGAGGACGGCTCTCTGGAGAGTCTTAGCAAAGAGGTCACACAGATAATCAGAGCAATTCTCAGAGACACTGAGAACAAGCTCGGCAATTCCCTCCTGGCACTTTCCCTGTAGGAGATACCGCAAGACGTTTCTGTATATTGGGCACAGCGCTCTGCACGGTGTTAGCAGAGACTTTCCCGGGACAGTGAAACCCTATGTCAGAGACACTGAGAAGAAGCCCCAATGTTCCCTCCAGGCACTTTCAGTGTGGGTGCTTTCTCCACGTGGTTCCTGGTTTCACTGCAGCTCTGAAGAGAATGTTAGCAAAGAGGTAACCGGGACAGTGAAAACAGTACTCAAAGACAGGGAGAGCAAGCTCTCTCTTGGCACTTTGGATGTGGGACATACAGCGAGATGTTTGCTGCTTTTGCGTTTGGCTGTTGGGAGATTTACAGCACAAAGATATCTAGTTGATTTGAAGCAGTTCCGAGAAAGTCTAAACATAATCCCCACTTCTCCCTCCTGGCACTTTCCATGTGGGAGATATAGCAGGATGTATATTGGTTTTGAGGACAACTCAATGGACAGTGTAGGGAGAAAAGGTCCTGGCTCCTTGAATGCCGTTTCTGGAGACACTGCGATCAATGTGGGAGATATGTCAAGATGTGTGTTTGTTTTGAGGACGGCTCTCTGGAGAGTCTTAGCAAAGAGGTCACACAGATAATCAGAGCAATTCTCAGAGACACTGAGAACAAGCTCCACAATTCCCTCCTGGCACTTCCCCTGTAGGAGATACCGCAAGACGTTTCTGTATATTGGGCACAGCGCTCTGCAGGGTGTTAGCAGAGACTTTCCCGGGACAGTGAAACCCTATGTCAGAGACACTGAGAAGAAGCCCCAATGTTCCCTCCAGGCACTTTCAGTGTGGGTGCTTTCTCCACGTGGTTCCTGGTTTCACTGCAGCTCTGAAGAGAATGTTAGCAAAGAGGTAACCGGGACAGTGAAAACAGTACTCAAAGACAGGGAGAGCAAGCTCTCTCTTGGCACTTTGGATGTGGGACATACAGCGAGATGTTTGCTGCTTTTGCGTTTGGCTGTTGGGAGATTTACAGCACAAAGATATCTAGTTGATTTGAAGCAGTTCCGAGAAAGTCTAAACATAATCCCCACTTCTCCCTCCTGGCACTTTCCATGTGGGAGATATAGCAGGATGTATATTGGTTTTGAGGACAACTCAATGGACAGTGTAGGGAGAAAACCTCCTGGCTCCTTGAATGCCGTTTCTGGAGACACTGCGATCAATGTGGGAGATATGTCAAGATGTGTGTTGGTTTTGAGGACGGCTCTCTGGAGAGTCTTAGCAAAGAGGTCACACAGATAATCAGAGCAATTCTCAGAGACACTGAGAACAAGCTCCGCAATTCCCTCCTGGCACTTTCCCTGTAGGAGATACCGCAAGACGTTTCTGTATATTGGGCACAGCGCTCTGCACGGTGTTAGCAGAGACTTTCCCGGGACAGTGAAACCCTATGTCAGAGACACTGAGAAGAAGCCCCAATGTTCCCTCCAGGCACTTTCAGTGTGGGTGCTTTCTCCACGTGGTTCCTGGTTTCACTGCAGCTCTGAAGAGAATGTTAGCAAAGAGGTAACCGGGACAGTGAAAACAGTACTCAAAGACAGGGAGAGCAAGCTCTCTCTTGGCACTTTGCATGTGGGACATACAGCGAGATGTTTGCTGCTTTTGCGTTTGGCTGTTGGGAGATTTACAGCACAAAGATATCTAGTTGATTTGAAGCAGTTCCGAGAAAGCCTAAACATAATCCCCACTTCTCCCTCCTGGCACTTTCCATGTGGGAGATATAGCAGGATGTATATTGGTTTTGAGGACAACTCAATGGACAGTGTAGGGAGAAAACCTCCTGGCTCCTTGAATGCCGTTTCTGGAGACACTGCGATCAATGTGGGAGATATGTCAAGATGTGTGTTTGTTTTGAGGACGGCTCTCTGGAGAGTCTTAGCAAAGAGGTCACACAGATAATCAGAGCAATTCTCAGAGACACTAAGAACAAGCTCCACAATTCCCTCCTGGCACTTTCCCTGTAGGAGATACCGCAAGACGTTTCTGTATATTGGGCACAGCGCTCTGCACGGTGTTAGCAGAGACTTTCCCGGGACAGTGAAACCCTATGTCAGAGACACTGAGAAGAAGCCCCAATGTTCCCTCCAGGCACTTTCAGTGTGGGTGCCTTCTCCACGTGGTTCCTGGTTTCACTGCAGCTCTGAAGAGAATGTTAGCAAAGAGGTAACCGGGACAGTGAAAACAGTACTCAAAGACAGGGAGAGCAAGCTCTCTCTTGGCACTTTGGATGTGGGACATACAGCGAGATGTTTGCTGCTTTTGCGTTTGGCTGTTGGGAGATTTACAGCACAAAGATATCTAGTTGATTTGAAGCAGTTCCGAGAAAGTCTAAACATAATCCCCACTTCTCCCTCCTGGCACTTTCCATGTGGGAGATATAGCAGGATGTATATTGGTTTTGAGGACAACTCAATGGACAGTGTAGGGAGAAAAGGTCCTGGCTCCTTGAATGCCGTTTCTGGAGACACTGCGATCAATGTGGGAGATATGTCAAGATGTGTGTTTGTTTTGAGGACGGCTCTCTGGAGAGTCTTAGCAAAGAGGTCACACAGATAATCAGAGCAATTCTCAGAGACACTGAGAACAAGCTCGACAATTCCCTCCTGGCACTTTCCCTGTAGGAGATACCGCAAGACGTTTCTGTATATTGGGCACAGCGCTCTGCAGGGTGTTAGCAGAGACTTTCCCGGGACAGTGAAACCCTATGTCAGAGACACTGAGAAGAAGCCCCAATGTTCCCTCCAGGCACTTTCAGTGTGGGTGCTTTCTCCACGTGGTTCCTGGTTTCACTGCAGCTCTGAAGAGAATGTTAGCAAAGAGGTAACCGGGACAGTGAAAACAGTACTCAAAGACAGGGAGTGCAAGCTCTCTCTTGGCACTTTGCATGTGGGACATACAGCGAGATGTTTGCTGCTTTTGCGTTTGGCTGTTGGGAGATTTACAGCACAAAGATATCTAGTTGATTTGAAGCAGTTCCGAGAAAGTCTAAACATAATCCCCACTTCTCCCTCCTGGCACTTTCCATGTGGGAGATATAGCAGGATGTATATTGGTTTTGAGGACAACTCAATGGACAGTGTAGGGAGAAAACCTCCTGGCTCCTTGAATGCCGTTTCTGGAGACACTGCGATCAATGTGGGAGATATGTCAAGATGTGTGTTTGTTTTGAGGACGGCTCTCTGGAGAGTCTTAGCAAAGAGGTCACACAGATAATCAGAGCAATTCTCAGAGACACTGAGAACAAGCTCCGCAATTCCCTCCTGGCACTTTCCCTGTAGGAGATACTGCAAGACATTTCTGTATATTGGGCACAGCGCTCTGCACGGTGTTAGCAGAGACTTTCCCGGGACAGTGAAACCCTATGTCAGAGACACTGAGAAGAAGCCCCAATGTTCCCTCCAGGCACTTTCAGTGTGGGTGCTTTCTCCACGTGGTTCCTGGTTTCACTGCAGCTCTGAAGAGAATGTTAGCAAAGAGGTAACCGGGACAGTGAAAACAGTACTCAAAGACAGGGAGAGCAAGCTCTCTCTTGGCACTTTGGATGTGGGACATACAGCGAGATGTTTGCTGCTTTTGCGTTTGGCTGTTGGGAGATTTACAGCACAAAGATATCTAGTTGATTTGAAGCAGTTCCGAGAAAGTCTAAACATAATCCCCACTTCTCCCTCCTGGCACTTTCCATGTGGGAGATATAGCAGGATGTATATTGGTTTTGAGGACAACTCAATGGACAGTGTAGGGAGAAAACCTCCTGGCTCCTTGAATGCCGTTTCTGGAGACACTGCGATCAATGTGGGAGATATGTCAAGATGTGTGTTTGTTTTGAGGACGGCTCTCTGGAGAGTCTTAGCAAAGAGGTCACACAGATAATCAGAGCAATTCTCAGAGACACTGAGAACAAGCTCCGCAATTCCCTCCTGGCACTTTCCCTGTAGGAGATACCGCAAGACATTTCTGTATATTGGGCACAGCGCTCTGCACGGTGTTAGCAGAGACTTTCCCGGGACAGTGAAACCCTATGTCAGAGACACTGAGAAGAAGCCCCAATGTTCCCTCCAGGCACTTTCAGTGTGGGTGCTTTCTCCACGTGGTTCCTGGTTTCACTGCAGCTCTGAAGAGAATGTTAGCAAAGAGGTAACCGGGACAGTGAAAACAGTACTCAAAGACAGGGAGAGCAAGCTCTCTCTTGGCACTTTGGATGTGGGACATACAGCGAGATGTTTGCTGCTTTTGCGTTTGGCTGTTGGGAGATTTACAGCACAAAGATATCTAGTTGATTTGAAGCAGTTCCGAGAAAGTCTAAACATAATCCCCACTTCTCCCTCCTGGCACTTTCCATGTGGGAGATATAGCAGGATGTATATTGGTTTTGAGGACAACTCAATGGACAGTGTAGGGAGAAAAGGTCCTGGCTCCTTGAATGCCGTTTCTGGAGACACTGCGATCAATGTGGGAGATATGTCAAGATGTGTGTTTGTTTTGAGGACGGCTCTCTGGAGAGTCTTAGCAAAGAGGTCACACAGATAATCAGAGCAATTCTCAGAGACACTGAGAACAAGCTCCACAATTCCCTCCTGGCACTTTCCCTGTAGGAGATACCGCAAGACGTTTCTGTATATTGGGCACAGCGCTCTGCACGGTGTTAGCAGAGACTTTCCCGGGACAGTGAAACCCTATGTCAGAGACACTGAGAAGAAGCCCCAATGTTCCCTCCAGGCACTTTCAGTGTGGGTGCTTTCTCCACGTGGTTCCTGGTTTCACTGCAGCTCTGAAGAGAATGTTAGCAAAGAGGTAACCGGGACAGTGAAAACAGTACTCAAAGACAGGGAGAGCAAGCTCTCTCTTGGCACTTTGGATGTGGGACATACAGCGAGATGTTTGCTGCTTTTGCGTTTGGCTGTTGGGAGATTTACAGCACAAAGATATCTAGTTGATTTGAAGCAGTTCCGAGAAAGTCTAAACATAATCCCCACTTCTCCCTCCTGGCACTTTCCATGTGGGAGATATAGCAGGATGTATATTGGTTTTGAGGACAACTCAATGGACAGTGTAGGGAGAAAACCTCCTGGCTCCTTGAATGCCGTTTCTGGAGACACTGCGATCAATGTGGGAGATATGTCAAGATGTGTGTTTGTTTTGAGGACGGCTCTCTGGAGAGTCTTAGCAAAGAGGTCACACAGATAATCAGAGCAATTCTCAGAGACACTGAGAACAAGCTCCGCAATTCCCTCCTGGAACTTTCCCTGTAGGAGATACCGCAAGACGTTTCTGTATATTGGGCACAGCGCTCTGCACGGTGTTAGCAGAGACTTTCCCGGGACAGTGAAACCCTATGTCAGAGACACTGAGAAGAAGCCCCAATGTTCCCTCCAGGCACTTTCAGTGTGGGTGCTTTCTCCACGTGGTTCCTGGTTTCACTGCAGCTCTGAAGAGAATGTTAGCAAAGAGGTAACCGGGACAGTGAAAACAGTACTCAAAGACAGGGAGAGCAAGCTCTCTCTTGGCACTTTGGATGTGGGACATACAGCGAGATGTTTGCTGCTTTTGCGTTTGGCTGTTGGGAGATTTACAGCACAAAGATATCTAGTTGATTTGAAGCAGTTCCGAGAAAGTCTAAACATAATCCCCACTTCTCCCTCCTGGCACTTTCCATGTGGGAGATATAGCAGGATGTATATTGGTTTTGAGGACAACTCAATGGACAGTGTAGGGAGAAAACCTCCTGGCTCCTTGAATGCCGTTTCTGGAGACACTGCGATCAATGTGGGAGATATGTCAAGATGTGTGTTTGTTTTGAGGACGGCTCTCTGGAGAGTCTTAGCAAAGAGGTCACACAGATAATCAGAGCAATTCTCAGAGACACTGAGAACAAGCTCCGCAATTCCCTCCTGGCACTTTCCCTGTAGGAGATACCGCAAGACGTTTCTGTATATTGGGCACAGCGCTCTGCACGGTGTTAGCAGAGACTTTCCCGGGACAGTGAAACCCTATGTCAGAGACACTGAGAAGAAGCCCCAATGTTCCCTCCAGGCACTTTCAGTGTGGGTGCCTTCTCCACGTGGTTCCTGGTTTCACTGCAGCTCTGAAGAGAATGTTAGCAAAGAGGTAACCGGGACAGTGAAAACAGTACTCAAAGACAGGGAGAGCAAGCTCTCTCTTGGCACTTTGCATGTGGGACATACAGCGAGATGTTTGCTGCTTTTGCGTTTGGCTGTTGGGAGATTTACAGCACAAAGATATCTAGTTGATTTGAAGCAGTTCCGAGAAAGTCTAAACATAATCCCCACTTCTCCCTCCTGGCACTTTCCATGTGGGAGATATAGCAGGATGTATATTGGTTTTGAGGACAACTCAATGGACAATGTAGGGAGAAAAGGTCCTGGCTCCTTGAATGCCGTTTCTGGAGACACTGCGATCAATGTGGGAGATATGTCAAGATGTGTGTTTGTTTTGAGGACGGCTCTCTGGAGAGTCTTAGCAAAGAGGTCACACAGATAATCAGAGCAATTCTCAGAGACACTGAGAACAAGCTCCGCAATTCCCTCCTGGCACTTTCCCTGTAGGAGATACCGCAAGACGTTTCTGTATATTGGGCACAGCGCTCTGCACGGTGTTAGCAGAGACTTTCCCGGGACAGTGAAACCCTATGTCAGAGACACTGAGAAGAAGCCCCAATGTTCCCTCCAGGCACTTTCAGTGTGGGTGCTTTCTCCACGTGGTTCCTGGTTTCACTGCAGCTCTGAAGAGAATGTTAGCAAAGAGGTAACCGGGACAGTGAAAACAGTACTCAAAGACAGGGAGAGCAAGCTCTCTCTTGGCACTTTGGATGTGGGACATACAGCGAGATGTTTGCTGCTTTTGCGTTTGGCTGTTGGGAGATTTACAGCACAAAGATATCTAGTTGATTTGAAGCAGTTCCGAGAAAGTCTAAACATAATCCCCACTTCTCCCTCCTGGCACTTTCCATGTGGGAGATATAGCAGGATGTATATTGGTTTTGAGGACAACTCAATGGACAGTGTAGGGAGAAAACCTCCTGGCTCCTTGAATGCCGTTTCTGGAGACACTGCGATCAATGTGGGAGATATGTCAAGATGTGTGTTTGTTTTGAGGACGGCTCTCTGGAGAGTCTTAGCAAAGAGGTCACACAGATAATCAGAGCAATTCTCAGAGACACTGAGAACAAGCTCTGCAATTCCCTCCTGGCACTTTCCCTGTAGGAGATACCGCAAGACGTTTCTGTATATTGGGCACAGCGCTCTGCACGGTGTTAGCAGAGACTTTCCCGGGACAGTGAAACCCTATGTCAGAGACACTGAGAAGAAGCCCCAATGTTCCCTCCAGGCACTTTCAGTGTGGGTGCTTTCTCCACGTGGTTCCTGGTTTCACTGCAGCTCTGAAGAGAATGTTAGCAAAGAGGTAACCGGGACAGTGAAAACAGTACTCAAAGACAGGGAGAGCAAGCTCTCTCTTGGCACTTTGGATGTGGGACATACAGCGAGATGTTTGCTGCTTTTGCGTTTGGCTGTTGGGAGATTTACAGCACAAAGATATCTAGTTGATTTGAAGCAGTTCCGAGAAAGTCTAAACATAATCCCCACTTCTCCCTCCTGGCACTTTCCATGTGGGAGATATAGCAGGATGTATATTGGTTTTGAGGACAACTCAATGGACAGTGTAGGGAGAAAACCTCCTGGCTCCTTGAATGCCGTTTCTGGAGACACTGCGATCAATGTGGGAGATATGTCAAGATGTGTGTTTGTTTTGAGGACGGCTCTCTGGAGAGTCTTAGCAAAGAGGTCACACAGATAATCAGAGCAATTCTCAGAGACACTGAGAACAAGCTCCGCAATTCCCTCCTGGCACTTTCCCTGTAGGAGATACCGCAAGACGTTTCTGTATATTGGGCACAGCGCTCTGCACGGTGTTAGCAGAGACTTTCCCGGGACAGTGAAACCCTATGTCAGAGACACTGAGAAGAAGCCCCAATGTTCCCTCCAGGCACTTTCAGTGTGGGTGCTTTCTCCACGTGGTTCCTGGTTTCACTGCAGCTCTGAAGAGAATGTTAGCAAAGAGGTAACCGGGACAGTGAAAACAGTACTCAAAGACAGGGAGAGCAAGCTCTCTCTTGGCACTTTGGATGTGGGACATACAGCGAGATGTTTGCTGCTTTTGCGTTTGGCTGTTGGGAGATTTACAGCACAAAGATATCTAGTTGATTTGAAGCAGTTCCGAGAAAGTCTAAACATAATCCCCACTTCTCCCTCCTGGCACTTTCCATGTGGGAGATATAGCAGGATGTATATTGGTTTTGAGGACAACTCAATGGACAGTGTAGGGAGAAAACCTCCTGGCTCCTTGAATGCCGTTTCTGGAGACACTGCGATCAATGTGGGAGATATGTCAAGATGTGTGTTTGTTTTGAGGACGGCTCTCTGGAGAGTCTTAGCAAAGAGGTCACACAGATAATCAGAGCAATTCTCAGAGACACTGAGAACAAGCTCCGCAATTCCCTCCTGGCACTTTCCCTGTAGGAGATACCGCAAGACGTTTCTGTATATTGGGCACAGCGCTCTGCACGGTGTTAGCAGAGACTTCCCCGGGACAGTGAAACCCTATGTCAGAGACACTGAGAAGAAGCCCCAATGTTCCCTCCAGGCACTTTCAGTGTGGCTGCCTTCTCCACGTGGTTCCTGGTTTCACTGCAGCTCTGAAGAGAATGTTAGCAAAGAGGTAACCGGGACAGTGAAAACAGTACTCAAAGACAGGGAGAGCAAGCTCTCTCTTGGCACTTTGGATGTGGGACATACAGCGAGATGTTTGCTGCTTTTGCGTTTGGCTGTTGGGAGATTTACAGCACAAAGATATCTAGTTGATTTGAAGCAGTTCCGAGAAAGTCTAAACATAATCCCCACTTCTCCCTCCTGGCACTTTCCATGTGGGAGATATAGCAGGATGTATATTGGTTTTGAGGACAACTCAATGGACAGTGTAGGGAGAAAACCTCCTGGCTCCTTGAATGCCGTTTCTGGAGACACTGCGATCAATGTGGGAGATATGTCAAGATGTGTGTTTGTTTTGAGGACGGCTCTCTGGAGAGTCTTAGCAAAGAGGTCACACAGATAATCAGAGCAATTCTCAGAGACACTGAGAACAAGCTCCGCAATTCCCTCCTGGCACTTTCCCTGTAGGAGATACCGCAAGACGTTTCTGTATATTGGGCACAGCGCTCTGCACGGTGTTAGCAGAGACTTTCCCGGGACAGTGAAACCCTATGTCAGAGACACTGAGAAGAAGCCCCAATGTTCCCTCCAGGCACTTTCAGTGTGGGTGCTTTCTCCACGTGGTTCCTGGTTTCACTGCAGCTCTGAAGAGAATGTTAGCAAAGAGGTAACCGGGACAGTGAAAACAGTACTCAAAGACAGGGAGAGCAAGCTCTCTCTTGGCACTTTGGATGTGGGACATACAGCGAGATGTTTGCTGCTTTTGCATTTGGCTGTTGGGAGATTTACAGCACAAAGATATCTAGTTGATTTGAAGCAGTTCCGAGAAAGTCTAAACATAATCCCCACTTCTCCCTCCTGGCACTTTCCATGTGGGAGATATAGCAGGATGTATATTGGTTTTGAGGACAACTCAATGGACAGTGTAGGGAGAAAAGGTCCTGGCTCCTTGAATGCCGTTTCTGGAGACACTGCGATCAATGTGGGAGATATGTCAAGATGTGTGTTTGTTTTGAGGACGGCTCTCTGGAGAGTCTTAGCAAAGAGGTCACACAGATAATCAGAGCAATTCTCAGAGACACTGAGAACAAGCTCCGCAATTCCCTCCTGGCACTTTCCCTGTAGGAGATACCGCAAGACGTTTCTGTATATTGGGCACAGCGCTCTGCACGGTGTTAGCAGAGACTTTCCCGGGACAGTGAAACCCTATGTCAGAGACACTGAGAAGAAGCCCCAATGTTCCCTCCAGGCACTTTCAGTGTGGGTGCTTTCTCCACGTGGTTCCTGGATTCACTGCAGCTCTGAAGAGAATGTTAGCAAAGAGGTAACCGGGACAGTGAAAACAGTACTCAAAGACAGGGAGAGCAAGCTCTCTCTTGGCACTTTGGATGTGGGACATACAGCGAGATGTTTGCTGCTTTTGCGTTTGGCTGTTGGGAGATTTACAGCACAAAGATATCTAGTTGATTTGAAGCAGTTCCGAGAAAGTCTAAACATAATCCCCACTTCTCCCTCCTGGCACTTTCCATGTGGGAGATATAGCAGGATGTATATTGGTTTTGAGGACAACTCAATGGACAGTGTAGGGAGAAAACCTCCTGGCTCCTTGAATGCCGTTTCTGGAGACACTGCGATCAATGTGGGAGATATGTCAAGATGTGTGTTTGTTTTGAGGACGGCTCTCTGGAGAGTCTTAGCAAAGAGGTCACACAGATAATCAGAGCAATTCTCAGAGACACTGAGAACAAGCTCTGCAATTCCCTCCTGGCACTTTCCCTGTAGGAGATACCGCAAGACGTTTCTGTATATTGGGCACAGCGCTCTGCACGGTGTTAGCAGAGACTTCCCCGGGACAGTGAAACCCTATGTCAGAGACACTGAGAAGAAGCCCCAATGTTCCCTCCAGGCACTTTCAGTGTGGGTGCTTTCTCCACGTGGTTCCTGGTTTCACTGCAGCTCTGAAGAGAATGTTAGCAAAGAGGTAACCGGGACAGTGAAAACAGTACTCAAAGACAGGGAGAGCAAGCTCTCTCTTGGCACTTTGGATGTGGGACATACAGCGAGATGTTTGCTGCTTTTGCGTTTGGCTGTTGGGAGATTTACAGCACAAAGATATCTAGTTGATTTGAAGCAGTTCCGAGAAAGTCTAAACATAATCCCCACTTCTCCCTCCTGGCACTTTCCATGTGGGAGATATAGCAGGATGTATATTGGTTTTGAGGACAACTCAATGGACAGTGTAGGGAGAAAAGGTCCTGGCTCCTTGAATGCCGTTTCTGGAGACACTGCGATCAATGTGGGAGATATGTCAAGATGTGTGTTTGTTTTGAGGACGGCTCTCTGGAGAGTCTTAGCAAAGAGGTCACACAGATAATCAGAGCAATTCTCAGAGACACTGAGAACAAGCTCCACAATTCCCTCCTGGCACTTCCCCTGTAGGAGATACCGCAAGACGTTTCTGTATATTGGGCACAGCGCTCTGCACGGTGTTAGCAGAGACTTTCCCGGGGCAGTGAAACCCTATGTCAGAGACACTGAGAAGAAGCCCCAATGTTCCCTCCAGGCACTTTCAGTGTGGGTGCTTTCTCCACGTGGTTCCTGGTTTCACTGCAGCTCTGAAGAGAATGTTAGCAAAGAGGTAACCGGGACAGTGAAAACAGTACTCAAAGACAGGGAGAGCAAGCTCTCTCTTGGCACTTTGGATGTGGGACATACAGCGAGATGTTTGCTGCTTTTGCGTTTGGCTGTTGGGAGATTTACAGCACAAAGATATCTAGTTGATTTGAAGCAGTTCCGAGAAAGTCTAAACATAATCCCCACTTCTCCCTCCTGGCACTTTCCATGTGGGAGATATAGCAGGATGTATATTGGTTTTGAGGACAACTCAATGGACAGTGTAGGGAGAAAACCTCCTGGCTCCTTGAATGCCGTTTCTGGAGACACTGCGATCAATGTGGGAGATATGTCAAGATGTGTGTTTGTTTTGAGGACGGCTCTCTGGAGAGTCTTAGCAAAGAGGTCACACAGATAATCAGAGCAATTCTCAGAGACACTGAGAACAAGCTCCGCAATTCCCTCCTGGCACTTTCCCTGTAGGAGATACCGCAAGACGTTTCTGTATATTGGGCACAGCGCTCTGCACGGTGTTAGCAGAGACTTTCCCGGGACAGTGAAACCCTATGTCAGAGACACTGAGAAGAAGCCCCAATGTTCCCTCCAGGCACTTTCAGTGTGGGTGCTTTCTCCACGTGGTTCCTGGTTTCACTGCAGCTCTGAAGAGAATGTTAGCAAAGAGGTAACCGGGACACTGAAAACAGTACTCAAAGACAGGGAGAGCAAGCTCTCTCTTGGCACTTTGGATGTGGGACATACAGCGAGATGTTTGCTGCTTTTGCGTTTGGCTGTTGGGAGATTTACAGCACAAAGATATCTAGTTGATTTGAAGCAGTTCCGAGAAAGTCTAAACATAATCCCCACTTCTCCCTCCTGGCACTTTCCATGTGGGAGATATAGCAGGATGTATATTGGTTTTGAGGACAACTCAATGGACAGTGTAGGGAGAAAAGGTCCTGGCTCCTTGAATGCCGTTTCTGGAGACACTGCGATCAATGTGGGAGATATGTCAAGGTGTGTGTTTGTTTTGAGGACGGCTCTCTGGAGAGTCTTAGCAAAGAGGTCACACAGATAATCAGAGCAATTCTCAGAGACACTAAGAACAAGCTCCACAATTCCCTCCTGGCACTTTCCCTGTAGGAGATACCGCAAGACGTTTCTGTATATTGGGCACAGCGCTCTGCAGGGTGTTAGCAGAGACTTTCCCGGGACAGTGAAACCCTATGTCAGAGACACTGAGAAGAAGCCCCAATGTTCCCTCCAGGCACTTTCAGTGTGGGTGCTTTCTCCACGTGGTTCCTGGTTTCACTGCAGCTCTGAAGAGAATGTTAGCAAAGAGGTAACCGGGACAGTGAAAACAGTACTCAAAGACAGGGAGAGCAAGCTCTCTCTTGGCACTTTGGATGTGGGACATAGAGCGAGATGTTTGCTGCTTTTGCGTTTGGCTGTTGGGAGATTTACAGCACAAAGATATCTAGTTGATTTGAAGCAGTTCCGAGAAAGTCTAAACATAATCCCCACTTCTCCCTCCTGGCACTTTCCATGTGGGAGATATAGCAGGATGTATATTGGTTTTGAGGACAACTCAATGGACAGTGTAGGGAGAAAAGGTCCTGGCTCCTTGAATGCCGTTTCTGGAGACACTGCGATCAATGTGGGAGATATGTCAAGATGTGTGTTTGTTTTGAGGACAGCTCTCTGGAGAGTCTTAGCAAAGAGGTCACACAGATAATCAGAGCAATTCTCAGAGACACTGAGAACAAGCTCCGCAATTCCCTCCTGGCACTTCCCCTGTAGGAGATACCGCAAGACGTTTCTGTATATTGGGCACAGCGCTCTGCACGGTGTTAGCAGAGACTTTCCCGGGACAGTGAAACCCTATGTCAGAGACACTGAGAAGAAGCCCCAATGTTCCCTCCAGGCACTTTCAGCGTGGGTGCTTTCTCCACGTGGTTCCTGGTTTCACTGCGGCTCTGAAGAGAATGTTAGCAAAGAGGTAACCGGGACAGTGAAAACAGTACTCAAAGACAGGGAGAGCAAGCTCTCTCTTGGCACTTTGGATGTGGGACATACAGCGAGATGTTTGCTGCTTTTGCGTTTGGCTGTTGGGAGATTTACAGCACAAAGATATCTAGTTGATTTGAAGCAGTTCCGAGAAAGTCTAAACATAATCCCCACTTCTCCCTCCTGGCACTTTCCATGTGGGAGATATAGCAGGATGTATATTGGTTTTGAGGACAACTCAATGGACAGTGTAGGGAGAAAAGGTCCTGGCTCCTTGAATGCCGTTTCTGGAGACACTGCGATCAATGTGGGAGATATGTCAAGATGTGTGTTTGTTTTGAGGACAGCTCTCTGGAGAGTCTTAGCAAAGAGGTCACACAGATAATCAGAGCAATTCACAGAGACACTGAGAACAAGCTCCACAATTCCCTCCTGGCACTTCCCCTGTAGGAGATACCGCAAGACGTTTCTGTATATTGGGCACAGCGCTCTGCACGGTGTTAGCAGAGACTTTCCCGGGACAGTGAAACCCTATGTCAGAGACACTGAGAAGAAGCCCCAATGTTCCCTCCAGGCACTTTCAGTGTGGGTGCTTTCTCCACGTGGTTCCTGGTTTCACTGCAGCTCTGAAGAGAATGTTAGCAAAGAGGTAACCGGGACAGTGAAAACAGTACTCAAAGACAGGGAGAGCAAGCTCTCTCTTGGCACTTTGGATGTGGGACATACAGCGAGATGTTTGCTGCTTTTGCGTTTGGCTGTTGGGAGATTTACAGCACAAAGATATCTAGTTGATTTGAAGCAGTTCCGAGAAAGTCTAAACATAATCCCCACTTCTCCCTCCTGGCACTTTCCATGTGGGAGATATAGCAGGATGTATATTGGTTTTGAGGACAACTCAATGGACAGTGTAGGGAGAAAAGGTCCTGGCTCCTTGAATGCCGTTTCTGGAGACACTGCGATCAATGTGGGAGATATGTCAAGGTGTGTGTTTGTTTTGAGGACGGCTCTCTGGAGAGTCTTAGCAAAGAGGTCACACAGATAATCAGAGCAATTCTCAGAGACACTGAGAACAAGCTCCACAATTCCCTCCTGGCACTTTCCCTGTAGGAGATACCGCAAGACGTTTCTGTATATTGGGCACAGCGCTCTGCACGGTGTTAGCAGAGACTTTCCCGGGACAGTGAAACCCTATGTCAGAGACACTGAGAAGAAGCCCCAATGTTCCCTCCAGGCACTTTCAGTGTGGGTGCTTTCTCCACGTGGTTCCTGGTTTCACTGCAGCTCTGAAGAGAATGTTAGCAAAGAGGTAACCGGGACAGTGAAAACAGTACTCAAAGACAGGGAGAGCAAGCTCTCTCTTGGCACTTTGGATGTGGGACATACAGCGAGATGTTTGCTGCTTTTGCGTTTGGCTGTTGGGAGATTTACAGCACAAAGATATCTAGTTGATTTGAAGCAGTTCCGAGAAAGTCTAAACATAATCCCCACTTCTCCCTCCTGGCACTTTCCATGTGGGAGATATAGCAGGATGTATATTGGTTTTGAGGACAACTCAATGGACAGTGTAGGGAGAAAAGGTCCTGGCTCCTTGAATGCCGTTTCTGGAGACACTGCGATCAATGTGGGAGATATGTCAAGATGTGTGTTTGTTTTGAGGACAGCTCTCTGGAGAGTCTTAGCAAAGAGGTCACACAGATAATCAGAGCAATTCTCAGAGACACTGAGAACAAGCTCCACAATTCCCTCCTGGCACTTCCCCTGTAGGAGATACCGCAAGACGTTTCTGTATATTGGGCACAGCGCTCTGCACGGTGTTAGCAGAGACTTTCCCGGGACAGTGAAACCCTATGTCAGAGACACTGAGAAGAAGCCCCAATGTTCCCTCCAGGCACTTTCAGTGTGGGTGCTTTCTCCACGTGGTTCCTGGTTTCACTGCAGCTCTGAAGAGAATGTTAGCAAAGAGGTAACCGGGACAGTGAAAACAGTACTCAAAGACAGGGAGAGCAAGCTCTCTCTTGGCACTTTGGATGTGGGACATACAGCGAGATGTTTGCTGCTTTTGCGTTTGGCTGTTGGGAGATTTACAGCACAAAGATATCTAGTTGATTTGAAGCAGTTCCGAGAAAGTCTAAACATAATCCCCACTTCTCCCTCCTGGCACTTTCCATGTGGGAGATATAGCAGGATGTATATTGGTTTTGAGGACAACTCAATGGACAGTGTAGGGAGAAAAGGTCCTGGCTCCTTGAATGCCGTTTCTGGAGACACTGCGATCAATGTGGGAGATATGTCAAGGTGTGTGTTTGTTTTGAGGACGGCTCTCTGGAGAGTCTTAGCAAAGAGGTCACACAGATAATCAGAGCAATTCTCAGAGACACTGAGAACAAGCTCCACAATTCCCTCCTGGCACTTTCCCTGTAGGAGATACCGCAAGACGTTTCTGTATATTGGGCACAGCGCTCTGCACGGTGTTAGCAGAGACTTTCCCGGGACAGTGAAACCCTATGTCAGAGACACTGAGAAGAAGCCCCAATGTTCCCTCCAGGCACTTTCAGTGTGGGTGCTTTCTCCACGTGGTTCCTGGATTCACTGCAGCTCTGAAGAGAATGTTAGCAAAGAGGTAACCGGGACAGTGAAAACAGTACTCAAAGACAGGGAGAGCAAGCTCTCTCTTGGCACTTTGGATGTGGGACATACAGCGAGATGTTTGCTGCTTTTGCGTTTGGCTGTTGGGAGATTTACAGCACAAAGATATCTAGTTGATTTGAAGCAGTTCCGAGAAAGTCTAAACATAATCCCCACTTCTCCCTCCTGGCACTTTCCATGTGGGAGATATAGCAGGATGTATATTGGTTTTGAGGACAACTCAATGGACAGTGTAGGGAGAAAAGGTCCTGGCTCCTTGAATGCCGTTTCTGGAGACACTGCGATCAATGTGGGAGATATGTCAAGGTGTGTGTTTGTTTTGAGGACGGCTCTCTGGAGAGTCTTAGCAAAGAGGTCACACAGATAATCAGAGCAATTCTCAGAGACACTGAGAACAAGCTCCACAATTCCCTCCTGGCACTTTCCCTGTAGGAGATACCGCAAGACGTTTCTGTATATTGGGCACAGCGCTCTGCACGGTGTTAGCAGAGACTTTCCCGGGACAGTGAAACCCTATGTCAGAGACACTGAGAAGAAGCCCCAATGTTCCCTCCAGGCACTTTCAGTGTGGGTGCTTTCTCCACGTGGTTCCTGGTTTCACTGCAGCTCTGAAGAGAATGTTAGCAAAGAGGTAACCGGGACAGTGAAAACAGTACTCAAAGACAGGGAGAGCAAGCTCTCTCTTGGCACTTTGGATGTGGGACATACAGCGAGATGTTTGCTGCTTTTGCGTTTGGCTGTTGGGAGATTTACAGCACAAAGATATCTAGTTGATTTGAAGCAGTTCCGAGAAAGTCTAAACATAATCCCCACTTCTCCCTCCTGGCACTTTCCATGTGGGAGATATAGCAGGATGTATATTGGTTTTGAGGACAACTCAATGGACAGTGTAGGGAGAAAAGGTCCTGGCTCCTTGAATGCCGTTTCTGGAGACACTGCGATCAATGTGGGAGATATGTCAAGATGTGTGTTTGTTTTGAGGATGGCTCTCTGGAGAGTCTTAGCAAAGAGGTCACACAGATAATCAGAGCAATTCTCAGAGACACTAAGAACAAGCTCCACAATTCCCTCCTGGCACTTTCCCTGTAGGAGATACCGCAAGACGTTTCTGTATATTGGGCACAGCGCTCTGCACGGTGTTAGCAGAGACTTTCCCGGGACAGTGAAACCCTATGTCAGAGACACTGAGAAGAAGCCCCAATGTTCCCTCCAGGCACTTTCAGTGTGGGTGCCTTCTCCACGTGGTTCCTGGTTTCACTGCAGCTCTGAAGAGAATGTTAGCAAAGAGGTAACCGGGACAGTGAAAACAGTACTCAAAGACAGGGAGAGCAAGCTCTCTCTTGGCACTTTGGATGTGGGACATACAGCGAGATGTTTGCTGCTTTTGCGTTTGGCTGTTGGGAGATTTACAGCACAAAGATATCTAGTTGATTTGAAGCAGTTCCGAGAAAGTCTAAACATAATCCCCACTTCTCCCTCCTGGCACTTTCCATGTGGGAGATATAGCAGGATGTATATTGGTTTTGAGGACAACTCAATGGACAGTGTAGGGAGAAAAGGTCCTGGCTCCTTGAATGCCGTTTCTGGAGACACTGCGATCAATGTGGGAGATATGTCAAGATGTGTGTTTGTTTTGAGGACGGCTCTCTGGAGAGTCTTAGCAAAGAGGTCACACAGATAATCAGAGCAATTCTCAGAGACACTGAGAACAAGCTCCGCAATTCCCTCCTGGCACTTTCCCTGTAGGAGATACCGCAAGACGTTTCTGTATATTGGGCACAGCGCTCTGCACGGTGTTAGCAGAGACTTTCCCGGGACAGTGAAACCCTATGTCAGAGACACTGAGAAGAAGCCCCAATGTTCCCTCCAGGCACTTTCAGTGTGGGTGCTTTCTCCACGTGGTTCCTGGTTTCACTGCAGCTCTGAAGAGAATGTTAGCAAAGAGGTAACCGGGACAGTGAAAACAGTACTCAAAGACAGGGAGAGCAAGCTCTCTCTTGGCACTTTGGATGTGGGACATACAGCGAGATGTTTGCTGCTTTTGCGTTTGGCTGTTGGGAGATTTACAGCACAAAGATATCTAGTTGATTTGAAGCAGTTCCGAGAAAGTCTAAACATAATCCCCACTTCTCCCTCCTGGCACTTTCCATGTGGGAGATATAGCAGGATGTATATTGGTTTTGAGGACAACTCAATGGACAGTGTAGGGAGAAAAGGTCCTGGCTCCTTGAATGCCGTTTCTGGAGACACTGCGATCAATGTGGGAGATATGTCAAGGTGTGTGTTTGTTTTGAGGACGGCTCTCTGGAGAGTCTTAGCAAAGAGGTCACACAGATAATCAGAGCAATTCTCAGAGACACTGAGAACAAGCTCTGCAATTCCCTCCTGGCACTTTCCCTGTAGGAGATACCGCAAGACGTTTCTGTATATTGGGCACAGCGCTCTGCAGGGTGTTAGCAGAGACTTTCCCGGGACAGTGAAACCCTATGTCAGAGACACTGAGAAGAAGCCCCAATGTTCCCTCCAGGCACTTTCAGTGTGGGTGCTTTCTCCACGTGGTTCCTGGTTTCACTGCAGCTCTGAAGAGAATGTTAGCAAAGAGGTAACCGGGACAGTGAAAACAGTACTCAAAGACAGGGAGAGCAAGCTCTCTCTTGGCACTTTGGATGTGGGACATACAGCGAGATGTTTGCTGCTTTTGCGTTTGGCTGTTGGGAGATTTACAGCACAAAGATATCTAGTTGATTTGAAGCAGTTCCGAGAAAGTCTAAACATAATCCCCACTTCTCCCTCCTGGCACTTTCCATGTGGGAGATATAGCAGGATGTATATTGGTTTTGAGGACAACTCAATGGACAGTGTAGGGAGAAAAGGTCCTGGCTCCTTGAATGCCGTTTCTGGAGACACTGCGATCAATGTGGGAGATATGTCAAGATGTGTGTTTGTTTTGAGGACAGCTCTCTGGAGAGTCTTAGCAAAGAGGTCACACAGATAATCAGAGCAATTCTCAGAGACACTGAGAACAAGCTCCACAATTCCCTCCTGGCACTTTCCCTGTAGGAGATACCGCAAGACGTTTCTGTATATTGGGCACAGCGCTCTGCACGGTGTTAGCAGAGACTTTCCCGGGACAGTGAAACCCTATGTCAGAGACACTGAGAAGAAGCCCCAATGTTCCCTCCAGGCACTTTCAGTGTGGGTGCTTTCTCCACGTGGTTCCTGGTTTCACTGCAGCTCTGAAGAGAATGTTAGCAAAGAGGTAACCGGGACAGTGAAAACAGTACTCAAAGACAGGGAGAGCAAGCTCTCTCTTGGCACTTTGGATGTGGGACATACAGCGAGATGTTTGCTGCTTTTGCGTTTGGCTGTTGGGAGATTTACAGCACAAAGATATCTAGTTGATTTGAAGCAGTTCCGAGAAAGTCTAAACATAATCCCCACTTCTCCCTCCTGGCACTTTCCATGTGGGAGATATAGCAGGATGTATATTGGTTTTGAGGACAACTCAATGGACAGTGTAGGGAGAAAAGGTCCTGGCTCCTTGAATGCCGTTTCTGGAGACACTGCGATCAATGTGGGAGATATGTCAAGGTGTGTGTTTGTTTTGAGGACGGCTCTCTGGAGAGTCTTAGCAAAGAGGTCACACAGATAATCAGAGCAATTCTCAGAGACACTGAGAACAAGCTCCGCAATTCCCTCCTGGCACTTTCCCTGTAGGAGATACCGCAAGACGTTTCTGTATATTGGGCACAGCGCTCTGCACGGTGTTAGCAGAGACTTTCCCGGGACAGTGAAACCCTATGTCAGAGACACTGAGAAGAAGCCCCAATGTTCCCTCCAGGCACTTTCAGTGTGGGTGCTTTCTCCACGTGGTTCCTGGTTTCACTGCGGCTCTGAAGAGAATGTTAGCAAAGAGGTAACCGGGACAGTGAAAACAGTACTCAAAGACAGGGAGAGCAAGCTCTCTCTTGGCACTTTGGATGTGGGACATACAGCGAGATGTTTGCTGCTTTTGCGTTTGGCTGTTGGGAGATTTACAGCACAAAGATATCTAGTTGATTTGAAGCAGTTCCGAGAAAGTCTAAACATAATCCCCACTTCTCCCTCCTGGCACTTTCCATGTGGGAGATATAGCAGGATGTATATTGGTTTTGAGGACAACTCAATGGACAGTGTAGGGAGAAAACCTCCTGGCTCCTTGAATGCCGTTTCTGGAGACACTGCGATCAATGTGGGAGATATGTCAAGATGTGTGTTTGTTTTGAGGACGTCTCTCTGGAGAGTCTTAGCAAAGAGGTCACACAGATAATCAGAGCAATTCTCAGAGACACTGAGAACAAGCTCCGCAATTCCCTCCTGGCACTTTCCCTGTAGGAGATACCGCAAGACGTTTCTGTATATTGGGCACAGCGCTCTGCACGGTGTTAGCAGAGACTTTCCCGGGACAGTGAAACCCTATGTCAGAGACACTGAGAAGAAGCCCCAATGTTCCCTCCAGGCACTTTCAGTGTGGGTGCTTTCTCCACGTGGTTCCTGGTTTCACTGCAGCTCTGAAGAGAATGTTAGCAAAGAGGTAACCGGGACAGTGAAAACAGTACTCAAAGACAGGGAGAGCAAGCTCTCTCTTGGCACTTTGGATGTGGGACATACAGCGAGATGTTTGCTGCTTTTGCGTTTGGCTGTTGGGAGATTTACAGCACAAAGATATCTAGTTGATTTGAAGCAGTTCCGAGAAAGTCTAAACATAATCCCCACTTCTCCCTCCTGGCACTTTCCATGTGGGAGATATAGCAGGATGTATATTGGTTTTGAGGACAACTCAATGGACAGTGTAGGGAGAAAAGGTCCTGGCTCCTTGAATGCCGTTTCTGGAGACACTGCGATCAATGTGGGAGATATGTCAAGGTGTGTGTTTGTTTTGAGGACGGCTCTCTGGAGAGTCTTAGCAAAGAGGTCACACAGATAATCAGAGCAATTCTCAGAGACACTGAGAACAAGCTCCACAATTCCCTCCTGGCACTTTCCCTGTAGGAGATACCGCAAGACGTTTCTGTATATTGGGCACAGCGCTCTGCACGGTGTTAGCAGAGACTTTCCCGGGACAGTGAAACCCTATGTCAGAGACACTGAGAAGAAGCCCCAATGTTCCCTCCAGGCACTTTCAGTGTGGGTGCTTTCTCCACGTGGTTCCTGGTTTCACTGCGGCTCTGAAGAGAATGTTAGCAAAGAGGTAACCGGGACAGTGAAAACAGTACTCAAAGACAGGGAGAGCAAGCTCTCTCTTGGCACTTTGGATGTGGGACATACAGCGAGATGTTTGCTGCTTTTGCGTTTGGCTGTTGGGAGATTTACAGCACAAAGATATCTAGTTGATTTGAAGCAGTTCCGAGAAAGTCTAAACATAATCCCCACTTCTCCCTCCTGGCACTTTCCATGTGGGAGATATAGCAGGATGTATATTGGTTTTGAGGACAACTCAATGGACAGTGTAGGGAGAAAACCTCCTGGCTCCTTGAATGCCGTTTCTGGAGACACTGCGATCAATGTGGGAGATATGTCAAGATGTGTGTTTGTTTTGAGGACGGCTCTCTGGAGAGTCTTAGCAAAGAGGTCACACAGATAATCAGAGCAATTCTCAGAGACACTGAGAACAAGCTCCGCAATTCCCTCCTGGCACTTTCCCTGTAGGAGATACCGCAAGACGTTTCTGTATATTGGGCACAGCGCTCTGCACGGTGTTAGCAGAGACTTTCCCGGGACAGTGAAACCCTATGTCAGAGACACTGAGAAGAAGCCCCAATGTTCCCTCCAGGCACTTTCAGTGTGGGTGCTTTCTCCACGTGGTTCCTGGTTTCACTGCAGCTCTGAAGAGAATGTTAGCAAAGAGGTAACCGGGACAGTGAAAACAGTACTCAAAGACAGGGAGAGCAAGCTCTCTCTTGGCACTTTGCATTTGGGACATACAGCGAGATGTTTGCTGCTTTTGCGTTTGGCTGTTGGGAGATTTACAGCACAAAGATATCTAGTTGATTTGAAGCAGTTCCGAGAAAGTCTAAACATAATCCCCACTTCTCCCTCCTGGCACTTTCCATGTGGGAGATATAGCAGGATGTATATTGGTTTTGAGGACAACTCAATGGACAGTGTAGGGAGAAAAGGTCCTGGCTCCTTGAATGCCGTTTCTGGAGACACTGCGATCAATGTGGGAGATATGTCAAGATGTGTGTTTGTTTTGAGGACGGCTCTCTGGAGAGTCTTAGCAAAGAGGTCACACAGATAATCAGAGCAATTCTCAGAGACACTGAGAACAAGCTCCACAATTCCCTCCTGGCACTTTCCCTGTAGGAGATACCGCAAGACGTTTCTGTATATTGGGCACAGCGCTCTGCACGGTGTTAGCAGAGACTTTCCCGGGACAGTGAAACCCTATGTCAGAGACACTGAGAAGAAGCCCCAATGTTCCCTCCAGGCACTTTCAGTGTGGGTGCTTTCTCCACGTGGTTCCTGGTTTCACTGCAGCTCTGAAGAGAATGTTAGCAAAGAGGTAACCGGGACAGTGAAAACAGTACTCAAAGACAGGGAGAGCAAGCTCTCTCTTGGCACTTTGGATGTGGGACATACAGCGAGATGTTTGCTGCTTTTGCGTTTGGCTGTTGGGAGATTTACAGCACAAAGATATCTAGTTGATTTGAAGCAGTTCCGAGAAAGTCTAAACATAATCCCCACTTCTCCCTCCTGGCACTTTCCATGTGGGAGATATAGCAGGATGTATATTGGTTTTGAGGACAACTCAATGGACAGTGTAGGGAGAAAAAGTCCTGGCTCCTTGAATGCCGTTTCTGGAGACACTGCGATCAATGTGGGAGATATGTCAAGATGTGTGTTTGTTTTGAGGACGGCTCTCTGGAGAGTCTTAGCAAAGAGGTCACACAGATAATCAGAGCAATTCTCAGAGACACTGAGAACAAGCTCCGCAATTCCCTCCTGGCACTTTCCCTGTAGGAGATACCGCAAGACGTTTCTGTATATTGGGCACAGCGCTCTGCACGGTGTTAGCAGAGACTTTCCCGGGACAGTGAAACCCTATGTCAGAGACACTGAGAAGAAGCCCCAATGTTCCCTCCAGGCACTTTCAGTGTGGGTGCTTTCTCCACGTGGTTCCTGGTTTCACTGCAGCTCTGAAGAGAATGTTAGCAAAGAGGTAACCGGGACAGTGAAAACAGTACTCAAAGACAGGGAGAGCAAGCTCTCTCTTGGCACTTTGGATGTGGGACATACAGCGAGATGTTTGCTGCTTTTGCGTTTGGCTGTTGGGAGATTTACAGCACAAAGATATCTAGTTGATTTGAAGCAGTTCCGAGAAAGTCTAAACATAATCCCCACTTCTCCCTCCTGGCACTTTCCATGTGGGAGATATAGCAGGATGTATATTGGTTTTGAGGACAACTCAATGGACAGTGTAGGGAGAAAAAGTCCTGGCTCCTTGAATGCCGTTTCTGGAGACACTGCGATCAATGTGGGAGATATGTCAAGATGTGTGTTTGTTTTGAGGACGGCTCTCTGGAGAGTCTTAGCAAAGAGGTCACACAGATAATCAGAGCAATTCTCAGAGACACTGAGAACAAGCTCCGCAATTCCCTCCTGGCACTTTCCCTGTAGGAGATACCGCAAGACGTTTCTGTATATTGGGCACAGCGCTCTGCACGGTGTTAGCAGAGACTTTCCCGGGACAGTGAAACCCTATGTCAGAGACACTGAGAAGAAGCCCCAATGTTCCCTCCAGGCACTTTCAGTGTGGGTGCTTTCTCCACGTGGTTCCTGGTTTCACTGCAGCTCTGAAGAGAATGTTAGCAAAGAGGTAACCGGGACAGTGAAAACAGTACTCAAGGACAGGGAGAGCAAGCTCTCTCTTGGCACTTTGGATGTGGGACATACAGCGAGATGTTTGCTGCTTTTGCGTTTGGCTGTTGGGAGATTTACAGCACAAAGATATCTAGTTGATTTGAAGCAGTTCCGAGAAAGTCTAAACATAATCCCCACTTCTCCCTCCTGGCACTTTCCATGTGGGAGATATAGCAGGATGTATATTGGTTTTGAGGACAACTCAATGGACAGTGTAGGGAGAAAAGGTCCTGGCTCCTTGAATGCCGTTTCTGGAGACACTGCGATCAATGTGGGAGATATGTCAAGATGTGTGTTTGTTTTGAGGACGGCTCTCTGGAGAGTCTTAGCAAAGAGGTCACACAGATAATCAGAGCAATTCTCAGAGACACTGAGAACAAGCTCCACAATTCCCTCCTGGCACTTTCCCTGTAGGAGATACCGCAAGACGTTTCTGTATATTGGGCACAGCGCTCTGCACGGTGTTAGCAGAGACTTTCCCGGGACAGTGAAACCCTATGTCAGAGACACTGAGAAGAAGCCCCAATGTTCCCTCCAGGCACTTTCAGTGTGGGTGCTTTCTCCACGTGGTTCCTGGTTTCACTGCAGCTCTGAAGAGAATGTTAGCAAAGAGGTAACCGGGACAGTGAAAACAGTACTCAAAGACAGGGAGAGCAAGCTCTCTCTTGGCACTTTGGATGTGGGACATACAGCGAGATGTTTGCTGCTTTTGCGTTTGGCTGTTGGGAGATTTACAGCACAAAGATATCTAGTTGATTTGAAGCAGTTCCGAGAAAGTCTAAACATAATCCCCACTTCTCCCTCCTGGCACTTTCCATGTGGGAGATATAGCAGGATGTATATTGGTTTTGAGGACAACTCAATGGACAGTGTAGGGAGAAACGGTCCTGGCTCCTTGAATGCCGTTCCTGGAGACACTGCGATCAATGTGGGAGATATGTCAAGATGTGTGTTTGTTTTGAGGACGGCTCTCTGGAGAGTCTTAGCAAAGAGGTCACACAGATAATCAGAGCAATTCTCAGAGACACTGAGAACAAGCTCCGCAATTCCCTCCTGGCACTTTCCCTGTAGGAGATACCGCAAGACGTTTCTGTATATTGGGCACAGCGCTCTGCACGGTGTTAGCAGAGACTTTCCCGGGACAGTGAAACCCTATGTCAGAGACACTGAGAAGAAGCCCCAATGTTCCCTCCAGGCACTTTCAGTGTGGGTGCTTTCTCCACGTGGTTCCTGGTTTCACTGCAGCTCTGAAGAGAATGTTAGCAAAGAGGTAACCGGGACAGTGAAAACAGTACTCAAAGACAGGGAGAGCAAGCTCTCTCTTGGCACTTTGGATGTGGGACATACAGCGAGATGTTTGCTGCTTTTGCGTTTGGCTCTTGGGAGATTTACAGCACAAAGATATCTAGTTGATTTGAAGCAGTTCCGAGAAAGTCTAAACATAATCCCCACTTCTCCCTCCTGGCACTTTCCATGTGGGAGATATAGCAGGATGTATATTGGTTTTGAGGACAACTCAATGGACAGTGTAGGGAGAAAAGGTCCTGGCTCCTTGAATGCCGTTTCTGGAGACACTGCGATCAATGTGGGAGATATGTCAAGATGTGTGTTTGTTTTGAGGACGGCTCTCTGGAGAGTCTTAGCAAAGAGGTCACACAGATAATCAGAGCAATTCTCAGAGACACTGAGAACAAGCTCCACAATTCCCTCCTGGCACTTTCCCTGTAGGAGATACCGCAAGACGTTTCTGTATATTGGGCACAGCGCTCTGCACGGTGTTAGCAGAGACTTTCCCGGGACAGTGAAACCCTATGTCAGAGACACTGAGAAGAAGCCCCAATGTTCCCTCCAGGCACTTTCAGTGTGGGTGCTTTCTCCACGTGGTTCCTGGTTTCACTGCAGCTCTGAAGAGAATGTTAGCAAAGAGGTAACCGGGACAGTGAAAACAGTACTCAAAGACAGGGAGAGCAAGCTCTCTCTTGGCACTTTGGATGTGGGACATACAGCGAGATGTTTGCTGCTTTTGCGTTTGGCTGTTGGGAGATTTACAGCACAAAGATATCTAGTTGATTTGAAGCAGTTCCGAGAAAGTCTAAACATAATCCCCACTTCTCCCTCCTGGCACTTTCCATGTGGGAGATATAGCAGGATGTATATTGGTTTTGAGGACAACTCAATGGACAGTGTAGGGAGAAACGGTCCTGGCTCCTTGAATGCCGTTCCTGGAGACACTGCGATCAATGTGGGAGATATGTCAAGATGTGTGTTTGTTTTGAGGACGGCTCTCTGGAGAGTCTTAGCAAAGAGGTCACACAGATAATCAGAGCAATTCTCAGAGACACTGAGAACAAGCTCCGCAATTCCCTCCTGGCACTTTCCCTGTAGGAGATACCGCAAGACGTTTCTGTATATTGGGCACAGCGCTCTGCACGGTGTTAGCAGAGACTTTCCCGGGACAGTGAAACCCTATGTCAGAGACACTGAGAAGAAGCCCCAATGTTCCCTCCAGGCACTTTCAGTGTGGGTGCTTTCTCCACGTGGTTCCTGGTTTCACTGCAGCTCTGAAGAGAATGTTAGCAAAGAGGTAACCGGGACAGTGAAAACAGTACTCAAAGACAGGGAGAGCAAGCTCTCTCTTGGCACTTTGGATGTGGGACATACAGCGAGATGTTTGCTGCTTTTGCGTTTGGCTGTTGGGAGATTTACAGCACAAAGATATCTAGTTGATTTGAAGCAGTTCCGAGAAAGTCTAAATATAATCCCCACTTCTCCCTCCTGGCACTTTCCATGTGGGAGATATAGCAGGATGTATATTGGTTTTGAGGACAACTCAATGGACAGTGTAGGGAGAAAAGGTCCTGGCTCCTTGAATGCCGTTTCTGGAGACACTGCGATCAATGTGGGAGATATGTCAAGATGTGTGTTTGTTTTGAGGACGGCTCTCTGGAGAGTCTTAGCAAAGAGGTCACACAGATAATCAGAGCAATTCTCAGAGACACTGAGAACAAGCTCCACAATTCCCTCCTGGCACTTTCCCTGTAGGAGATACCGCAAGACGTTTCTGTATATTGGGCACAGCGCTCTGCACGGTGTTAGCAGAGACTTTCCCGGGACAGTGAAACCCTATGTCAGAGACACTGAGAAGAAGCCCCAATGTTCCCTCCAGGCACTTTCAGTGTGGGTGCTTTCTCCACGTGGTTCCTGGTTTCACTGCAGCTCTGAAGAGAATGTTAGCAAAGAGGTAACCGGGACAGTGAAAACAGTACTCAAAGACAGGGAGAGCAAGCTCTCTCTTGGCACTTTGGATGTGGGACATACAGCGAGATGTTTGCTGCTTTTGCGTTTGGCTGTTGGGAGATTTACAGCACAAAGATATCTAGTTGATTTGAAGCAGTTCCGAGAAAGTCTAAACATAATCCCCACTTCTCCCTCCTGGCACTTTCCATGTGGGAGATATAGCAGGATGTATATTGGTTTTGAGGACAACTCAATGGACAGTGTAGGGAGAAAAAGTCCTGGCTCCTTGAATGCCGTTTCTGGAGACACTGCGATCAATGTGGGAGATATGTCAAGATGTGTGTTTGTTTTGAGGACGGCTCTCTGGAGAGTCTTAGCAAAGAGGTCACACAGATAATCAGAGCAATTCTCAGAGACACTGAGAACAAGCTCCACAATTCCCTCCTGGAACTTTCCCTGTAGGAGATACCGCAAGACGTTTCTGTATATTGGGCACAGCGCTCTGCACGGTGTTAGCAGAGACTTTCCCGGGACAGTGAAACCCTATGTCAGAGACACTGAGAAGAAGCCCCAATGTTCCCTCCAGGCACTTTCAGTGTGGGTGCTTTCTCCACGTGGTTCCTGGTTTCACTGCAGCTCTGAAGAGAATGTTAGCAAAGAGGTAACCGGGACAGTGAAAACAGTACTCAAAGACAGGGAGAGCAAGCTCTCTCTTGGCACTTTGGATGTGGGACATACAGCGAGATGTTTGCTGCTTTTGCGTTTGGCTGTTGGGAGATTTACAGCACAAAGATATCTAGTTGATTTGAAGCAGTTCCGAGAAAGTCTAAACATAATCCCCACTTCTCCCTCCTGGCACTTTCCATGTGGGAGATATAGCAGGATGTATATTGGTTTTGAGGACAACTCAATGGACAGTGTAGGGAGAAAAGGTCCTGGCTCCTTGAATGCCGTTTCTGGAGACACTGCGATCAATGTGGGAGATATGTCAAGATGTGTGTTTGTTTTGAGGACGGCTCTCTGGAGAGTCTTAGCAAAGAGGTCACACAGATAATCAGAGCAATTCTCAGAGACACTGAGAACAAGCTCCGCAATTCCCTCCTGGCACTTTCCCTGTAGGAGATACCGCAAGACGTTTCTGTATATTGGGCACAGCGCTCTGCACGGTGTTAGCAGAGACTTTCCCGGGACAGTGAAACCCTATGTCAGAGACACTGAGAAGAAGCCCCAATGTTCCCTCCAGGCACTTTCAGTGTGGCTGCCTTCTCCACGTGGTTCCTGGTTTCACTGCGGCTCTGAAGAGAATGCTAGCAAAGAGGTAACCGGGACAGTGAAAACAGTACTCAAAGACAGGGAGAGCAAGCTCTCTCTTGGCACTTTGGATGTGGGACATACAGCGAGATGTTTGCTGCTTTTGCGTTTGGCTGTTGGGAGATTTACAGCACAAAGATATCTAGTTGATTTGAAGCAGTTCTGAGAAAGTCTAAACTTAATCCCCACTTCTCCCTCCTGGCACTTTCCATGTGGGAGATATAGCAGGATGTATATTGGTTTTGAGGACAACTCAATGGACAGTGTAGGGAGAAAAGGTCCTGGCTCCTTGAATGCCGTTTCTGGAGACACTGCGATCAATGTGGGAGATATGTCAAGATGTGTGTTTGTTTTGAGGACGGCTCTCTGGAGAGTCTTAGCAAAGAGGTCACACAGATAATCAGAGCAATTCTCAGAGACACTGAGAACAAGCTCCGCAATTCCCTCCTGGCACTTTCCCTGTAGGAGATACCGCAAGACGTTTCTGTATATTGGGCACAGCGCTCTGCACGGTGTTAGCAGAGACTTTCCCGGGACAGTGAAACCCTATGTCAGAGACACTGAGAAGAAGCCCCAATGTTCCCTCCAGGCACTTTCAGTGTGGGTGCTTTCTCCACGTGGTTCCTGGTTTCACTGCAGCTCTGAAGAGAATGCTAGCAAAGAGGTAACCGGGACAGTGAAAACAGTACTCAAAGACAGGGAGAGCAAGCTCTCTCTTGGCACTTTGGATGTGGGACATACAGCGAGATGTTTGCTGCTTTTGCGTTTGGCTGTTGGGAGATTTACAGCACAAAGATATCTAGTTGATTTGAAGCAGTTCCGAGAAAGTCTAAACATAATCCCCACTTCTCCCTCCTGGCACTTTCCATGTGGGAGATATAGCAGGATGTATATTGGTTTTGAGGACAACTCAATGGACAGTGTAGGGAGAAAACCTCCTGGCTCCTTGAATGCCGTTTCTGGAGACACTGCGATCAATGTGGGAGATATGTCAAGATGTGTGTTTGTTTTGAGGACGGCTCTCTGGAGAGTCTTAGCAAAGAGGTCACACAGATAATCAGAGCAATTCTCAGAGACACTGAGAACAAGCTCCACAATTCCCTCCTGGCACTTTCCCTGTAGGAGATACCGCAAGACGTTTCTGTATATTGGGCACAGCGCTCTGCACGGTGTTAGCAGAGACTTTCCCGGGACAGTGAAACCCTATGTCAGAGACACTGAGAAGAAGCCCCAATGTTCCCTCCAGGCACTTTCAGTGTGGGTGCTTTCTCCACGTGGTTCCTGGTTTCACTGTAGCTCTGAAGAGAATGTTAGCAAAGAGGTAACCGGGACAGTGAAAACAGTACTCAAAGACAGGGAGAGCAAGCTCTCTCTTGGCACTTTGGATGTGGGACATACAGCGAGATGTTTGCTGCTTTTGCGTTTGGCTGTTGGGAGATTTACAGCACAAAGATATCTAGTTGATTTGAAGCAGTTCTGAGAAAGTCTAAACATAATCCCCACTTCTCCCTCCTGGCACTTTCCATGTGGGAGATATAGCAGGATGTATATTGGTTTTGAGGACAACTCAATGGACAGTGTAGGGAGAAAACCTCCTGGCTCCTTGAATGCCGTTTCTGGAGACACTGTGATCAATGTGGGAGATATGTCAAGATGTGTGTTTGTTTTGAGGACGGCTCTCTGGAGAGTCTTAGCAAAGAGGTCACACAGATAATCAGAGCAATTCTCAGAGACACTGAGAACAAGCTCCACAATTCCCTCCTGGCACTTTCCCTGTAGGAGATACCGCAAGACGTTTCTGTATATTGGGCACAGCGCTCTGCACGGTGTTAGCAGAGACTTTCCCGGGACAGTGAAACCCTATGTCAGAGACACTGAGAAGAAGCCCCAATGTTCCCTCCAGGCACTTTCAGTGTGGGTGCTTTCTCCACGTGGTTCCTGGTTTCACTGCAGCTCTGAAGAGAATGTTAGCAAAGAGGTAACCGGGACAGTGAAAACAGTACTCAAAGACAGGGAGAGCAAGCTCTCTCTTGGCACTTTGGATGTGGGACATACAGCGAGATGTTTGCTGCTTTTGCGTTTGGCTGTTGGGAGATTTACAGCACAAAGATATCTAGTTGATTTGAAGCAGTTCCGAGAAAGTCTAAACATAATCCCCACTTCTCCCTCCTGGCACTTTCCATGTGGGAGATATAGCAGGATGTATATTGGTTTTGAGGACAACTCAATGGACAGTGTAGGGAGAAAAGGTCCTGGCTCCTTGAATGCCGTTTCTGGAGACACTGCGATCAATGTGGGAGATATGTCAAGATGTGTGTTTGTTTTGAGGACGGCTCTCTGGAGAGTCTTAGCAAAGAGGTCACACAGATAATCAGAGCAATTCTCAGAGACACTGAGAACAAGCTCCACAATTCCCTCCTGGCACTTTCCCTGTAGGAGATACCGCAAGACGTTTCTGTATATTGGGCACAGCGCTCTGCACGGTGTTAGCAGAGACTTTCCCGGGACAGTGAAACCCTATGTCAGAGACACTGAGAAGAAGCCCCAATGTTCCCTCCAGGCACTTTCAGCGTGGGTGCTTTCTCCACGTGGTTCCTGGTTTCACTGCGGCTCTGAAGAGAATGTTAGCAAAGAGGTAACCGGGACAGTGAAAACAGTACTCAAAGACAGGGAGAGCAAGCTCTCTCTTGGCACTTTGGATGTGGGACATACAGCGAGATGTTTGCTGCTTTTGCGTTTGGCTGTTGGGAGATTTACAGCACAAAGATATCTAGTTGATTTGAAGCAGTTCCGAGAAAGTCTAAACATAATCCCCTCTTCTCCCTCCTGGCACTTTCCATGTGGGAGATATAGCAGGATGTATATTGGTTTTGAGGACAACTCAATGGACAGTGTAGGGAGAAAAGGTCCTGGCTCCTTGAATGCCGTTTCTGGAGACACTGCGATCAATGTGGGAGATATGTCAAGATGTGTGTTTGTTTTGAGGACGGCTCTCTGGAGAGTCTTAGCAAAGAGGTCACACAGATAATCAGAGCAATTCTCAGAGACACTGAGAACAAGCTCGACAATTCCCTCCTGGCACTTTCCCTGTAGGAGATACCGCAAGACGTTTCTGTATATTGGGCACAGCGCTCTGCACGGTGTTAGCACAGACTTTCCCGGGACAGTGAAACCCTATGTCAGAGACACTGAGAAGAAGCCCCAATGTTCCCTCCAGGCACTTTCAGTGTGGGTGCTTTCTCCACGTGGTTCCTGGTTTCACTGCAGCTCTGAAGAGAATGTTAGCAAAGAGGTAACCGGGACAGTGAAAACAGTACTCAAAGACAGGGAGAGCAAGCTCTCTCTTGGCACTTTGGATGCGGGACATACAGCGAGATGTTTGCTGCTTTTGCGTTTGGCTGTTGGGAGATTTACAGCACAAAGATATCTAGTTGATTTGAAGCAGTTCCGAGAAAGTCTAAACATAATCCCCACTTCTCCCTCCTGGCACTTTCCATGTGGGAGATATAGCAGGATGTATATTGGTTTTGAGGACAACTCAATGGACAGTGTAGGGAGAAAACCTCCTGGCTCCTTGAATGCCGTTTCTGGAGACACTGCGATCAATGTGGGAGATATGTCAAGATGTGTGTTTGTTTTGAGGACGGCTCTCTGGAGAGTCTTAGCAAAGAGGTCACACAGATAATCAGAGCAATTCTCAGAGACACTGAGAACAAGCTCCACAATTCCCTCCTGGCACTTTCCCTGTAGGAGATACCGCAAGACCTTTCTGTATATTGGGCACAGTGCTCTGCACGGTGTTAGCAGACACTTTCCCGGGACAGTGAAACCCTATGTCAGAGACACTGAGAAGAAGCCCCAATGTTCCCTCCAGGCACTTTCAGTGTGGGTGCTTTCTCCACGTGGTTCCTGGTTTCACTGCAGCTCTGAAGAGAATGTTAGCAAAGAGGTAACCGGGACAGTGAAAACAGTACTCAAAGACAGGGAGAGCAAGCTCTCTCTTGGCACTTTGGATGTGGGACATACAGCGAGATGTTTGCTGCTTTTGCGTTTGGCTGTTGGGAGATTTACAGCACAAAGATATCTAGTTGATTTGAAGCAGTTCCGAGAAAGTCTAAACATAATCCCCACTTCTCCCTCCTGGCACTTTCCATGTGGGAGATATAGCAGGATGTATATTGGTTTTGAGGACAACTCAATGGACAGTGTAGGGAGAAAAGGTCCTGGCTCCTTGAATGCCGTTTCTGGAGACACTGCGATCAATGTGGGAGATATGTCAAGATGTGTGTTTGTTTTGAGGACGGCTCTCTGGAGAGTCTTAGCAAAGAGGTCACACAGATAATCAGAGCAATTCTCAGAGACACTGAGAACAAGCTCCACAATTCCCTCCTGGAACTTTCCCTGTAGGAGATACCGCAAGACGTTTCTGTATATTGGGCACAGCGCTCTGCACGGTGTTAGCAGAGACTTTCCCGGGACAGTGAAACCCTATGTCAGAGACACTGAGAAGAAGCCCCAATGTTCCCTCCAGGCACTTTCAGTGTGGGTGCTTTCTCCACGTGGTTCCTGGTTTCACTGCAGCTCTGAAGAGAATGTTAGCAAAGAGGTAACCGGGACAGTGAAAACAGTACTCAAAGACAGGGAGAGCAAGCTCTCTCTTGGCACTTTGGATGTGGGACATACAGCGAGATGTTTGCTGCTTTTGCGTTTGGCTGTTGGGAGATTTACAGCACAAAGATATCTAGTTGATTTGAAGCAGTTCCGAGAAAGTCTAAACATAATCCCCACTTCTCCCTCCTGGCACTTTCCATGTGGGAGATATAGCAGGATGTATATTGGTTTTGAGGACAACTCAATGGACAGTGTAGGGAGAAAAGGTCCTGGCTCCTTGAATGCCGTTTCTGGAGACACTGCGATCAATGTGGGAGATATGTCAAGATGTGTGTTTGTTTTGAGGACGGCTCTCTGGAGAGTCTTAGCAAAGAGGTCACACAGATAATCATAGCAATTCTCAGAGACACTGAGAACAAGCTCCGCAATTCCCTCCTGGCACTTTCCCTGTAGGAGATACCGCAAGACGTTTCTGTATATTGGGCACAGCGCTCTGCACGGTGTTAGCACAGACTTTCCCGGGACAGTGAAACCCTATGTCAGAGACACTGAGAAGAAGCCCCAATGTTCCCTCCAGGCACTTTCAGTGTGGGTGCTTTCTCCACGTGGTTCCTGGTTTCACTGCAGCTCTGAAGAGAATGTTAGCAAAGAGGTAACCGGGACACTGAAAACAGTACTCAAAGACAGGGAGAGCAAGCTCTCTCTTGGCACTTTGCATGTGGGACATACAGCGAGATGTTTGCTGCTTTTGCGTTTGGCTGTTGGGAGATTTACAGCACAAAGATATCTAGTTGATTTGAAGCAGTTCCGAGAAAGTCTAAAGATAATCCCCACTTCTCCCTCCTGGCACTTTCCATGTGGGAGATATAGCAGGATGTATATTGGTTTTGAGGACAACTCAATGGACAGTGTAGGGAGAAAAGGTCCTGGCTCCTTGAATGCCGTTCCTGGAGACACTGTGATCAATGTGGGAGATATGTCAAGATGTGTGTTTGTTTTGAGGACGGCTCTCTGGAGAGTCTTAGCAAAGAGGTCACACAGATAATCAGAGCAATTCTCAGAGACACTGAGAACAAGCTCCGCAATTCCCTCCTGGCACTTTCCCTGTAGGAGATACCGCAAGACGTTTCTGTATATTGGGCACAGCGCTCTGCACGGTGTTAGCAGAGACTTTCCCGGGACAGTGAAACCCTATGTCAGAGACACTGAGAAGAAGCCCCAATGTTCCCTCCAGGCACTTTCAGTGTGGGTGCTTTCTCCACGTGGTTCCTGGTTTCACTGCAGCTCTGAAGAGAATGTTAGCAAAGAGGTAACCGGGACAGTGAAAACAGTACTCAAAGACAGGGAGAGCAAGCTCTCTCTTGGCACTTTGGATGTGGGACATACAGCGAGATGTTTGCTGCTTTTGCGTTTGGCTGTTGGGAGATTTACAGCACAAAGATATCTAGTTGATTTGAAGCAGTTCCGAGAAAGTCTAAACATAATCCCCACTTCTCCCTCCTGGCACTTTCCATGTGGGAGATATAGCAGGATGTATATTGGTTTTGAGGACAACTCAATGGACAGTGTAGGGAGAAAACCTCCTGGCTCCTTGAATGCCGTTTCTGGAGACACTGCGATCAATGTGGGAGATATGTCAAGATGTGTGTTTGTTTTGAGGACGGCTCTCTGGAGAGTCTTAGCAAAGAGGTCACACAGATAATCAGAGCAATTCTCAGAGACACTGAGAACAAGCTCCACAATTCCCTCCTGGCACTTTCCCTGTAGGAGATACCGCAAGACGTTTCTGTATATTGGGCACAGCGCTCTGCAGGGTGTTAGCAGAGACTTTCCCGGGACAGTGAAACCCTATGTCAGAGACACTGAGAAGAAGCCCCAATGTTCCCTCCAGGCACTTTCAGTGTGGGTGCTTTCTCCACGTGGTTCCTGGTTTCACTGTAGCTCTGAAGAGAATGTTAGCAAAGAGGTAACCGGGACAGTGAAAACAGTACTCAAAGACAGGGAGAGCAAGCTCTCTCTTGGCACTTTGGATGTGGGACATACAGCGAGATGTTTGCTGCTTTTGCGTTTGGCTGTTGGGAGATTTACAGCACAAAGATATCTAGTTGATTTGAAGCAGTTCTGAGAAAGTCTAAACATAATCCCCACTTCTCCGTCCTGGCACTTTCCATGTGGGAGATATAGCAGGATGTATATTGGTTTTGAGGACAACTCAATGGACAGTGTAGGGAGAAAAGGTCCTGGCTCCTTGAATGCCGTTTCTGGAGACACTGTGATCAATGTGGGAGATATGTCAAGATGTGTGTTTGTTTTGAGGACGGCTCTCTGGAGAGTCTTAGCAAAGAGGTCACACAGATAATCAGAGCAATTCTCAGAGACACTGAGAACAAGCTCCACAATTCCCTCCTGGCACTTTCCCTGTAGGAGATACCGCAAGACGTTTCTGTATATTGGGCACAGCGCTCTGCAGGGTGTTAGCAGAGACTTTCCCGGGACAGTGAAACCCTATGTCAGAGACACTGAGAAGAAGCCCCAATGTTCCCTCCAGGCACTTTCAGTGTGGGTGCTTTCTCCACGTGGTTCCTGGTTTCACTGCAGCTCTGAAGAGAATGTTAGCAAAGAGGTAACCGGGACAGTGAAAACAGTACTCAAAGACAGGGAGAGCAAGCTCTCTCTTGGCACTTTGCATGTGGGACATACAGCGAGATGTTTGCTGCTTTTGCGTTTGGCTGTTGGGAGATTTACAGCACAAAGATATCTAGTTGATTTGAAGCAGTTCCGAGAAAGTCTAAACATAATCCCCACTTCTCCCTCCTGGCACTTTCCATGTGGGAGATATAGCAGGATGTATATTGGTTTTGAGGACAACTCAATGGACAGTGTAGGGAGAAAAGGTCCTGGCTCCTTGAATGCCGTTTCTGGAGACACTGCGATCAATGTGGGAGATATGTCAAGATGTGTGTTTGTTTTGAGGACGGCTCTCTGGAGAGTCTTAGCAAAGAGGTCACACAGATAATCAGAGCAATTCTCAGAGACACTGAGAACAAGCTCCACAATTCCCTCCTGGCACTTTCCCTGTAGGAGATACCGCAAGACGTTTCTGTATATTGGGCACAGCGCTCTGCACGGTGTTAGCAGAGACTTTCCCGGGACAGTGAAACCCTATGTCAGAGACACTGAGAAGAAGCCCCAATGTTCCCTCCAGGCACTTTCAGCGTGGGTGCTTTCTCCACGTGGTTCCTGGTTTCACTGCGGCTCTGAAGAGAATGTTAGCAAAGAGGTAACCGGGACAGTGAAAACAGTACTCAAAGACAGGGAGAGCAAGCTCTCTCTTGGCACTTTGGATGTGGGACATACAGCGAGATGTTTGCTGCTTTTGCGTTTGGCTGTTGGGAGATTTACAGCACAAAGATATCTAGTTGATTTGAAGCAGTTCCGAGAAAGTCTAAACATAATCCCCTCTTCTCCCTCCTGGCACTTTCCATGTGGGAGATATAGCAGGATGTATATTGGTTTTGAGGACAACTCAATGGACAGTGTAGGGAGAAAAGGTCCTGGCTCCTTGAATGCCGTTTCTGGAGACACTGCGATCAATGTGGGAGATATGTCAAGATGTGTGTTTGTTTTGAGGACGGCTCTCTGGAGAGTCTTAGCAAAGAGGTCACACAGATAATCAGAGCAATTCTCAGAGACACTGAGAACAAGCTCGACAATTCCCTCCTGGCACTTTCCCTGTAGGAGATACCGCAAGACGTTTCTGTATATTGGGCACAGCGCTCTGCACGGTGTTAGCAGAGACTTTCCCGGGACAGTGAAACCCTATGTCAGAGACACTGAGAAGAAGCCCCAATGTTCCCTCCAGGCACTTTCAGTGTGGGTGCTTTCTCCACGTGGTTCCTGGTTTCACTGCAGCTCTGAAGAGAATGTTAGCAAAGAGGTAACCGGGACAGTGAAAACAGTACTCAAAGACAGGGAGAGCAAGCTCTCTCTTGGCACTTTGGATGCGGGACATACAGCGAGATGTTTGCTGCTTTTGCGTTTGGCTGTTGGGAGATTTACAGCACAAAGATATCTAGTTGATTTGAAGCAGTTCCGAGAAAGTCTAAACATAATCCCCACTTCTCCCTCCTGGCACTTTCCATGTGGGAGATATAGCAGGATGTATATTGGTTTTGAGGACAACTCAATGGACAGTGTAGGGAGAAAACCTCCTGGCTCCTTGAATGCCGTTTCTGGAGACACTGCGATCAATGTGGGAGATATGTCAAGATGTGTGTTTGTTTTGAGGACGGCTCTCTGGAGAGTCTTAGCAAAGAGGTCACACAGATAATCAGAGCAATTCTCAGAGACACTGAGAACAAGCTCCACAATTCCCTCCTGGCACTTTCCCTGTAGGAGATACCGCAAGACCTTTCTGTATATTGGGCACAGTGCTCTGCACGGTGTTAGCAGACACTTTCCCGGGACAGTGAAACCCTATGTCAGAGACACTGAGAAGAAGCCCCAATGTTCCCTCCAGGCACTTTCAGCGTGGGTGCTTTCTCCACGTGGTTCCTGGATTCACTGCAGCTCTGAAGAGAATGTTAGCAAAGAGGTAACCGGGACAGTGAAAACAGTACTCAAAGACAGGGAGAGCAAGCTCTCTCTTGGCACTTTGGATGTGGGACATACAGCGAGATGTTTGCTGCTTTTGCGTTTGGCTGTTGGGAGATTTACAGCACAAAGATATCTAGTTGATTTGAAGCAGTTCCGAGAAAGTCTAAACATAATCCCCACTTCTCCCTCCTGGCACTTTCCATGTGGGAGATATAGCAGGATGTATATTGGTTTTGAGGACAACTCAATGGACAGTGTAGGGAGAAAACCTCCTGGCTCCTTGAATGCCGTTTCTGGAGACACTGCGATCAATGTGGGAGATATGTCAAGATGTGTGTTGGTTTTGAGGACGGCTCTCTGGAGAGTCTTAGCAAAGAGGTCACACAGATAATCAGAGCAATTCTCAGAGACACTGAGAACAAGCTCCACAATTCCCTCCTGGCACTTTCCCTGTAGGAGATACCGCAAGACGTTTCTGTATATTGGGCACAGCGCTCTGCAGGGTGTTAGCAGAGACTTTCCCGGGACAGTGAAACCCTATGTCAGAGACACTGAGAAGAAGCCCCAATGTTCCCTCCAGGCACTTTCAGTGTGGGTGCTTTCTCCACGTGGTTCCTGGTTTCACTGCAGCTCTGAAGAGAATGTTAGCAAAGAGGTAACCGGGACAGTGAAAACAGTACTCAAAGACAGGGAGAGCAAGCTCTCTCTTGGCACTTTGGATGTGGGACATACAGCGAGATGTTTGCTGCTTTTGCGTTTGGCTGTTGGGAGATTTACAGCACAAAGATATCTAGTTGATTTGAAGCAGTTCCGAGAAAGTCTAAACATAATCCCCACTTCTCCCTCCTGGCACTTTCCATGTGGGAGATATAGCAGGATGTATATTGGTTTTGAGGACAACTCAATGGACAGTGTAGGGAGAAAAGGTCCTGGCTCCTTGAATGCCGTTTCTGGAGACACTGCGATCAATGAGGGAGATATGTCAAGATGTGTGTTTGTTTTGAGGACGGCTCTCTGGAGAGTCTTAGCAAAGAGGTCACACAGATAATCAGAGCAATTCTCAGAGACACTGAGAACAAGCTCCGCAATTCCCTCCTGGCACTTTCCCTGTAGGAGATACCGCAAGACGTTTCTGTATATTGGGCACAGCGCGCTGCACGGTGTTAGCAGAGACTTTCCCGGGACAGTGAAACCCTATGTCAGAGACACTGAGAAGAAGCCCCAATGTTCCCTCCAGGCACTTTCAGTGTGGGTGCTTTCTCCACGTGGTTCCTGGATTCACTGCAGCTCTGAAGAGAATGTTAGCAAAGAGGTAACCGGGACAGTGAAAACAGTACTCAAAGACAGGGAGAGCAAGCTCTCTCTTGGCACTTTGGATGTGGGACATACAGCGAGATGTTTGCTGCTTTTGCGTTTGGCTGTTGGGAGATTTACAGCACAAAGATATCTAGTTGATTTGAAGCAGTTCCGAGAAAGTCTAAACATAATCCCCACTTCTCCCTCCTGGCACTTTCCATGTGGGAGATATAGCAGGATGTATATTGGTTTTGAGGACAACTCAATGGACAGTGTAGGGAGAAAAGGTCCTGGCTCCTTGAATGCCGTTTCTGGAGACACTGCGATCAATGCGGGAGATATGTCAAGATGTGTGTTTGTTTTGAGGACGGCTCTCTGGAGAGTCTTAGCAAAGAGGTCACACAGATAATCAGAGCAATTCTCAGAGACACTGAGAACAAGCTCCGCAATTCCCTCCTGGCACTTTCCCTGTAGGAGATACCGCAAGACGTTTCTGTATATTGGGCACAGCGCTCTGCACGGTGTTAGCAGAGACTTTCCCGGGACAGTGAAACCCTATGTCAGAGACACTGAGAAGAAGCCCCAATGTTCCCTCCAGGCACTTTCAGTGTGGGTGCTTTCTCCACGTGGTTCCTGGTTTCACTGCAGCTCTGAAGAGAATGTTAGCAAAGAGGTAACCGGGACAGTGAAAACAGTACTCAAAGACAGGGAGAGCAAGCTCTCTCTTGGCACTTTGGATGTGGGACATACAGCGAGATGTTTGCTGCTTTTGCGTTTGGCTGTTGGGAGATTTACAGCACAAAGATATCTAGTTGATTTGAAGCAGTTCTGAGAAAGTCTAAACATAATCCCCACTTCTCCCTCCTGGCACTTTCCATGTGGGAGATATAGCAGGATGTATATTGGTTTTGAGGACAACTCAAAGGTGAGTGTAGGGAGAAAAGGTCCTGGCTCCTTGAATGCCGTTTCTGGAGACACTGCGATCAATGTGGGAGATATGTCAAGATGTGTGTTTGTTTTGAGGACGGCTCTCTGGAGAGTCTTAGCAAAGAGGTCACACAGATAATCAGAGCAATTCTCAGAGACACTGAGAACAAGCTCCGCAATTCCCTCCTGGCACTTTCCCTGTAGGAGATACCGCAAGACGTTTCTGTATATTGGGCACAGCGCTCTGCAGGGTGTTAGCAGAGACTTTCCCGGGACAGTGAAACCCTATGTCAGAGACACTGAGAAGAAGCCCCAATGTTCCCTCCAGGCACTTTCAGTGTGGGTGCTTTCTCCACGTGGTTCCTGGTTTCACTGCAGCTCTGAAGAGAATGTTAGCAAAGAGGTAACCGGGACAGTGAAAACAGTACTCAAAGACAGGGAGAGCAAGCTCTCTCTTGGCACTTTGGATGTGGGACATACAGCGAGATGTTTGCTGCTTTTGCGTTTGGCTGTTGGGAGATTTACAGCACAAAGATATCTAGTTGATTTGAAACATTTCCGAGAAAGTCTAAACATAATCCCCACTTCTCCCTCCTGGCACTTTCCATGTGGGAGATATAGCAGGATGTATATTGGTTTTGAGGACAACTCAATGGACAGTGTAGGGAGAAAACCTCCTGGCTCCTTGAATGCCGTTTCTGGAGACACTGCGATCAATGTGGGAGATATGTCAAGATGTGTGTTTGTTTTGAGGACGTCTCTCTGGAGAGTCTTAGCAAAGAGGTCACACAGATAATCAGAGCAATTCTCAGAGACACTGAGAACAAGCTCCACAATTCCCTCCTGGCACTTTCCCTGTAGGAGATACCGCAAGACGTTTCTGTATATTGGGCACAGCGCTCTGCAGGGTGTTAGCAGAGACTTTCCCGGGACAGTGAAACCCTATGTCAGAGACACTGAGAAGAAGCCCCAATGTTCCCTCCAGGCACTTTCAGTGTGGCTGCCTTCTCCACGTGGTTCCTGGTTTCACTGCTGCTCTGAAGAGAATGCTAGCAAAGAGGTAACCGGGACAGTGAAAACAGTACTCAAAGACAGGGAGAGCAAGCTCTCTCTTGGCACTTTGGATGTGGGACATAGAGCGAGATGTTTGCTGCTTTTGCGTTTGGCTGTTGGGAGATTTACAGCACAAAGATATCTAGTTGATTTGAAGCAGTTCCGAGAAAGTCTAAACATAATCCCCACTTCTCCCTCCTGGCACTTTCCATGTGGGAGATATAGCAGGATGTATATTGGTTTTGAGGACAACTCAATGGACAGTGTAGGGAGAAAACCTCCTGGCTCCTTGAATGCCGTTTCTGGAGACACTGCGATCAATGTGGGAGATATGTCAAGATGTGTGTTTGTTTTGAGGACGGCTCTCTGGAGAGTCTTAGCAAAGAGGTCACACAGATAATCAGAGCAATTCTCAGAGACACTGAGAACAAGCTCCGCAATTCCCTCCTGGCACTTTCCCTGTAGGAGATACCGCAAGACGTTTCTGTATATTGGGCACAGCGCTCTGCACGGTGTTAGCAGAGACTTTCCCGGGACAGTGAAACCCTATGTCAGAGACACTGAGAAGAAGCCCCAATGTTCCCTCCAGGCACTTTCAGTGTGGGTGCTTTCTCCACGTGGTTCCTGGTTTCACTGCAGCTCTGAAGAGAATGTTATCAAAGAGGTAACCGGGACAGTGAAAACAGTACTCAAAGACAGGGAGAGCAAGCTCTCTCTTGGCACTTTGGATGTGGGACATACAGCGAGATGTTTGCTGCTTTTGCGTTTGGCTGTTGGGAGATTTACAGCACAAAGATATCTAGTTGATTTGAAGCAGTTCCGAGAAAGTCTAAACATAATCCCCACTTCTCCCTCCTGGCACTTTCCATGTGGGAGATATAGCAGGATGTATATTGGTTTTGAGGACAACTCAATGGACAGTGTAGGGAGAAAAGGTCCTGGCTCCTTGAATGCCGTTTCTGGAGACACTGCGATCAATGTGGGAGATATGTCAAGATGTGTGTTTGTTTTGAGGACGGCTCTCTGGAGAGTCTTAGCAAAGAGGTCACACAGATAATCAGAGCAATTCTCAGAGACACTGAGAACAAGCTCCGCAATTCCCTCCTGGCACTTTCCCTGTAGGAGATACCGCAAGACGTTTCTGTATATTGGGCACAGCGCGCTGCACGGTGTTAGCAGAGACTTTCCCGGGACAGTGAAACCCTATGTCAGAGACACTGAGAAGAAGCCCCAATGTTCCCTCCAGGCACTTTCAGTGTGGCTGCCTTCTCCACGTGGTTCCTGGTTTCACTGCGGCTCTGAAGAGAATGTTAGCAAAGAGGTAACCGGGACAGTGAAAACAGTACTCAAAGACAGGGAGAGCAAGCTCTCTCTTGGCACTTTGGATGTGGGACATACAGCGAGATGTTTGCTGCTTTTGCGTTTGGCTGTTGGGAGATTTACAGCACAAAGATATCTAGTTGATTTGAAGCAGTTCCGAGAAAGTCTAAACATAATCCCCACTTCTCCCTCCTGGCACTTTCCATGTGGGAGATATAGCAGGATGTATATTGGTTTTGAGGACAACTCAATGGACAGTGTAGGGAGAAAACCTCCTGGCTCCTTGAATGCCGTTTCTGGAGACACTGCGATCAATGTGGGAGATATGTCAAGATGTGTGTTTGTTTTGAGGACGGCTCTCTGGAGAGTCTTAGCAAAGAGGTCACACAGATAATCAGAGCAATTCTCAGAGACACTGAGAACAAGCTCCGCAATTCCCTCCTGGCACTTTCCCTGTAGGAGATACCGCAAGACGTTTCTGTATATTGGGCACAGCGCTCTGCACGGTGTTAGCAGAGACTTTCCCGGGACAGTGAAACCCTATGTCAGAGACACTGAGAAGAAGCCCCAATGTTCCCTCCAGGCACTTTCAGTGTGGCTGCCTTCTCCACGTGGTTCCTGGTTTCACTGCGGCTCTGAAGAGAATGCTAGCAAAGAGGTAACCGGGACAGTGAAAACAGTACTCAAAGACAGGGAGAGCAAGCTCTCTCTTGGCACTTTGGATGTGGGACATACAGCGAGATGTTTGCTGCTTTTGCGTTTGGCTGTTGGGAGATTTACAGCACAAAGATATCTAGTTGATTTGAAGCAGTTCCGAGAAAGTCTAAACATAATCCCCACTTCTCCCTCCTGGCACTTTCCATGTGGGAGATATAGCAGGATGTATATTGGTTTTGAGGACAACTCAATGGACAGTGTAGGGAGAAAAGGTCCTGGCTCCTTGAATGCCGTTTCTGGAGACACTGCGATCAATGTGGGAGATATGTCAAGATGTGTGTTTGTTTTGAGGACGGCTCTCTGGAGAGTCTTAGCAAAGAGGTCACACAGATAATCAGAGCAATTCTCAGAGACACTGAGAACAAGCTCCGCAATTCCCTCCTGGCACTTTCCCTGTAGGAGATACCGCAAGACGTTTCTGTATATTGGGCACAGCGCGCTGCACGGTGTTAGCAGAGACTTTCCCGGGACAGTGAAACCCTATGTCAGAGACACTGAGAAGAAGCCCCAATGTTCCCTCCAGGCACTTTCAGTGTGGGTGCTTTCTCCACGTGGTTCCTGGTTTCACTGCGGCTCTGAAGAGAATGTTAGCAAAGAGGTAACCGGGACAGTGAAAACAGTACTCAAAGACAGGGAGAGCAAGCTCTCTCTTGGCACTTTGGATGTGGGACATACAGCGAGATGTTTGCTGCTTTTGCGTTTGGCTGTTGGGAGATTTACAGCACAAAGATATCTAGTTGATTTGAAGCAGTTCCGAGAAAGTCTAAACATAATCCCCACTTCTCCCTCCTGGCACTTTCCATGTGGGAGATATAGCAGGATGTATATTGGTTTTGAGGACAACTCAATGGACAGTGTAGGGAGAAAACCTCCTGGCTCCTTGAATGCCGTTTCTGGAGACACTGCGATCAATGTGGGAGATATGTCAAGATGTGTGTTTGTTTTGAGGACGGCTCTCTGGAGAGTCTTAGCAAAGAGGTCACACAGATAATCAGAGCAATTCTCAGAGACACTGAGAACAAGCTCCGCAATTCCCTCCTGGCACTTTCCCTGTAGGAGATACCGCAAGACGTTTCTGTATATTGGGCACAGCGCTCTGCACGGTGTTAGCAGAGACTTTCCCGGGACAGTGAAACCCTATGTCAGAGACACTGAGAAGAAGCCCCAATGTTCCCTCCAGGCACTTTCAGTGTGGCTGCCTTCTCCACGTGGTTCCTGGTTTCACTGCGGCTCTGAAGAGAATGCTAGCAAAGAGGTAACCGGGACAGTGAAAACAGTACTCAAAGACAGGGAGAGCAAGCTCTCTCTTGGCACTTTGGATGTGGGACATACAGCGAGATGTTTGCTGCTTTTGCGTTTGGCTGTTGGGAGATTTACAGCACAAAGATATCTAGTTGATTTGAAGCAGTTCCGAGAAAGTCTAAACATAATCCCCACTTCTCCCTCCTGGCACTTTCCATGTGGGAGATATAGCAGGATGTATATTGGTTTTGAGGACAACTCAATGGACAGTGTAGGGAGAAAACCTCCTGGCTCCTTGAATGCCGTTTCTGGAGACACTGCGATCAATGTGGGAGATATGTCAAGATGTGTGTTTGTTTTGAGGACGGCTCTCTGGAGAGTCTTAGCAAAGAGGTCACACAGATAATCAGAGCAATTCTCAGAGACACTGAGAACAAGCTCCGCAATTCCCTCCTGGCACTTTCCCTGTAGGAGATACCGCAAGACGTTTCTGTATATTGGGCACAGCGCTCTGCACGGTGTTAGCAGAGACTTTCCCGGGACAGTGAAACCCTATGTCAGAGACACTGAGAAGAAGCCCCAATGTTCCCTCCAGGCACTTTCAGTGTGGGTGCTTTCTCCACGTGGTTCCTGGTTTCACTGCGGCTCTGAAGAGAATGTTAGCAAAGAGGTAACCGGGACAGTGAAAACAGTACTCAAAGACAGGGAGAGCAAGCTCTCTCTTGGCACTTTGGATGTGGGACATACAGCGAGATGTTTGCTGCTTTTGCGTTTGGCTGTTGGGAGATTTACAGCACAAAGATATCTAGTTGATTTGAAGCAGTTCCGAGAAAGTCTAAACATAATCCCCACTTCTCCCTCCTGGCACTTTCCATGTGGGAGATATAGCAGGATGTATATTGGTTTTGAGGACAACTCAATGGACAGTGTAGGGAGAAAACCTCCTGGCTCCTTGAATGCCGTTTCTGGAGACACTGCGATCAATGTGGGAGATATGTCAAGATGTGTGTTTGTTTTGAGGACGGCTCTCTGGAGAGTCTTAGCAAAGAGGTCACACAGATAATCAGAGCAATTCTCAGAGACACTGAGAACAAGCTCCGCAATTCCCTCCTGGCACTTTCCCTGTAGGAGATACCGCAAGACGTTTCTGTATATTGGGCACAGCGCTCTGCACGGTGTTAGCAGAGACTTTCCCGGGACAGTGAAACCCTATGTCAGAGACACTGAGAAGAAGCCCCAATGTTCCCTCCAGGCACTTTCAGTGTGGGTGCCTTCTCCACGTGGTTCCTGGTTTCACTGCGGCTCTGAAGAGAATGCTAGCAAAGAGGTAACCGGGACAGTGAAAACAGTACTCAAAGACAGGGAGAGCAAGCTCTCTCTTGGCACTTTGGATGTGGGACATACAGCGAGATGTTTGCTGCTTTTGCGTTTGGCTGTTGGGAGATTTACAGCACAAAGATATCTAGTTGATTTGAAGCAGTTCCGAGAAAGTCTAAACATAATCCCCACTTCTCCCTCCTGGCACTTTCCATGTGGGAGATATAGCAGGATGTATATTGGTTTTGAGGACAACTCAATGGACAGTGTAGGGAGAAAACCTCCTGGCTCCTTGAATGCCGTTTCTGGAGACACTGCGATCAATGTGGGAGATATGTCAAGATGTGTGTTTGTTTTGAGGACGGCTCTCTGGAGAGTCTTAGCAAAGAGGTCACACAGATAATCAGAGCAATTCTCAGAGACACTGAGAACAAGCTCCGCAATTCCCTCCTGGCACTTTCCCTGTAGGAGATACCGCAAGACGTTTCTGTATATTGGGCACAGCGCTCTGCACGGTGTTAGCAGAGACTTTCCCGGGACAGTGAAACCCTATGTCAGAGACACTGAGAAGAAGCCCCAATGTTCCCTCCAGGCACTTTCAGTGTGGGTGCTTTCTCCACGTGGTTCCTGGTTTCACTGCAGCTCTGAAGAGAATGTTAGCAAAGAGGTAACCGGGACAGTGAAAACAGTACTCAAAGACAGGGAGAGCAAGCTCTCTCTTGGCACTTTGGATGTGGGACATACAGCGAGATGTTTGCTGCTTTTGCGTTTGGCTGTTGGGAGATTTACAGCACAAAGATATCTAGTTGATTTGAAGCAGTTCCGAGAAAGTCTAAACATAATCCCCACTTCTCCCTCCTGGCACTTTCCATGTGGGAGATATAGCAGGATGTATATTGGTTTTGAGGACAACTCAATGGACAGTGTAGGGAGAAAAGGTCCTGGCTCCTTGAATGCCGTTTCTGGAGACACTGCGATCAATGTGGGAGATATGTCAAGATGTGTGTTTGTTTTGAGGACGGCTCTCTGGAGAGTCTTAGCAAAGAGGTCACACAGATAATCAGAGCAATTCTCAGAGACACTGAGAACAAGCTCCGCAATTCCCTCCTGGCACTTTCCCTGTAGGAGATACCGCAAGACGTTTCTGTATATTGGGCACAGCGCGCTGCACGGTGTTAGCAGAGACTTTCCCGGGACAGTGAAACCCTATGTCAGAGACACTGAGAAGAAGCCCCAATGTTCCCTCCAGGCACTTTCAGTGTGGCTGCCTTCTCCACGTGGTTCCTGGTTTCACTGCGGCTCTGAAGAGAATGTTAGCAAAGAGGTAACCGGGACAGTGAAAACAGTACTCAAAGACAGGGAGAGCAAGCTCTCTCTTGGCACTTTGGATGTGGGACATACAGCGAGATGTTTGCTGCTTTTGCGTTTGGCTGTTGGGAGATTTACAGCACAAAGATATCTAGTTGATTTGAAGCAGTTCCGAGAAAGTCTAAACATAATCCCCACTTCTCCCTCCTGGCACTTTCCATGTGGGAGATATAGCAGGATGTATATTGGTTTTGAGGACAACTCAATGGACAGTGTAGGGAGAAAACCTCCTGGCTCCTTGAATGCCGTTTCTGGAGACACTGCGATCAATGTGGGAGATATGTCAAGATGTGTGTTTGTTTTGAGGACGGCTCTCTGGAGAGTCTTAGCAAAGAGGTCACACAGATAATCAGAGCAATTCTCAGAGACACTGAGAACAAGCTCCGCAATTCCCTCCTGGCACTTTCCCTGTAGGAGATACCGCAAGACGTTTCTGTATATTGGGCACAGCGCTCTGCACGGTGTTAGCAGAGACTTTCCCGGGACAGTGAAACCCTATGTCAGAGACACTGAGAAGAAGTGCTTTCTCCACGTGGTTCCTGGTTTCACTGCAGCTCTGAAGAGAATGTTAGCAAAGAGGTAACCGGGACAGTGAAAACAGTACTCAAAGACAGGGAGAGCAAGCTCTCTCTTGGCACTTTGGATGTGGGACATACAGCGAGATGTTTGCTGCTTTTGCGTTTGGCTGTTGGGAGATTTACAGCACAAAGATATCTAGTTGATTTGAAGCAGTTCTGAGAAAGTCTAAACATAATCCCCACTTCTCCCTCCTGGCATTTTCCATGTGGGAGATATAGCAGGATGTATATTGGTTTTGAGGACAACTCAATGGACAGTGTAGGGAGAAAAGGTCCTGGCTCCTTGAATGCCGTTTCTGGAGACACTGCGATCAATGTGGGAGATATGTCAAGATGTGTGTTTGTTTTGAGGACGGCTCTCTGGAGAGTCTTAGCAAAGAGGTCACACAGATAATCAGAGCAATTCTCAGAGACACTGAGAACAAGCTCCGCAATTCCCTCCTGGCACTTTCCCTGTAGGAGATACCGCAAGACGTTTCTGTATATTGGGCACAGCGCTCTGCACGGTGTTAGCAGAGACTTTCCCGGGACAGTGAAACCCTATGTCAGAGACACTGAGAAGAAGCCCCAATGTTCCCTCCAGGCACTTTCAGTGTGGGTGCTTTCTCCACGTGGTTCCTGGTTTCACTGCAGCTCTGAAGAGAATGTTAGCAAAGAGGTAACCGGGACAGTGAAAACAGTACTCAAAGACAGGGAGAGCAAGCTCTCTCTTGGCACTTTGGATGTGGGACATACAGCGAGATGTTTGCTGCTTTTGCGTTTGGCTGTTGGGAGATTTACAGCACAAAGATATCTAGTTGATTTGAAGCATTTCCGAGAAAGTCTAAACATAATCCCCACTTCTCCCTCCTGGCACTTTCCATGTGGGAGATATAGCAGGATGTATATTGGTTTTGAGGACAACTCAATGGACAGTGTAGGGAGAAAACCTCCTGGCTCCTTGAATGCCGTTTCTGGAGACACTGCGATCAATGTGGGAGATATGTCAAGATGTGTGTTTGTTTTGAGGACGTCTCTCTGGAGAGTCTTAGCAAAGAGGTCACACAGATAATCAGAGCAATTCTCAGAGACACTGAGAACAAGCTCCACAATTCCCTCCTGGCACTTTCCCTGTAGGAGATACCGCAAGACGTTTCTGTATATTGGGCACAGCGCTCTGCACGGTGTTAGCAGAGACTTTCCCGGGACAGTGAAACCCTATGTCAGAGACACTGAGAAGAAGCCCCAATGTTCCCTCCAGGCACTTTCAGTGTGGCTGCCTTCTCCACGTGGTTCCTGGTTTCACTGCGGCTCTGAAGAGAATGCTAGCAAAGAGGTAACCGGGACAGTGAAAACAGTACTCAAAGACAGGGAGAGCAAGCTCTCTCTTGGCACTTTGGATGTGGGACATAGAGCGAGATGTTTGCTGCTTTTGCGTTTGGCTGTTGGGAGATTTACAGCACAAAGATATCTAGTTGATTTGAAGCAGTTCCGAGAAAGTCTAAACATAATCCCCACTTCTCCCTCCTGGCACTTTCCATGTGGGAGATATAGCAGGATGTATATTGGTTTTGAGGACAACTCAATGGACAGTGTAGGGAGAAAACCTCCTGGCTCCTTGAATGCCGTTTCTGGAGACACTGCGATCAATGTGGGAGATATGTCAAGATGTGTGTTTGTTTTGAGGACGGCTCTCTGGAGAGTCTTAGCAAAGAGGTCACACAGATAATCAGAGCAATTCTCAGAGACACTGAGAACAAGCTCCGCAATTCCCTCCTGGCACTTTCCCTGTAGGAGATACCGCAAGACGTTTCTGTATATTGGGCACAGCGCTCTGCACGGTGTTAGCAGAGACTTTCCCGGGACAGTGAAACCCTATGTCAGAGACACTGAGAAGAAGCCCCAATGTTCCCTCCAGGCACTTTCAGTGTGGGTGCTTTCTCCACGTGGTTCCTGGTTTCACTGCAGCTCTGAAGAGAATGTTAGCAAAGAGGTAACCGGGACAGTGAAAACAGTACTCAAAGACAGGGAGAGCAAGCTCTCTCTTGGCACTTTGGATGTGGGACATACAGCGAGATGTTTGCTGCTTTTGCGTTTGGCTGTTGGGAGATTTACAGCACAAAGATATCTAGTTGATTTGAAGCAGTTCCGAGAAAGTCTAAACATAATCCCCACTTCTCCCTCCTGGCACTTTCCATGTGGGAGATATAGCAGGATGTATATTGGTTTTGAGGACAACTCAATGGACAGTGTAGGGAGAAAACCTCCTGGCTCCTTGAATGCCGTTTCTGGAGACACTGCGATCAATGTGGGAGATATGTCAAGATGTGTGTTTGTTTTGAGGACGGCTCTCTGGAGAGTCTTAGCAAAGAGGTCACACAGATAATCAGAGCAATTCTCAGAGACACTGAGAACAAGCTCCGCAATTCCCTCCTGGCACTTTCCCTGTAGGAGATACCGCAAGACGTTTCTGTATATTGGGCACAGCGCTCTGCAGGGTGTTAGCAGAGACTTTCCCGGGACAGTGAAACCCTATGTCAGAGACACTGAGAAGAAGCCCCAATGTTCCCTCCAGGCACTTTCAGTGTGGCTGCCTTCTCCACGTGGTTCCTGGTTTCACTGCGGCTCTGAAGAGAATGCTAGCAAAGAGGTAACCGGGACAGTGAAAACAGTACTCAAAGACAGGGAGAGCAAGCTCTCTCTTGGCACTTTGGATGTGGGACATACAGCGAGATGTTTGCTGCTTTTGCGTTTGGCTGTTGGGAGATTTACAGCACAAAGATATCTAGTTGATTTGAAGCAGTTCCGAGAAAGTCTAAACATAATCCCCACTTCTCCCTCCTGGCACTTTCCATGTGGGAGATATAGCAGGATGTATATTGGTTTTGAGGACAACTCAATGGACAGTGTAGGGAGAAAAGGTCCTGGCTCCTTGAATGCCGTTTCTGGAGACACTGCGATCAATGTGGGAGATATGTCAAGATGTGTGTTTGTTTTGAGGACGGCTCTCTGGAGAGTCTTAGCAAAGAGGTCACACAGATAATCAGAGCAATTCTCAGAGACACTGAGAACAAGCTCCGCAATTCCCTCCTGGCACTTTCCCTGTAGGAGATACCGCAAGACGTTTCTGTATATTGGGCACAGCGCGCTGCACGGTGTTAGCAGAGACTTTCCCGGGACAGTGAAACCCTATGTCAGAGACACTGAGAAGAAGCCCCAATGTTCCCTCCAGGCACTTTCAGTGTGGCTGCCTTCTCCACGTGGTTCCTGGTTTCACTGCAGCTCTGAAGAGAATGTTAGCAAAGAGGTAACCGGGACAGTGAAAACAGTACTCAAAGACAGGGAGAGCAAGCTCTCTCTTGGCACTTTGGATGTGGGACATACAGCGAGATGTTTGCTGCTTTTCCGTTTGGCTGTTGGGAGATTTACAGCACAAAGATATCTAGTTGATTTGAAGCAGTTCCGAGAAAGTCTAAACATAATCCCCACTTCTCCCTCCTGGCACTTTCCATGTGGGAGATATAGCAGGATGTATATTGGTTTTGAGGACAACTCAATGGACAGTGTAGGGAGAAAAGGTCCTGGCTCCTTGAATGCCGTTTCTGGAGACACTGCGATCAATGTGGGAGATATGTCAAGATGTGTGTTTGTTTTGAGGACGGCTCTCTGGAGAGTCTTAGCAAAGAGGTCACACAGATAATCAGAGCAATTCTCAGAGACACTGAGAACAAGCTCCGCAATTCCCTCCTGGCACTTTCCCTGTAGGAGATACCGCAAGACGTTTCTGTATATTGGGCACAGCGCGCTGCACGGTGTTAGCAGAGACTTTCCCGGGACAGTGAAACCCTATGTCAGAGACACTGAGAAGAAGCCCCAATGTTCCCTCCAGGCACTTTCAGTGTGGCTGCCTTCTCCACGTGGTTCCTGGTTTCACTGCGGCTCTGAAGAGAATGTTAGCAAAGAGGTAACCGGGACAGTGAAAACAGTACTCAAAGACAGGGAGAGCAAGCTCTCTCTTGGCACTTTGGATGTGGGACATACAGCGAGATGTTTGCTGCTTTTGCGTTTGGCTGTTGGGAGATTTACAGCACAAAGATATCTAGTTGATTTGAAGCAGTTCCGAGAAAGTCTAAACATAATCCCCACTTCTCCCTCCTGGCACTTTCCATGTGGGAGATATAGCAGGATGTATATTGGTTTTGAGGACAACTCAATGGACAGTGTAGGGAGAAAACCTCCTGGCTCCTTGAATGCCGTTTCTGGAGACACTGCGATCAATGTGGGAGATATGTCAAGATGTGTGTTTGTTTTGAGGACGGCTCTCTGGAGAGTCTTAGCAAAGAGGTCACACAGATAATCAGAGCAATTCTCAGAGACACTGAGAACAAGCTCCGCAATTCCCTCCTGGCACTTTCCCTGTAGGAGATACCGCAAGACGTTTCTGTATATTGGGCACAGCGCTCTGCACGGTGTTAGCAGAGACTTTCCCGGGACAGTGAAACCCTATGTCAGAGACACTGAGAAGAAGTGCTTTCTCCACGTGGTTCCTGGTTTCACTGCAGCTCTGAAGAGAATGTTAGCAAAGAGGTAACCGGGACAGTGAAAACAGTACTCAAAGACAGGGAGAGCAAGCTCTCTCTTGGCACTTTGGATGTGGGACATACAGCGAGATGTTTGCTGCTTTTGCGTTTGGCTGTTGGGAGATTTACAGCACAAAGATATCTAGTTGATTTGAAGCAGTTCTGAGAAAGTCTAAACATAATCCCCACTTCTCCCTCCTGGCATTTTCCATGTGGGAGATATAGCAGGATGTATATTGGTTTTGAGGACAACTCAATGGACAGTGTAGGGAGAAAAGGTCCTGGCTCCTTGAATGCCGTTTCTGGAGACACTGCGATCAATGTGGGAGATATGTCAAGATGTGTGTTTGTTTTGAGGACGGCTCTCTGGAGAGTCTTAGCAAAGAGGTCACACAGATAATCAGAGCAATTCTCAGAGACACTGAGAACAAGCTCCGCAATTCCCTCCTGGCACTTTCCCTGTAGGAGATACCGCAAGACGTTTCTGTATATTGGGCACAGCGCTCTGCACGGTGTTAGCAGAGACTTTCCCGGGACAGTGAAACCCTATGTCAGAGACACTGAGAAGAAGCCCCAATGTTCCCTCCAGGCACTTTCAGTGTGGGTGCTTTCTCCACGTGGTTCCTGGTTTCACTGCAGCTCTGAAGAGAATGTTAGCAAAGAGGTAACCGGGACAGTGAAAACAGTACTCAAAGACAGGGAGAGCAAGCTCTCTCTTGGCACTTTGGATGTGGGACATACAGCGAGATGTTTGCTGCTTTTGCGTTTGGCTGTTGGGAGATTTACAGCACAAAGATATCTAGTTGATTTGAAGCAGTTCCGAGAAAGTCTAAACATAATCCCCACTTCTCCCTCCTGGCACTTTCCATGTGGGAGATATAGCAGGATGTATATTGGTTTTGAGGACAACTCAATGGACAGTGTAGGGAGAAAAGGTCCTGGCTCCTTGAATGCCGTTTCTGGAGACACTGCGATCAATGTGGGAGATATGTCAAGATGTGTGTTTGTTTTGAGGACGGCTCTCTGGAGAGTCTTAGCAAAGAGGTCACACAGATAATCAGAGCAATTCTCAGAGACACTGAGAACAAGCTCCACAATTCCCTCCTGGCACTTTCCCTGTAGGAGATACCGCAAGACGTTTCTGTATATTGGGCACAGCGCTGTGCACGGTGTTAGCAGAGACTTTCCCGGGACAGTGAAACCCTATGTCAGAGACACTGAGAAGAAGCCCCAATGTTCCCTCCAGGCACTTTCAGTGTGGCTGCCTTCTCCACGTGGTTCCTGGTTTCACTGCGGCTCTGAAGAGAATGCTAGCAAAGAGGTAACCGGGACAGTGAAAACAGTACTCAAAGACAGGGAGAGCAAGCTCTCTCTTGGCACTTTGGATGTGGGACATACAGCGAGATGTTTGCTGCTTTTGCGTTTGGCTGTTGGGAGATTTACAGCACAAAGATATCTAGTTGATTTGAAGCAGTTCCGAGAAAGTCTAAACATAATCCCCACTTCTCCCTCCTGGCACTTTCCATGTGGGAGATATAGCAGGATGTATATTGGTTTTGAGGACAACTCAATGGACAGTGTAGGGAGAAAAGGTCCTGGCTCCTTGAATGCCGTTTCTGGAGACACTGCGATCAATGTGGGAGATATGTCAAGATGTGTGTTTGTTTTGAGGACGGCTCTCTGGAGAGTCTTAGCAAAGAGGTCACACAGATAATCAGAGCAATTCTCAGAGACACTGAGAACAAGCTCCGCAATTCCCTCCTGGCACTTTCCCTGTAGGAGATACCGCAAGACGTTTCTGTATATTGGGCACAGCGCTCTGCACGGTGTTAGCAGAGACTTTCCCGGGACAGTGAAACCCTATGTCAGAGACACTGAGAAGAAGCCCCAATGTTCCCTCCAGGCACTTTCAGTGTGGCTGCCTTCTCCACGTGGTTCCTGGTTTCACTGCGGCTCTGAAGAGAATGCTAGCAAAGAGGTAACCGGGACAGTGAAAACAGTACTCAAAGACAGGGAGAGCAAGCTCTCTCTTGGCACTTTGGATGTGGGACATACAGCGAGATGTTTGCTGCTTTTGCGTTTGGCTGTTGGGAGATTTACAGCACAAAGATATCTAGTTGATTTGAAGCAGTTCTGAGAAAGTCTAAACATAATCCCCACTTCTCCCTCCTGGCACTTTCCATGTGGGAGATATAGCAGGATGTATATTGGTTTTGAGGACAACTCAATGGACAGTGTAGGGAGAAAAGGTCCTGGCTCCTTGAATGCCGTTTCTGGAGACACTGCGATCAATGTGGGAGATATGTCAAGATGTGTGTTTGTTTTGAGGACGGCTCTCTGGAGAGTCTTAGCAAAGAGGTCACACAGATAATCAGAGCAATTCTCAGAGACACTGAGAACAAGCTCCGCAATTCCCTCCTGGCACTTTCCCTGTAGGAGATACCGCAAGACGTTTCTGTATATTGGGCACAGCGCTCTGCACGGTGTTAGCAGAGACTTTCCCGGGACAGTGAAACCCTATGTCAGAGACACTGAGAAGAAGCCCCAATGTTCCCTCCAGGCACTTTCAGTGTGGGTGCTTTCTCCACGTGGTTCCTGGTTTCACTGCAGCTCTGAAGAGAATGCTAGCAAAGAGGTAACCGGGACAGTGAAAACAGTACTCAAAGACAGGGAGAGCAAGCTCTCTCTTGGCACTTTGGATGTGGGACATACAGCGAGATGTTTGCTGCTTTTGCGTTTGGCTGTTGGGAGATTTACAGCACAAAGATATCTAGTTGATTTGAAGCAGTTCCGAGAAAGTCTAAACATAATCCCCACTTCTCCCTCCTGGCACTTTCCATGTGGGAGATATAGCAGGATGTATATTGGTTTTGAGGACAACTCAATGGACAGTGTAGGGAGAAAACCTCCTGGCTCCTTGAATGCCGTTTCTGGAGACACTGCGATCAATGTGGGAGATATGTCAAGATGTGTGTTTGTTTTGAGGACGGCTCTCTGGAGAGTCTTAGCAAAGAGGTCACACAGATAATCAGAGCAATTCTCAGAGACACTGAGAACAAGCTCCGCAATTCCCTCCTGGCACTTTCCCTGTAGGAGATACCGCAAGACGTTTCTGTATATTGGGCACAGCGCTCTGCACGGTGTTAGCAGAGACTTTCCCGGGACAGTGAAACCCTATGTCAGAGACACTGAGAAGAAGCCCCAATGTTCCCTCCAGGCACTTTCAGTGTGGCTGCCTTCTCCACGTGGTTCCTGGTTTCACTGCGGCTCTGAAGAGAATGCTAGCAAAGAGGTAACCGGGACAGTGAAAACAGTACTCAAAGACAGGGAGAGCAAGCTCTCTCTTGGCACTTTGGATGTGGGACATACAGCGAGATGTTTGCTGCTTTTGCGTTTGGCTGTTGGGAGATTTACAGCACAAAGATATCTAGTTGATTTGAAGCAGTTCTGAGAAAGTCTAAACATAATCCCCACTTCTCCCTCCTGGCACTTTCCATGTGGGAGATATAGCAGGATGTATATTGGTTTTGAGGACAACTCAATGGACAGTGTAGGGAGAAAAGGTCCTGGCTCCTTGAATGCCGTTTCTGGAGACACTGCGATCAATGTGGGAGATATGTCAAGATGTGTGTTTGTTTTGAGGACGGCTCTCTGGAGAGTCTTAGCAAAGAGGTCACACAGATAATCAGAGCAATTCTCAGAGACACTGAGAACAAGCTCCGCAATTCCCTCCTGGCACTTTCCCTGTAGGAGATACCGCAAGACGTTTCTGTATATTGGGCACAGCGCTCTGCACGGTGTTAGCAGAGACTTTCCCGGGACAGTGAAACCCTATGTCAGAGACACTGAGAAGAAGCCCCAATGTTCCCTCCAGGCACTTTCAGTGTGGGTGCTTTCTCCACGTGGTTCCTGGTTTCACTGCAGCTCTGAAGAGAATGTTAGCAAAGAGGTAACCGGGACAGTGAAAACAGTACTCAAAGACAGGGAGAGCAAGCTCTCTCTTGGCACTTTGGATGTGGGACATACAGCGAGATGTTTGCTGCTTTTGCGTTTGGCTGTTGGGAGATTTACAGCACAAAGATATCTAGTTGATTTGAAGCAGTTCTGAGAAAGTCTAAACATAATCCCCACTTCTCCCTCCTGGCACTTTCCATGTGGGAGATATAGCAGGATGTATATTGGTTTTGAGGACAACTCAATGGACAGTGTAGGGAGAAAAGGTCCTGGCTCCTTGAATGCCGTTTCTGGAGACACTGCGATCAATGTGGGAGATATGTCAAGATGTGTGTTTGTTTTGAGGACGGCTCTCTGGAGAGTCTTAGCAAAGAGGTCACACAGATAATCAGAGCAATTCTCAGAGACACTGAGAACAAGCTCCGCAATTCCCTCCTGGCACTTTCCCTGTAGGAGATACCGCAAGACGTTTCTGTATATTGGGCACAGCGCTCTGCACGGTGTTAGCAGAGACTTTCCCGGGACAGTGAAACCCTATGTCAGAGACACTGAGAAGAAGCCCCAATGTTCCCTCCAGGCACTTTCAGTGTGGGTGCTTTCTCCACGTGGTTCCTGGTTTCACTGCAGCTCTGAAGAGAATGTTAGCAAAGAGGTAACCGGGACAGTGAAAACAGTACTCAAAGACAGGGAGAGCAAGCTCTCTCTTGGCACTTTGGATGTGGGACATACAGCGAGATGTTTGCTGCTTTTGCGTTTGGCTGTTGGGAGATTTACAGCACAAAGATATCTAGTTGATTTGAAGCAGTTCCGAGAAAGTCTAAACATAATCCCCACTTCTCCCTCCTGGCACTTTCCATGTGGGAGATATAGCAGGATGTATATTGGTTTTGAGGACAACTCAATGGACAGTGTAGGGAGAAAAAGTCCTGGCTCCTTGAATGCCGTTTCTGGAGACACTGCGATCAATGTGGGAGATATGTCAAGATGTGTGTTTGTTTTGAGGACGGCTCTCTGGAGAGTCTTAGCAAAGAGGTCACACAGATAATCAGAGCAATTCTCAGAGACACTGAGAACAAGCTCCACAATTCCCTCCTGGCGCTTTCCCTGTAGGAGATACCGCAAGACGTTTCTGTATATTGGGCACAGCGCTCTGCAGGGTGTTAGCACAGACTTTCCCGGGACAGTGAAACCCTATGTCAGAGACACTGAGAAGAAGCCCCAATGTTCCCTCCAGGCACTTTCAGTGTGGGTGCCTTCTCCACGTGGTTCCTGGTTTCACTGCGGCTCTGAAGAGAATGTTAGCAAAGAGGTAACCGGGACAGTGAAAACAGTACTCAAAGACAGGGAGAGCAAGCTCTCTCTTGGCACTTTGGATGTGGGACATACAGCGAGATGTTTGCTGCTTTTGCGTTTGGCTGTTGGGAGATTTACAGCACAAAGATATCTAGTTGATTTGAAGCAGTTCCGAGAAAGTCTAAACATAATCCCCACTTCTCCCTCCTGGCACTTTCCATGTGGGAGATATAGCAGGATGTATATTGGTTTTGAGGACAACTCAATGGACAGTGTAGGGAGAAAAGGTCCTGGCTCCTTGAATGCCGTTTCTGGAGACACTGCGATCAATGTGGGAGATATGTCAAGATGTGTGTTTGTTTTGAGGACGGCTCTCTGGAGAGTCTTAGCAAAGAGGTCACACAGATAATCAGAGCAATTCTCAGAGACACTGAGAACAAGCTCCACAATTCCCTCCTGGCACTTTCCCTGTAGGAGATACCGCAAGACGTTTCTGTATATTGGGCACAGCGCTCTGCAGGGTGTTAGCAGAGACTTTCCCGGGACAGTGAAACCCTATGTCAGAGACACTGAGAAGAAGTGCTTTCTCCACGTGGTTCCTGGTTTCACTGCAGCTCTGAAGAGAATGTTAGCAAAGAGGTAACCGGGACAGTGAAAACAGTACTCAAAGACAGGGAGAGCAAGCTCTCTCTTGGCACTTTGGATGTGGGACATACAGCGAGATGTTTGCTGCTTTTGCGTTTGGCTGTTGGGAGATTTACAGCACAAAGATATCTAGTTGATTTGAAGCAGTTCTGAGAAAGTCTAAACATAATCCCCACTTCTCCCTCCTGGCACTTTCCATGTGGGAGATATAGCAGGATGTATATTGGTTTTGAGGACAACTCAATGGACAGTGTAGGGAGAAAAGGTCCTGGCTCCTTGAATGCCGTTTCTGGAGACACTGCGATCAATGTGGGAGATATGTCAAGATGTGTGTTTGTTTTGAGGACGGCTCTCTGGAGAGTCTTAGCAAAGAGGTCACACAGATAATCAGAGCAATTCTCAGAGACACTGAGAACAAGCTCCGCAATTCCCTCCTGGCACTTTCCCTGTAGGAGATACCGCAAGACGTTTCTGTATATTGGGCACAGCGCTCTGCACGGTGTTAGCAGAGACTTTCCCGGGACAGTGAAACCCTATGTCAGAGACACTGAGAAGAAGCCCCAATGTTCCCTCCAGGCACTTTCAGTGTGGCTGCCTTCTCCACGTGGTTCCTGGTTTCACTGCGGCTCTGAAGAGAATGCTAGCAAAGAGGTAACCGGGACAGTGAAAACAGTACTCAAAGACAGGGAGAGCAAGCTCTCTCTTGGCACTTTGGATGTGGGACATACAGCGAGATGTTTGCTGCTTTTGCGTTTGGCTGTTGGGAGATTTACAGCACAAAGATATCTAGTTGATTTGAAGCAGTTCCGAGAAAGTCTAAACATAATCCCCACTTCTCCCTCCTGGCACTTTCCATGTGGGAGATATAGCAGGATGTATATTGGTTTTGAGGACAACTCAATGGACAGTGTAGGGAGAAAAGGTCCTGGCTCCTTGAATGCCGTTTCTGGAGACACTGCGATCAATGTGGGAGATATGTCAAGATGTGTGTTTGTTTTGAGGACGGCTCTCTGGAGAGTCTTAGCAAAGAGGTCACACAGATAATCAGAGCAATTCTCAGAGACACTGAGAACAAGCTCCACAATTCCCTCCTGGCGCTTTCCCTGTAGGAGATACCGCAAGACGTTTCTGTATATTGGGCACAGCGCGCTGCACGGTGTTAGCAGAGACTTTCCCGGGACAGTGAAACCCTATGTCAGAGACACTGAGAAGAAGCCCCAATGTTCCCTCCAGGCACTTTCAGTGTGGCTGCCTTCTCCACGTGGTTCCTGGTTTCACTGCGGCTCTGAAGAGAATGCTAGCAAAGAGGTAACCGGGACAGTGAAAACAGTACTCAAAGACAGGGAGAGCAAGCTCTCTCTTGGCACTTTGGATGTGGGACATACAGCGAGATGTTTGCTGCTTTTGCGTTTGGCTGTTGGGAGATTTACAGCACAAAGATATCTAGTTGATTTGAAGCAGTTCTGAGAAAGTCTAAACATAATCCCCACTTCTCCCTCCTGGCACTTTCCATGTGGGAGATATAGCAGGATGTATATTGGTTTTGAGGACAACTCAATGGACAGTGTAGGGAGAAAAGGTCCTGGCTCCTTGAATGCCGTTTCTGGAGACACTGCGATCAATGTGGGAGATATGTCAAGATGTGTGTTTGTTTTGAGGACGGCTCTCTGGAGAGTCTTAGCAAAGAGGTCACACAGATAATCAGAGCAATTCTCAGAGACACTGAGAACAAGCTCCGCAATTCCCTCCTGGCACTTTCCCTGTAGGAGATACCGCAAGACGTTTCTGTATATTGGGCACAGCGCTCTGCACGGTGTTAGCAGAGACTTTCCCGGGACAGTGAAACCCTATGTCAGAGACACTGAGAAGAAGCCCCAATGTTCCCTCCAGGCACTTTCAGTGTGGGTGCTTTCTCCACGTGGTTCCTGGTTTCACTGCAGCTCTGAAGAGAATGCTAGCAAAGAGGTAACCGGGACAGTGAAAACAGTACTCAAAGACAGGGAGAGCAAGCTCTCTCTTGGCACTTTGGATGTGGGACATACAGCGAGATGTTTGCTGCTTTTGCGTTTGGCTGTTGGGAGATTTACAGCACAAAGATATCTAGTTGATTTGAAGCAGTTCCGAGAAAGTCTAAACATAATCCCCACTTCTCCCTCCTGGCACTTTCCATGTGGGAGATATAGCAGGATGTATATTGGTTTTGAGGACAACTCAATGGACAGTGTAGGGAGAAAAAGTCCTGGCTCCTTGAATGCCGTTTCTGGAGACACTGCGATCAATGTGGGAGATATGTCAAGATGTGTGTTTGTTTTGAGGACGGCTCTCTGGAGAGTCTTAGCAAAGAGGTCACACAGATAATCAGAGCAATTCTCAGAGACACTGAGAACAAGCTCCGCAATTCCCTCCTGGCACTTTCCCTGTAGGAGATACCGCAAGACGTTTCTGTATATTGGGCACAGCGCTCTGCACGGTGTTAGCAGAGACTTTCCCGGGACAGTGAAACCCTATGTCAGAGACACTGAGAAGAAGCCCCAATGTTCCCTCCAGGCACTTTCAGTGTGGCTGCCTTCTCCACGTGGTTCCTGGTTTCACTGCGGCTCTGAAGAGAATGCTAGCAAAGAGGTAACCGGGACAGTGAAAACAGTACTCAAAGACAGGGAGAGCAAGCTCTCTCTTGGCACTTTGGATGTGGGACATACAGCGAGATGTTTGCTGCTTTTGCGTTTGGCTGTTGGGAGATTTACAGCACAAAGATATCTAGTTGATTTGAAGCAGTTCTGAGAAAGTCTAAACATAATCCCCACTTCTCCCTCCTGGCACTTTCCATGTGGGAGATATAGCAGGATGTATATTGGTTTTGAGGACAACTCAATGGACAGTGTAGGGAGAAAAGGTCCTGGCTCCTTGAATGCCGTTTCTGGAGACACTGCGATCAATGTGGGAGATATGTCAAGATGTGTGTTTGTTTTGAGGACGGCTCTCTGGAGAGTCTTAGCAAAGAGGTCACACAGATAATCAGAGCAATTCTCAGAGACACTGAGAACAAGCTCCGCAATTCCCTCCTGGCACTTTCCCTGTAGGAGATACCGCAAGACGTTTCTGTATATTGGGCACAGCGCTCTGCACGGTGTTAGCAGAGACTTTCCCGGGACAGTGAAACCCTATGTCAGAGACACTGAGAAGAAGCCCCAATGTTCCCTCCAGGCACTTTCAGTGTGGGTGCTTTCTCCACGTGGTTCCTGGTTTCACTGCAGCTCTGAAGAGAATGTTAGCAAAGAGGTAACCGGGACAGTGAAAACAGTACTCAAAGACAGGGAGAGCAAGCTCTCTCTTGGCACTTTGGATGTGGGACATACAGCGAGATGTTTGCTGCTTTTGCGTTTGGCTGTTGGGAGATTTACAGCACAAAGATATCTAGTTGATTTGAAGCAGTTCTGAGAAAGTCTAAACATAATCCCCACTTCTCCCTCCTGGCACTTTCCATGTGGGAGATATAGCAGGATGTATATTGGTTTTGAGGACAACTCAATGGACAGTGTAGGGAGAAAAGGTCCTGGCTCCTTGAATGCCGTTTCTGGAGACACTGCGATCAATGTGGGAGATATGTCAAGATGTGTGTTTGTTTTGAGGACGGCTCTCTGGAGAGTCTTAGCAAAGAGGTCACACAGATAATCAGAGCAATTCTCAGAGACACTGAGAACAAGCTCCGCAATTCCCTCCTGGCACTTTCCCTGTAGGAGATACCGCAAGACGTTTCTGTATATTGGGCACAGCGCTCTGCACGGTGTTAGCAGAGACTTTCCCGGGACAGTGAAACCCTATGTCAGAGACACTGAGAAGAAGCCCCAATGTTCCCTCCAGGCACTTTCAGTGTGGGTGCTTTCTCCACGTGGTTCCTGGTTTCACTGCAGCTCTGAAGAGAATGTTAGCAAAGAGGTAACCGGGACAGTGAAAACAGTACTCAAAGACAGGGAGAGCAAGCTCTCTCTTGGCACTTTGGATGTGGGACATACAGCGAGATGTTTGCTGCTTTTGCGTTTGGCTGTTGGGAGATTTACAGCACAAAGATATCTAGTTGATTTGAAGCAGTTCCGAGAAAGTCTAAACATAATCCCCACTTCTCCCTCCTGGCACTTTCCATGTGGGAGATATAGCAGGATGTATATTGGTTTTGAGGACAACTCAATGGACAGTGTAGGGAGAAAAAGTCCTGGCTCCTTGAATGCCGTTTCTGGAGACACTGCGATCAATGTGGGAGATATGTCAAGATGTGTGTTTGTTTTGAGGACGGCTCTCTGGAGAGTCTTAGCAAAGAGGTCACACAGATAATCAGAGCAATTCTCAGAGACACTGAGAACAAGCTCCACAATTCCCTCCTGGCGCTTTCCCTGTAGGAGATACCGCAAGACGTTTCTGTATATTGGGCACAGCGCTCTGCACGGTGTTAGCAGAGACTTTCCCGGGACAGTGAAACCCTATGTCAGAGACACTGAGAAGAAGCCCCAATGTTCCCTCCAGGCACTTTCAGTGTGGGTGCCTTCTCCACGTGGTTCCTGGTTTCACTGCGGCTCTGAAGAGAATGTTAGCAAAGAGGTAACCGGGACAGTGAAAACAGTACTCAAAGACAGGGAGAGCAAGCTCTCTCTTGGCACTTTGGATGTGGGACATACAGCGAGATGTTTGCTGCTTTTGCGTTTGGCTGTTGGGAGATTTACAGCACAAAGATATCTAGTTGATTTGAAGCAGTTCCGAGAAAGTCTAAACATAATCCCCACTTCTCCCTCCTGGCACTTTCCATGTGGGAGATATAGCAGGATGTATATTGGTTTTGAGGACAACTCAATGGACAGTGTAGGGAGAAAAGGTCCTGGCTCCTTGAATGCCGTTTCTGGAGACACTGCGATCAATGTGGGAGATATGTCAAGATGTGTGTTTGTTTTGAGGACGGCTCTCTGGAGAGTCTTAGCAAAGAGGTCACACAGATAATCAGAGCAATTCTCAGAGACACTGAGAACAAGCTCCACAATTCCCTCCTGGCACTTTCCCTGTAGGAGATACCGCAAGACGTTTCTGTATATTGGGCACAGCGCTCTGCAGGGTGTTAGCAGAGACTTTCCCGGGACAGTGAAACCCTATGTCAGAGACACTGAGAAGAAGTGCTTTCTCCACGTGGTTCCTGGTTTCACTGCAGCTCTGAAGAGAATGTTAGCAAAGAGGTAACCGGGACAGTGAAAACAGTACTCAAAGACAGGGAGAGCAAGCTCTCTCTTGGCACTTTGGATGTGGGACATACAGCGAGATGTTTGCTGCTTTTGCGTTTGGCTGTTGGGAGATTTACAGCACAAAGATATCTAGTTGATTTGAAGCAGTTCTGAGAAAGTCTAAACATAATCCCCACTTCTCCCTCCTGGCACTTTCCATGTGGGAGATATAGCAGGATGTATATTGGTTTTGAGGACAACTCAATGGACAGTGTAGGGAGAAAAGGTCCTGGCTCCTTGAATGCCGTTTCTGGAGACACTGCGATCAATGTGGGAGATATGTCAAGATGTGTGTTTGTTTTGAGGACGGCTCTCTGGAGAGTCTTAGCAAAGAGGTCACACAGATAATCAGAGCAATTCTCAGAGACACTGAGAACAAGCTCCGCAATTCCCTCCTGGCACTTTCCCTGTAGGAGATACCGCAAGACGTTTCTGTATATTGGGCACAGCGCTCTGCACGGTGTTAGCAGAGACTTTCCCGGGACAGTGAAACCCTATGTCAGAGACACTGAGAAGAAGCCCCAATGTTCCCTCCAGGCACTTTCAGTGTGGGTGCTTTCTCCACGTGGTTCCTGGTTTCACTGCAGCTCTGAAGAGAATGTTAGCAAAGAGGTAACCGGGACAGTGAAAACAGTACTCAAAGACAGGGAGAGCAAGCTCTCTCTTGGCACTTTGGATGTGGGACATACAGCGAGATGTTTGCTGCTTTTGCGTTTGGCTGTTGGGAGATTTACAGCACAAAGATATCTAGTTGATTTGAAGCAGTTCTGAGAAAGTCTAAACATAATCCCCACTTCTCCCTCCTGGCACTTTCCATGTGGGAGATATAGCAGGATGTATATTGGTTTTGAGGACAACTCAATGGACAGTGTAGGGAGAAAAGGTCCTGGCTCCTTGAATGCCGTTTCTGGAGACACTGCGATCAATGTGGGAGATATGTCAAGATGTGTGTTTGTTTTGAGGACGGCTCTCTGGAGAGTCTTAGCAAAGAGGTCACACAGATAATCAGAGCAATTCTCAGAGACACTGAGAACAAGCTCCGCAATTCCCTCCTGGCACTTTCCCTGTAGGAGATACCGCAAGACGTTTCTGTATATTGGGCACAGCGCTCTGCACGGTGTTAGCAGAGACTTTCCCGGGACAGTGAAACCCTATGTCAGAGACACTGAGAAGAAGCCCCAATGTTCCCTCCAGGCACTTTCAGTGTGGCTGCCTTCTCCACGTGGTTCCTGGTTTCACTGCGGCTCTGAAGAGAATGCTAGCAAAGAGGTAACCGGGACAGTGAAAACAGTACTCAAAGACAGGGAGAGCAAGCTCTCTCTTGGCACTTTGGATGTGGGACATACAGCGAGATGTTTGCTGCTTTTGCGTTTGGCTGTTGGGAGATTTACAGCACAAAGATATCTAGTTGATTTGAAGCAGTTCCGAGAAAGTCTAAACATAATCCCCACTTCTCCCTCCTGGCACTTTCCATGTGGGAGATATAGCAGGATGTATATTGGTTTTGAGGACAACTCAATGGACAGTGTAGGGAGAAAAGGTCCTGGCTCCTTGAATGCCGTTTCTGGAGACACTGCGATCAATGTGGGAGATATGTCAAGATGTGTGTTTGTTTTGAGGACGGCTCTCTGGAGAGTCTTAGCAAAGAGGTCACACAGATAATCAGAGCAATTCTCAGAGACACTGAGAACAAGCTCCACAATTCCCTCCTGGCGCTTTCCCTGTAGGAGATACCGCAAGACGTTTCTGTATATTGGGCACAGCGCGCTGCACGGTGTTAGCAGAGACTTTCCCGGGACAGTGAAACCCTATGTCAGAGACACTGAGAAGAAGCCCCAATGTTCCCTCCAGGCACTTTCAGTGTGGCTGCCTTCTCCACGTGGTTCCTGGTTTCACTGCGGCTCTGAAGAGAATGCTAGCAAAGAGGTAACCGGGACAGTGAAAACAGTACTCAAAGACAGGGAGAGCAAGCTCTCTCTTGGCACTTTGGATGTGGGACATACAGCGAGATGTTTGCTGCTTTTGCGTTTGGCTGTTGGGAGATTTACAGCACAAAGATATCTAGTTGATTTGAAGCAGTTCCGAGAAAGTCTAAACATAATCCCCACTTCTCCCTCCTGGCACTTTCCATGTGGGAGATATAGCAGGATGTATATTGGTTTTGAGGACAACTCAATGGACAGTGTAGGGAGAAAAGGTCCTGGCTCCTTGAATGCCGTTTCTGGAGACACTGCGATCAATGTGGGAGATATGTCAAGATGTGTGTTTGTTTTGAGGACGGCTCTCTGGAGAGTCTTAGCAAAGAGGTCACACAGATAATCAGAGCAATTCTCAGAGACACTGAGAACAAGCTCCACAATTCCCTCCTGGCGCTTTCCCTGTAGGAGATACCGCAAGACGTTTCTGTATATTGGGCACAGCGCGCTGCACGGTGTTAGCAGAGACTTTCCCGGGACAGTGAAACCCTATGTCAGAGACACTGAGAAGAAGCCCCAATGTTCCCTCCAGGCACTTTCAGTGTGGCTGCCTTCTCCACGTGGTTCCTGGTTTCACTGCAGCTCTGAAGAGAATGTTAGCAAAGAGGTAACCGGGACAGTGAAAACAGTACTCAAAGACAGGGAGAGCAAGCTCTCTCTTGGCACTTTGGATGTGGGACATACAGCGAGATGTTTGCTGCTTTTGCGTTTGGCTGTTGGGAGATTTACAGCACAAAGATATCTAGTTGATTTGAAGCAGTTCCGAGAAAGTCTAAACATAATCCCCACTTCTCCCTCCTGGCACTTTCCATGTGGGAGATATAGCAGGATGTATATTGGTTTTGAGGACAACTCAATGGACAGTGTAGGGAGAAAAGGTCCTGGCTCCTTGAATGCCGTTTCTGGAGACACTGCGATCAATGTGGGAGATATGTCAAGATGTGTGTTTGTTTTGAGGACGGCTCTCTGGAGAGTCTTAGCAAAGAGGTCACACAGATAATCAGAGCAATTCTCAGAGACACTGAGAACAAGCTCCGCAATTCCCTCCTGGCACTTTCCCTGTAGGAGATACCGCAAGACGTTTCTGTATATTGGGCACAGCGCTCTGCACGGTGTTAGCAGAGACTTTCCCGGGACAGTGAAACCCTATGTCAGAGACACTGAGAAGAAGCCCCAATGTTCCCTCCAGGCACTTTCAGTGTGGGTGCCTTCTCCACGTGGTTCCTGGTTTCACTGCGGCTCTGAAGAGAATGCTAGCAAAGAGGTAACCGGGACAGTGAAAACAGTACTCAAAGACAGGGAGAGCAAGCTCTCTCTTGGCACTTTGGATGTGGGACATACAGCGAGATGTTTGCTGCTTTTGCGTTTGGCTGTTGGGAGATTTACAGCACAAAGATATCTAGTTGATTTGAAGCAGTTCTGAGAAAGTCTAAACATAATCCCCACTTCTCCCTCCTGGCACTTTCCATGTGGGAGATATAGCAGGATGTATATTGGTTTTGAGGACAACTCAATGGACAGTGTAGGGAGAAAAGGTCCTGGCTCCTTGAATGCCGTTTCTGGAGACACTGCGATCAATGTGGGAGATATGTCAAGATGTGTGTTTGTTTTGAGGACGGCTCTCTGGAGAGTCTTAGCAAAGAGGTCACACAGATAATCAGAGCAATTCTCAGAGACACTGAGAACAAGCTCCGCAATTCCCTCCTGGCACTTTCCCTGTAGGAGATACCGCAAGACGTTTCTGTATATTGGGCACAGCGCTCTGCAGGGTGTTAGCAGAGACTTTCCCGGGACAGTGAAACCCTATGTCAGAGACACTGAGAAGAAGCCCCAATGTTCCCTCCAGGCACTTTCAGTGTGGGTGCTTTCTCCACGTGGTTCCTGGTTTCACTGCAGCTCTGAAGAGAATGTTAGCAAAGAGGTAACCGGGACAGTGAAAACAGTACTCAAAGACAGGGAGAGCAAGCTCTCTCTTGGCACTTTGGATGTGGGACATACAGCGAGATGTTTGCTGCTTTTGCGTTTGGCTGTTGGGAGATTTACAGCACAAAGATATCTAGTTGATTTGAAGCAGTTCCGAGAAAGTCTAACGATAATCCCCACTTCTCCCTCCTGGCACTTTCCATGTGGGAGATATAGCAGGATGTATATTGGTTTTGAGGACAACTCAATGGACAGTGTAGGGAGAAAAGGTCCTGGCTCCTTGAATGCCGTTTCTGGAGACACTGCGATCAATGTGGGAGATATGTCAAGATGTGTGTTTGTTTTGAGGACGGCTCTCTGGAGAGTCTTAGCAAAGAGGTCACACAGATAATCAGAGCAATTCTCAGAGACACTGAGAACAAGCTCCACAATTCCCTCCTGGCGCTTTCCCTGTAGGAGATACCGCAAGACGTTTCTGTATATTGGGCACAGCGCGCTGCACGGTGTTAGCAGAGACTTTCCCGGGACAGTGAAACCCTATGTCAGAGACACTGAGAAGAAGCCCCAATGTTCCCTCCAGGCACTTTCAGTGTGGCTGCCTTCTCCACGTGGTTCCTGGTTTCACTGCGGCTCTGAAGAGAATGCTAGCAAAGAGGTAACCGGGACAGTGAAAACAGTACTCAAAGACAGGGAGAGCAAGCTCTCTCTTGGCACTTTGGATGTGGGACATACAGCGAGATGTTTGCTGCTTTTGCGTTTGGCTGTTGGGAGATTTACAGCACAAAGATATCTAGTTGATTTGAAGCAGTTCCGAGAAAGTCTAAAGATAATCCCCACTTCTCCCTCCTGGCACTTTCCATGTGGGAGATATAGCAGGATGTATATTGGTTTTGAGGACAACTCAATGGACAGTGTAGGGAGAAAACCTCCTGGCTCCTTGAATGCCGTTTCTGGAGACACTGCGATCAATGTGGGAGATATGTCAAGATGTGTGTTTGTTTTGAGGACGTCTCTCTGGAGAGTCTTAGCAAAGAGGTCACACAGATAATCAGAGCAATTCTCAGAGACACTGAGAACAAGCTCCACAATTCCCTCCTGGCGCTTTCCCTGTAGGAGATACCGCAAGACGTTTCTGTATATTGGGCACAGCGCGCTGCACGGTGTTAGCAGAGACTTTCCCGGGACAGTGAAACCCTATGTCAGAGACACTGAGAAGAAGCCCCAATGTTCCCTCCAGGCACTTTCAGTGTGGCTGCCTTCTCCACGTGGTTCCTGGTTTCACTGCGGCTCTGAAGAGAATGTTAGCAAAGAGGTAACCGGGACAGTGAAAACAGTACTCAAAGACAGGGAGAGCAAGCTCTCTCTTGGCACTTTGGATGTGGGACATACAGCGAGATGTTTGCTGCTTTTGCGTTTGGCTGTTGGGAGATTTACAGCACAAAGATATCTAGTTGATTTGAAGCAGTTCCGAGAAAGTCTAAACATAATCCCCACTTCTCCCTCCTGGCACTTTCCATGTGGGAGATATAGCAGGATGTATATTGGTTTTGAGGACAACTCAATGGACAGTGTAGGGAGAAAAGGTCCTGGCTCCTTGAATGCCGTTTCTGGAGACACTGCGATCAATGTGGGAGATATGTCAAGATGTGTGTTTGTTTTGAGGACGGCTCTCTGGAGAGTCTTAGCAAAGAGGTCACACAGATAATCAGAGCAATTCTCAGAGACACTGAGAACAAGCTCCGCAATTCCCTCCTGGCACTTTCCCTGTAGGAGATACCGCAAGACGTTTCTGTATATTGGGCACAGCGCTCTGCACGGTGTTAGCAGAGACTTTCCCGGGACAGTGAAACCCTATGTCAGAGACACTGAGAAGAAGCCCCAATGTTCCCTCCAGGCACTTTCAGTGTGGGTGCCTTCTCCACGTGGTTCCTGGTTTCACTGCGGCTCTGAAGAGAATGCTAGCAAAGAGGTAACCGGGACAGTGAAAACAGTACTCAAAGACAGGGAGAGCAAGCTCTCTCTTGGCACTTTGGATGTGGGACATACAGCGAGATGTTTGCTGCTTTTGCGTTTGGCTGTTGGGAGATTTACAGCACAAAGATATCTAGTTGATTTGAAGCAGTTCTGAGAAAGTCTAAACATAATCCCCACTTCTCCCTCCTGGCACTTTCCATGTGGGAGATATAGCAGGATGTATATTGGTTTTGAGGACAACTCAATGGACAGTGTAGGGAGAAAAGGTCCTGGCTCCTTGAATGCCGTTTCTGGAGACACTGCGATCAATGTGGGAGATATGTCAAGATGTGTGTTTGTTTTGAGGACGGCTCTCTGGAGAGTCTTAGCAAAGAGGTCACACAGATAATCAGAGCAATTCTCAGAGACACTGAGAACAAGCTCCGCAATTCCCTCCTGGCACTTTCCCTGTAGGAGATACCGCAAGACGTTTCTGTATATTGGGCACAGCGCTCTGCACGGTGTTAGCACAGACTTTCCCGGGACAGTGAAACCCTATGTCAGAGACACTGAGAAGAAGCCCCAATGTTCCCTCCAGGCACTTTCAGTGTGGGTGCTTTCTCCACGTGGTTCCTGGTTTCACTGCAGCTCTGAAGAGAATGTTAGCAAAGAGGTAACCGGGACAGTGAAAACAGTACTCAAAGACAGGGAGAGCAAGCTCTCTCTTGGCACTTTGGATGTGGGACATACAGCGAGATGTTTGCTGCTTTTGCGTTTGGCTGTTGGGAGATTTACAGCACAAAGATATCTAGTTGATTTGAAGCAGTTCCGAGAAAGTCTAAAGATAATCCCCACTTCTCCCTCCTGGCACTTTCCATGTGGGAGATATAGCAGGATGTATATTGGTTTTGAGGACAACTCAATGGACAGTGTAGGGAGAAAAGGTCCTGGCTCCTTGAATGCCGTTTCTGGAGACACTGCGATCAATGTGGGAGATATGTCAAGATGTGTGTTTGTTTTGAGGACGTCTCTCTGGAGAGTCTTAGCAAAGAGGTCACACAGATAATCAGAGCAATTCTCAGAGACACTGAGAACAAGCTCCACAATTCCCTCCTGGCGCTTTCCCTGTAGGAGATACCGCAAGACGTTTCTGTATATTGGGCACAGCGCGCTGCACGGTGTTAGCAGAGACTTTCCCGGGACAGTGAAACCCTATGTCAGAGACACTGAGAAGAAGCCCCAATGTTCCCTCCAGGCACTTTCAGTGTGGCTGCCTTCTCCACGTGGTTCCTGGTTTCACTGCGGCTCTGAAGAGAATGCTAGCAAAGAGGTAACCGGGACAGTGAAAACAGTACTCAAAGACAGGGAGAGCAAGCTCTCTCTTGGCACTTTGGATGTGGGACATACAGCGAGATGTTTGCTGCTTTTGCGTTTGGCTGTTGGGAGATTTACAGCACAAAGATATCTAGTTGATTTGAAGCAGTTCCGAGAAAGTCTAAACATAATCCCCACTTCTCCCTCCTGGCACTTTCCATGTGGGAGATATAGCAGGATGTATATTGGTTTTGAGGACAACTCAATGGACAGTGTAGGGAGAAAACCTCCTGGCTCCTTGAATGCCGTTTCTGGAGACACTGCGATCAATGTGGGAGATATGTCAAGATGTGTGTTTGTTTTGAGGACGGCTCTCTGGAGAGTCTTAGCAAAGAGGTCACACAGATAATCAGAGCAATTCTCAGAGACACTGAGAACAAGCTCCGCAATTCCCTCCTGGCACTTTCCCTGTAGGAGATACCGCAAGACGTTTCTGTATATTGGGGACAGCGCTCTGCAGGGTGTTAGCACAGACTTTCCCGGGACAGTGAAACCCTATGTCAGAGACACTGAGAAGAAGTGCTTTCTCCACGTGGTTCCTGGTTTCACTGCAGCTCTGAAGAGAATGTTAGCAAAGAGGTAACCGGGACAGTGAAAACAGTACTCAAAGACAGGGAGAGCAAGCTCTCTCTTGGCACTTTGGATGTGGGACATACAGCGAGATGTTTGCTGCTTTTGCGTTTGGCTGTTGGGAGATTTACAGCACAAAGATATCTAGTTGATTTGAAGCAGTTCTGAGAAAGTCTAAACATAATCCCCACTTCTCCCTCCTGGCACTTTCCATGTGGGAGATATAGCAGGATGTATATTGGTTTTGAGGACAACTCAATGGACAGTGTAGGGAGAAAAGGTCCTGGCTCCTTGAATGCCGTTTCTGGAGACACTGCGATCAATGTGGGAGATATGTCAAGATGTGTGTTTGTTTTGAGGACGGCTCTCTGGAGAGTCTTAGCAAAGAGGTCACACAGATAATCAGAGCAATTCTCAGAGACACTGAGAACAAGCTCTGCAATTCCCTCCTGGCACTTTCCCTGTAGGAGATACCGCAAGACGTTTCTGTATATTGGGCACAGCGCTCTGCAGGGTGTTAGCAGAGACTTTCCCGGGACAGTGAAACCCTATGTCAGAGACACTGAGAAGAAGTGCTTTCTCCACGTGGTTCCTGGTTTCACTGCAGCTCTGAAGAGAATGTTAGCAAAGAGGTAACCGGGACAGTGAAAACAGTACTCAAAGACAGGGAGAGCAAGCTCTCTCTTGGCACTTTGGATGTGGGACATACAGCGAGATGTTTGCTGCTTTTGCGTTTGGCTGTTGGGAGATTTACAGCACAAAGATATCTAGTTGATTTGAAGCAGTTCTGAGAAAGTCTAAACATAATCCCCACTTCTCCCTCCTGGCACTTTCCATGTGGGAGATATAGCAGGATGTATATTGGTTTTGAGGACAACTCAATGGACAGTGTAGGGAGAAAAGGTCCTGGCTCCTTGAATGCCGTTTCTGGAGACACTGCGATCAATGTGGGAGATATGTCAAGATGTGTGTTTGTTTTGAGGACGGCTCTCTGGAGAGTCTTAGCAAAGAGGTCACACAGATAATCAGAGCAATTCTCAGAGACACTGAGAACAAGCTCCGCAATTCCCTCCTGGCACTTTCCCTGTAGGAGATACCGCAAGACGTTTCTGTATATTGGGCACAGCGCTCTGCAGGGTGTTAGCAGAGACTTTCCCGGGACAGTGAAACCCTATGTCAGAGACACTGAGAAGAAGCCCCAATGTTCCCTCCAGGCACTTTCAGTGTGGGTGCTTTCTCCACGTGGTTCCTGGTTTCACTGCAGCTCTGAAGAGAATGTTAGCAAAGAGGTAACCGGGACAGTGAAAACAGTACTCAAAGACAGGGAGAGCAAGCTCTCTCTTGGCACTTTGCATGTGGGACATACAGCGAGATGTTTGCTGCTTTTGCGTTTGGCTGTTGGGAGATTTACAGCACAAAGATATCTAGTTGATTTGAAGCAGTTCCGAGAAAGTCTAAACATAATCCCCACTTCTCCCTCCTGGCACTTTCCATGTGGGAGATATAGCAGGATGTATATTGGTTTTGAGGACAACTCAATGGACAGTGTAGGGAGAAAAGGTCCTGGCTCCTTGAATGCCGTTTCTGGAGACACTGCGATCAATGTGGGAGATATGTCAAGATGTGTGTTTGTTTTGAGGACGGCTCTCTGGAGAGTCTTAGCAAAGAGGTCACACAGATAATCAGAGCAATTCTCAGAGACACTGAGAACAAGCTCCGCAATTCCCTCCTGGCACTTTCCCTGTAGGAGATACCGCAAGACGTTTCTGTATATTGGGCACAGCGCTCTGCACGGTGTTAGCAGAGACTTTCCCGGGACAGTGAAACCCTATGTCAGAGACACTGAGAAGAAGCCCCAATGTTCCCTCCAGGCACTTTCAGTGTGGGTGCCTTCTCCACGTGGTTCCTGGTTTCACTGCGGCTCTGAAGAGAATGCTAGCAAAGAGGTAACCGGGACAGTGAAAACAGTACTCAAAGACAGGGAGAGCAAGCTCTCTCTTGGCACTTTGGATGTGGGACATACAGCGAGATGTTTGCTGCTTTTGCGTTTGGCTGTTGGGAGATTTACAGCACAAAGATATCTAGTTGATTTGAAGCAGTTCTGAGAAAGTCTAAACATAATCCCCACTTCTCCCTCCTGGCACTTTCCATGTGGGAGATATAGCAGGATGTATATTGGTTTTGAGGACAACTCAATGGACAGTGTAGGGAGAAAAGGTCCTGGCTCCTTGAATGCCGTTTCTGGAGACACTGCGATCAATGTGGGAGATATGTCAAGATGTGTGTTTGTTTTGAGGACGGCTCTCTGGAGAGTCTTAGCAAAGAGGTCACACAGATAATCAGAGCAATTCTCAGAGACACTGAGAACAAGCTCCGCAATTCCCTCCTGGCACTTTCCCTGTAGGAGATACCGCAAGACGTTTCTGTATATTGGGCACAGCGCTCTGCACGGTGTTAGCAGAGACTTTCCCGGGACAGTGAAACCCTATGTCAGAGACACTGAGAAGAAGCCCCAATGTTCCCTCCAGGCACTTTCAGTGTGGGTGCTTTCTCCACGTGGTTCCTGGTTTCACTGCAGCTCTGAAGAGAATGTTAGCAAAGAGGTAACCGGGACAGTGAAAACAGTACTCAAAGACAGGGAGAGCAAGCTCTCTCTTGGCACTTTGCATGTGGGACATACAGCGAGATGTTTGCTGCTTTTGCGTTTGGCTGTTGGGAGATTTACAGCACAAAGATATCTAGTTGATTTGAAGCAGTTCCGAGAAAGTCTAAACATAATCCCCACTTCTCCCTCCTGGCACTTTCCATGTGGGAGATATAGCAGGATGTATATTGGTTTTGAGGACAACTCAATGGACAGTGTAGGGAGAAAAGGTCCTGGCTCCTTGAATGCCGTTTCTGGAGACACTGCGATCAATGTGGGAGATATGTCAAGATGTGTGTTTGTTTTGAGGACGGCTCTCTGGAGAGTCTTAGCAAAGAGGTCACACAGATAATCAGAGCAATTCTCAGAGACACTGAGAACAAGCTCCACAATTCCCTCCTGGCGCTTTCCCTGTAGGAGATACCGCAAGACGTTTCTGTATATTGGGCACAGCGCGCTGCACGGTGTTAGCAGAGACTTTCCCGGGACAGTGAAACCCTATGTCAGAGACACTGAGAAGAAGCCCCAATGTTCCCTCCAGGCACTTTCAGTGTGGCTGCCTTCTCCACGTGGTTCCTGGTTTCACTGCGGCTCTGAAGAGAATGCTAGCAAAGAGGTAACCGGGACAGTGAAAACAGTACTCAAAGACAGGGAGAGCAAGCTCTCTCTTGGCACTTTGGATGTGGGACATACAGCGAGATGTTTGCTGCTTTTGCGTTTGGCTGTTGGGAGATTTACAGCACAAAGATATCTAGTTGATTTGAAGCAGTTCCGAGAAAGTCTAAACATAATCCCCACTTCTCCCTCCTGGCACTTTCCATGTGGGAGATATAGCAGGATGTATATTGGTTTTGAGGACAACTCAATGGACAGTGTAGGGAGAAAACCTCCTGGCTCCTTGAATGCCGTTTCTGGAGACACTGCGATCAATGTGGGAGATATGTCAAGATGTGTGTTTGTTTTGAGGACGTCTCTCTGGAGAGTCTTAGCAAAGAGGTCACACAGATAATCAGAGCAATTCTCAGAGACACTGAGAACAAGCTCCACAATTCCCTCCTGGCGCTTTCCCTGTAGGAGATACCGCAAGACGTTTCTGTATATTGGGCACAGCGCGCTGCACGGTGTTAGCAGAGACTTTCCCGGGACAGTGAAACCCTATGTCAGAGACACTGAGAAGAAGCCCCAATGTTCCCTCCAGGCACTTTCAGTGTGGCTGCCTTCTCCACGTGGTTCCTGGTTTCACTGCGGCTCTGAAGAGAATGTTAGCAAAGAGGTAACCGGGACAGTGAAAACAGTACTCAAAGACAGGGAGAGCAAGCTCTCTCTTGGCACTTTGGATGTGGGACATACAGCGAGATGTTTGCTGCTTTTGCGTTTGGCTGTTGGGAGATTTACAGCACAAAGATATCTAGTTGATTTGAAGCAGTTCCGAGAAAGTCTAAACATAATCCCCACTTCTCCCTCCTGGCACTTTCCATGTGGGAGATATAGCAGGATGTATATTGGTTTTGAGGACAACTCAATGGACAGTGTAGGGAGAAAAGGTCCTGGCTCCTTGAATGCCGTTTCTGGAGACACTGCGATCAATGTGGGAGATATGTCAAGATGTGTGTTTGTTTTGAGGACGGCTCTCTGGAGAGTCTTAGCAAAGAGGTCACACAGATAATCAGAGCAATTCTCAGAGACACTGAGAACAAGCTCCGCAATTCCCTCCTGGCACTTTCCCTGTAGGAGATACCGCAAGACGTTTCTGTATATTGGGCACAGCGCTCTGCACGGTGTTAGCAGAGACTTTCCCGGGACAGTGAAACCCTATGTCAGAGACACTGAGAAGAAGCCCCAATGTTCCCTCCAGGCACTTTCAGTGTGGGTGCCTTCTCCACGTGGTTCCTGGTTTCACTGCGGCTCTGAAGAGAATGCTAGCAAAGAGGTAACCGGGACAGTGAAAACAGTACTCAAAGACAGGGAGAGCAAGCTCTCTCTTGGCACTTTGGATGTGGGACATACAGCGAGATGTTTGCTGCTTTTGCGTTTGGCTGTTGGGAGATTTACAGCACAAAGATATCTAGTTGATTTGAAGCAGTTCCGAGAAAGTCTAAAGATAATCCCCACTTCTCCCTCCTGGCACTTTCCATGTGGGAGATATAGCAGGATGTATATTGGTTTTGAGGACAACTCAATGGACAGTGTAGGGAGAAAACCTCCTGGCTCCTTGAATGCCGTTTCTGGAGACACTGCGATCAATGTGGGAGATATGTCAAGATGTGTGTTTGTTTTGAGGACGGCTCTCTGGAGAGTCTTAGCAAAGAGGTCACACAGATAATCAGAGCAATTCTCAGAGACACTGAGAACAAGCTCCACAATTCCCTCCTGGCACTTTCCCTGTAGGAGATACCGCAAGACGTTTCTGTATATTGGGCACAGCGCTCTGCACGGTGTTAGCAGAGACTTTCCCGGGACAGTGAAACCCTATGTCAGAGACACTGAGAAGAAGCCCCAATGTTCCCTCCAGGCACTTTCAGTGTGGCTGCCTTCTCCACGTGGTTCCTGGTTTCACTGCGGCTCTGAAGAGAATGCTAGCAAAGAGGTAACCGGGACAGTGAAAACAGTACTCAAAGACAGGGAGAGCAAGCTCTCTCTTGGCACTTTGGATGTGGGACATACAGCGAGATGTTTGCTGCTTTTGCGTTTGGCTGTTGGGAGATTTACAGCACAAAGATATCTAGTTGATTTGAAGCAGTTCCGAGAAAGTCTAAACATAATCCCCACTTCTCCCTCCTGGCACTTTCCATGTGGGAGATATAGCAGGATGTATATTGGTTTTGAGGACAACTCAATGGACAGTGTAGGGAGAAAAGGTCCTGGCTCCTTGAATGCCGTTTCTGGAGACACTGCGATCAATGTGGGAGATATGTCAAGATGTGTGTTTGTTTTGAGGACGGCTCTCTGGAGAGTCTTAGCAAAGAGGTCACACAGATAATCAGAGCAATTCTCAGAGACACTGAGAACAAGCTCCGCAATTCCCTCCTGGCACTTTCCCTGTAGGAGATACCGCAAGACGTTTCTGTATATTGGGCACAGCGCTCTGCACGGTGTTAGCAGAGACTTTCCCGGGACAGTGAAACCCTATGTCAGAGACACTGAGAAGAAGCCCCAATGTTCCCTCCAGGCACTTTCAGTGTGGGTGCTTTCTCCACGTGGTTCCTGGTTTCACTGCAGCTCTGAAGAGAATGTTAGCAAAGAGGTAACCGGGACAGTGAAAACAGTACTCAAAGACAGGGAGAGCAAGCTCTCTCTTGGCACTTTGGATGTGGGACATAGAGCGAGATGTTTGCTGCTTTTGCGTTTGGCTGTTGGGAGATTTACAGCACAAAGATATCTAGTTGATTTGAAGCAGTTCCGAGAAAGTCTAAACATAATCCCCACTTCTCCCTCCTGGCACTTTCCATGTGGGAGATATAGCAGGATGTATATTGGTTTTGAGGACAACTCAATGGACAGTGTAGGGAGAAAAGGTCCTGGCTCCTTGAATGCCGTTTCTGGAGACACTGCGATCAATGTGGGAGATATGTCAAGATGTGTGTTTGTTTTGAGGACGGCTCTCTGGAGAGTCTTAGCAAAGAGGTCACACAGATAATCAGAGCAATTCTCAGAGACACTGAGAACAAGCTCCGCAATTCCCTCCTGGCACTTTCCCTGTAGGAGATACCGCAAGACGTTTCTGTATATTGGGCACAGCGCTCTGCACGGTGTTAGCAGAGACTTTCCCGGGACAGTGAAACCCTATGTCAGAGACACTGAGAAGAAGCCCCAATGTTCCCTCCAGGCACTTTCAGTGTGGGTGCTTTCTCCACGTGGTTCCTGGTTTCACTGCAGCTCTGAAGAGAATGTTAGCAAAGAGGTAACCGGGACAGTGAAAACAGTACTCAAAGACAGGGAGAGCAAGCTCTCTCTTGGCACTTTGGATGTGGGACATACAGCGAGATGTTTGCTGCTTTTGCGTTTGGCTGTTGGGAGATTTACAGCACAAAGATATCTAGTTGATTTGAAGCAGTTCTGAGAAAGTCTAAACATAATCCCCACTTCTCCCTCCTGGCATTTTCCGTGTGGGAGATATAGCAGGATGTATATTGGTTTTGAGGACAACTCAATGGACAGTGTAGGGAGAAAAGGTCCTGGCTCCTTGAATGCCGTTTCTGGAGACACTGCGATCAATGTGGGAGATATGTCAAGATGTGTGTTTGTTTTGAGGACGGCTCTCTGGAGAGTCTTAGCAAAGAGGTCACACAGATAATCAGAGCAATTCTCAGAGACACTGAGAACAAGCTCCGCAATTCCCTCCTGGCACTTTCCCTGTAGGAGATACCGCAAGACGTTTCTGTATATTGGGCACAGCGCTCTGCACGGTGTTAGCAGAGACTTTCCCGGGACAGTGAAACCCTATGTCAGAGACACTGAGAAGAAGCCCCAATGTTCCCTCCAGGCACTTTCAGTGTGGGTGCTTTCTCCACGTGGTTCCTGGTTTCACTGCAGCTCTGAAGAGAATGTTAGCAAAGAGGTAACCGGGACAGTGAAAACAGTACTCAAAGACAGGGAGAGCAAGCTCTCTCTTGGCACTTTGGATGTGGGACATACAGCGAGATGTTTGCTGCTTTTGCGTTTGGCTGTTGGGAGATTTACAGCACAAAGATATCTAGTTGATTTGAAGCAGTTCTGAGAAAGTCTAAACATAATCCCCACTTCTCCCTCCTGGCATTTTCCGTGTGGGAGATATAGCAGGATGTATATTGGTTTTGAGGACAACTCAATGGACAGTGTAGGGAGAAAAGGTCCTGGCTCCTTGAATGCCGTTTCTGGAGACACTGCGATCAATGTGGGAGATATGTCAAGATGTGTGTTTGTTTTGAGGACGGCTCTCTGGAGAGTCTTAGCAAAGAGGTCACACAGATAATCAGAGCAATTCTCAGAGACACTGAGAACAAGCTCCGCAATTCCCTCCTGGCACTTTCCCTGTAGGAGATACCGCAAGACGTTTCTGTATATTGGGCACAGCGCTCTGCACGGTGTTAGCAGAGACTTTCCCGGGACAGTGAAACCCTATGTCAGAGACACTGAGAAGAAGCCCCAATGTTCCCTCCAGGCACTTTCAGTGTGGCTGCCTTCTCCACGTGGTTCCTGGTTTCACTGCGGCTCTGAAGAGAATGCTAGCAAAGAGGTAACCGGGACAGTGAAAACAGTACTCAAAGACAGGGAGAGCAAGCTCTCTCTTGGCACTTTGGATGTGGGACATACAGCGAGATGTTTGCTGCTTTTGCGTTTGGCTGTTGGGAGATTTACAGCACAAAGATATCTAGTTGATTTGAAGCAGTTCTGAGAAAGTCTAAACATAATCCCCACTTCTCCCTCCTGGCACTTTCCATGTGGGAGATATAGCAGGATGTATATTGGTTTTGAGGACAACTCAATGGACAGTGTAGGGAGAAAAGGTCCTGGCTCCTTGAATGCCGTTTCTGGAGACACTGCGATCAATGTGGGAGATATGTCAAGATGTGTGTTTGTTTTGAGGACGGCTCTCTGGAGAGTCTTAGCAAAGAGGTCACACAGATAATCAGAGCAATTCTCAGAGACACTGAGAACAAGCTCCGCAATTCCCTCCTGGCACTTTCCCTGTAGGAGATACCGCAAGACGTTTCTGTATATTGGGCACAGCGCTCTGCACGGTGTTAGCAGAGACTTTCCCGGGACAGTGAAACCCTATGTCAGAGACACTGAGAAGAAGCCCCAATGTTCCCTCCAGGCACTTTCAGTGTGGGTGCTTTCTCCACGTGGTTCCTGGTTTCACTGCAGCTCTGAAGAGAATGTTAGCAAAGAGGTAACCGGGACAGTGAAAACAGTACTCAAAGACAGGGAGAGCAAGCTCTCTCTTGGCACTTTGGATGTGGGACATACAGCGAGATGTTTGCTGCTTTTGCGTTTGGCTGTTGGGAGATTTACAGCACAAAGATATCTAGTTGATTTGAAGCAGTTCCGAGAAAGTCTAAACATAATCCCCACTTCTCCCTCCTGGCACTTTCCATGTGGGAGATATAGCAGGATGTATATTGGTTTTGAGGACAACTCAATGGACAGTGTAGGGAGAAAACCTCCTGGCTCCTTGAATGCCGTTTCTGGAGACACTGCGATCAATGTGGGAGATATGTCAAGATGTGTGTCTGTTTTGAGGACGGCTCTCTGGAGAGTCTTAGCAAAGAGGTCACACAGATAATCAGAGCAATTCTCAGAGACACTGAGAACAAGCTCCGCAATTCCCTCCTGGCACTTTCCCTGTAGGAGATACCGCAAGACGTTTCTGTATATTGGGCACAGCGCTCTGCACGGTGTTAGCAGAGACTTTCCCGGGACAGTGAAACCCTATGTCAGAGACACTGAGAAGAAGCCCCAATGTTCCCTCCAGGCACTTTCAGTGTGGCTGCCTTCTCCACGTGGTTCCTGGTTTCACTGCGGCTCTGAAGAGAATGCTAGCAAAGAGGTAACCGGGACAGTGAAAACAGTACTCAAAGACAGGGAGAGCAAGCTCTCTCTTGGCACTTTGGATGTGGGACATACAGCGAGATGTTTGCTGCTTTTGCGTTTGGCTGTTGGGAGATTTACAGCACAAAGATATCTAGTTGATTTGAAGCAGTTCTGAGAAAGTCTAAACATAATCCCCACTTCTCCCTCCTGGCACTTTCCATGTGGGAGATATAGCAGGATGTATATTGGTTTTGAGGACAACTCAATGGACAGTGTAGGGAGAAAAGGTCCTGGCTCCTTGAATGCCGTTTCTGGAGACACTGCGATCAATGTGGGAGATATGTCAAGATGTGTGTTTGTTTTGAGGACGGCTCTCTGGAGAGTCTTAGCAAAGAGGTCACACAGATAATCAGAGCAATTCTCAGAGACACTGAGAACAAGCTCCGCAATTCCCTCCTGGCACTTTCCCTGTAGGAGATACCGCAAGACGTTTCTGTATATTGGGCACAGCGCTCTGCAGGGTGTTAGCAGAGACTTTCCCGGGACAGTGAAACCCTATGTCAGAGACACTGAGAAGAAGCCCCAATGTTCCCTCCAGGCACTTTCAGTGTGGGTGCTTTCTCCACGTGGTTCCTGGTTTCACTGCAGCTCTGAAGAGAATGTTAGCAAAGAGGTAACCGGGACAGTGAAAACAGTACTCAAAGACAGGGAGAGCAAGCTCTCTCTTGGCACTTTGGATGTGGGACATACAGCGAGATGTTTGCTGCTTTTGCGTTTGGCTGTTGGGAGATTTACAGCACAAAGATATCTAGTTGATTTGAAGCAGTTCCGAGAAAGTCTAAACATAATCCCCACTTCTCCCTCCTGGCACTTTCCATGTGGGAGATATAGCAGGATGTATATTGGTTTTGAGGACAACTCAATGGACAGTGTAGGGAGAAAACCTCCTGGCTCCTTGAATGCCGTTTCTGGAGACACTGCGATCAATGTGGGAGATATGTCAAGATGTGTGTTTGTTTTGAGGACGGCTCTCTGGAGAGTCTTAGCAAAGAGGTCACACAGATAATCAGAGCAATTCTCAGAGACACTGAGAACAAGCTCTGCAATTCCCTCCTGGCACTTTCCCTGTAGGAGATACCGCAAGACGTTTCTGTATATTGGGCACAGCGCTCTGCAGGGTGTTAGCAGAGACTTTCCCGGGACAGTGAAACCCTATGTCAGAGACACTGAGAAGAAGCCCCAATGTTCCCTCCAGGCACTTTCAGTGTGGGTGCTTTCTCCACGTGGTTCCTGGTTTCACTGCGGCTCTGAAGAGAATGTTAGCAAAGAGGTAACCGGGACAGTGAAAACAGTACTCAAAGACAGGGAGAGCAAGCTCTCTCTTGGCACTTTGGATGTGGGACATACAGCGAGATGTTTGCTGCTTTTGCGTTTGGCTGTTGGGAGATTTACAGCACAAAGATATCTAGTTGATTTGAAGCAGTTCCGAGAAAGTCTAAACATAATCCCCACTTCTCCCTCCTGGCACTTTCCATGTGGGAGATATAGCAGGATGTATATTGGTTTTGAGGACAACTCAATGGACAGTGTAGGGAGAAAAGGTCCTGGCTCCTTGAATGCCGTTTCTGGAGACACTGCGATCAATGTGGGAGATATGTCAAGATGTGTGTTTGTTTTGAGGACGGCTCTCTGGAGAGTCTTAGCAAAGAGGTCACACAGATAATCAGAGCAATTCTCAGAGACACTGAGAACAAGCTCCGCAATTCCCTCCTGGCACTTTCCCTGTAGGAGATACCGCAAGACGTTTCTGTATATTGGGCACAGCGCTCTGCACGGTGTTAGCAGAGACTTTCCCGGGACAGTGAAACCCTATGTCAGAGACACTGAGAAGAAGCCCCAATGTTCCCTCCAGGCACTTTCAGTGTGGGTGCTTTCTCCACGTGGTTCCTGGTTTCACTGCGGCTCTGAAGAGAATGTTAGCAAAGAGGTAACCGGGACAGTGAAAACAGTACTCAAAGACAGGGAGAGCAAGCTCTCTCTTGGCACTTTGGATGTGGGACATACAGCGAGATGTTTGCTGCTTTTGCGTTTGGCTGTTGGGAGATTTACAGCACAAAGATATCTAGTTGATTTGAAGCAGTTCCGAGAAAGTCTAAACATAATCCCCACTTCTCCCTCCTGGCACTTTCCATGTGGGAGATATAGCAGGATGTATATTGGTTTTGAGGACAACTCAATGGACAGTGTAGGGAGAAAAGGTCCTGGCTCCTTGAATGCCGTTTCTGGAGACACTGCGATCAATGTGGGAGATATGTCAAGATGTGTGTTTGTTTTGAGGACGGCTCTCTGGAGAGTCTTAGCAAAGAGGTCACACAGATAATCAGAGCAATTCTCAGAGACACTGAGAACAAGCTCCGCAATTCCCTCCTGGCACTTTCCCTGTAGGAGATACCGCAAGACGTTTCTGTATATTGGGCACAGCGCTCTGCACGGTGTTAGCAGAGACTTTCCCGGGACAGTGAAACCCTATGTCAGAGACACTGAGAAGAAGCCCCAATGTTCCCTCCAGGCACTTTCAGTGTGGGTGCCTTCTCCACGTGGTTCCTGGTTTCACTGCGGCTCTGAAGAGAATGCTAGCAAAGAGGTAACCGGGACAGTGAAAACAGTACTCAAAGACAGGGAGAGCAAGCTCTCTCTTGGCACTTTGGATGTGGGACATACAGCGAGATGTTTGCTGCTTTTGCGTTTGGCTGTTGGGAGATTTACAGCACAAAGATATCTAGTTGATTTGAAGCAGTTCCGAGAAAGTCTAAACATAATCCCCACTTCTCCCTCCTGGCACTTTCCATGTGGGAGATATAGCAGGATGTATATTGGTTTTGAGGACAACTCAATGGACAGTGTAGGGAGAAAACCTCCTGGCTCCTTGAATGCCGTTTCTGGAGACACTGCGATCAATGTGGGAGATATGTCAAGATGTGTGTTTGTTTTGAGGACGGCTCTCTGGAGAGTCTTAGCAAAGAGGTCACACAGATAATCAGAGCAATTCTCAGAGACACTGAGAACAAGCTCCGCAATTCCCTCCTGGCACTTTCCCTGTAGGAGATACCGCAAGACGTTTCTGTATATTGGGCACAGCGCTCTGCACGGTGTTAGCAGAGACTTTCCCGGGACAGTGAAACCCTATGTCAGAGACACTGAGAAGAAGCCCCAATGTTCCCTCCAGGCACTTTCAGTGTGGGTGCCTTCTCCACGTGGTTCCTGGTTTCACTGCGGCTCTGAAGAGAATGCTAGCAAAGAGGTAACCGGGACAGTGAAAACAGTACTCAAAGACAGGGAGAGCAAGCTCTCTCTTGGCACTTTGGATGCGGGACATACAGCGAGATGTTTGCTGCTTTTGCGTTTGGCTGTTGGGAGATTTACAGCACAAAGATATCTAGTTGATTTGAAGCAGTTCCGAGAAAGTCTAAACATAATCCCCACTTCTCCCTCCTGGCACTTTCCATGTGGGAGATATAGCAGGATGTATATTGGTTTTGAGGACAACTCAATGGACAGTGTAGGGAGAAAAGGTCCTGGCTCCTTGAATGCCGTTTCTGGAGACACTGCGATCAATGTGGGAGATATGTCAAGATGTGTGTTTGTTTTGAGGACGGCTCTCTGGAGAGTCTTAGCAAAGAGGTCACACAGATAATCAGAGCAATTCTCAGAGACACTGAGAACAAGCTCCGCAATTCCCTCCTGGCACTTTCCCTGTAGGAGATACCGCAAGACGTTTCTGTATATTGGGCACAGCGCTCTGCACGGTGTTAGCAGAGACTTTCCCGGGACAGTGAAACCCTATGTCAGAGACACTGAGAAGAAGCCCCAATGTTCCCTCCAGGCACTTTCAGTGTGGGTGCTTTCTCCACGTGGTTCCTGGTTTCACTGCGGCTCTGAAGAGAATGTTAGCAAAGAGGTAACCGGGACAGTGAAAACAGTACTCAAAGACAGGGAGAGCAAGCTCTCTCTTGGCACTTTGGATGTGGGACATACAGCGAGATGTTTGCTGCTTTTGCGTTTGGCTGTTGGGAGATTTACAGCACAAAGATATCTAGTTGATTTGAAGCAGTTCCGAGAAAGTCTAAACATAATCCCCACTTCTCCCTCCTGGCACTTTCCATGTGGGAGATATAGCAGGATGTATATTGGTTTTGAGGACAACTCAATGGACAGTGTAGGGAGAAAACCTCCTGGCTCCTTGAATGCCGTTTCTGGAGACACTGCGATCAATGTGGGAGATATGTCAAGATGTGTGTTTGTTTTGAGGACGGCTCTCTGGAGAGTCTTAGCAAAGAGGTCACACAGATAATCAGAGCAATTCTCAGAGACACTGAGAACAAGCTCCACAATTCCCTCCTGGCACTTTCCCTGTAGGAGATACCGCAAGACGTTTCTGTATATTGGGCACAGCGCTCTGCACGGTGTTAGCAGAGACTTTCCCGGGACAGTGAAACCCTATGTCAGAGACACTGAGAAGAAGTGCTTTCTCCACGTGGTTCCTGGTTTCACTGCAGCTCTGAAGAGAATGTTAGCAAAGAGGTAACCGGGACAGTGAAAACAGTACTCAAAGACAGGGAGAGCAAGCTCTCTCTTGGCACTTTGGATGTGGGACATACAGCGAGATGTTTGCTGCTTTTGCGTTTGGCTGTTGGGAGATTTACAGCACAAAGATATCTAGTTGATTTGAAGCAGTTCCGAGAAAGTCTAAACATAATCCCCACTTCTCCCTCCTGGCACTTTCCATGTGGGAGATATAGCAGGATGTATATTGGTTTTGAGGACAACTCAATGGACAGTGTAGGGAGAAAAGGTCCTGGCTCCTTGAATGCCGTTTCTGGAGACACTGCGATCAATGTGGGAGATATGTCAAGATGTGTGTTTGTTTTGAGGACGGCTCTCTGGAGAGTCTTAGCAAAGAGGTCACACAGATAATCAGAGCAATTCTCAGAGACACTGAGAACAAGCTCCGCAATTCCCTCCTGGCACTTTCCCTGTAGGAGATACCGCAAGACGTTTCTGTATATTGGGCACAGCGCTCTGCACGGTGTTAGCAGAGACTTTCCCGGGACAGTGAAACCCTATGTCAGAGACACTGAGAAGAAGCCCCAATGTTCCCTCCAGGCACTTTCAGTGTGGCTGCCTTCTCCACGTGGTTCCTGGTTTCACTGCGGCTCTGAAGAGAATGCTAGCAAAGAGGTAACCGGGACAGTGAAAACAGTACTCAAAGACAGGGAGAGCAAGCTCTCTCTTGGCACTTTGGATGTGGGACATACAGCGAGATGTTTGCTGCTTTTGCGTTTGGCTGTTGGGAGATTTACAGCACAAAGATATCTAGTTGATTTGAAGCAGTTCTGAGAAAGTCTAAACATAATCCCCACTTCTCCCTCCTGGCACTTTCCATGTGGGAGATATAGCAGGATGTATATTGGTTTTGAGGACAACTCAATGGACAGTGTAGGGAGAAAAGGTCCTGGCTCCTTGAATGCCGTTTCTGGAGACACTGCGATCAATGTGGGAGATATGTCAAGATGTGTGTTTGTTTTGAGGACGGCTCTCTGGAGAGTCTTAGCAAAGAGGTCACACAGATAATCAGAGCAATTCTCAGAGACACTGAGAACAAGCTCCGCAATTCCCTCCTGGCACTTTCCCTGTAGGAGATACCGCAAGACGTTTCTGTATATTGGGCACAGCGCTCTGCACGGTGTTAGCAGAGACTTTCCCGGGACAGTGAAACCCTATGTCAGAGACACTGAGAAGAAGCCCCAATGTTCCCTCCAGGCACTTTCAGTGTGGGTGCTTTCTCCACGTGGTTCCTGGTTTCACTGCAGCTCTGAAGAGAATGTTAGCAAAGAGGTAACCGGGACAGTGAAAACAGTACTCAAAGACAGGGAGAGCAAGCTCTCTCTTGGCACTTTGGATGTGGGACATACAGCGAGATGTTTGCTGCTTTTGCGTTTGGCTGTTGGGAGATTTACAGCACAAAGATATCTAGTTGATTTGAAGCAGTTCCGAGAAAGTCTAAACATAATCCCCACTTCTCCCTCCTGGCACTTTCCATGTGGGAGATATAGCAGGATGTATATTGGTTTTGAGGACAACTCAATGGACAGTGTAGGGAGAAAAGGTCCTGGCTCCTTGAATGCCGTTTCTGGAGACACTGCGATCAATGTGGGAGATATGTCAAGATGTGTGTCTGTTTTGAGGACGGCTCTCTGGAGAGTCTTAGCAAAGAGGTCACACAGATAATCAGAGCAATTCTCAGAGACACTGAGAACAAGCTCCGCAATTCCCTCCTGGCACTTTCCCTGTAGGAGATACCGCAAGACGTTTCTGTATATTGGGCACAGCGCTCTGCACGGTGTTAGCAGAGACTTTCCCGGGACAGTGAAACCCTATGTCAGAGACACTGAGAAGAAGCCCCAATGTTCCCTCCAGGCACTTTCAGTGTGGCTGCCTTCTCCACGTGGTTCCTGGTTTCACTGCGGCTCTGAAGAGAATGCTAGCAAAGAGGTAACCGGGACAGTGAAAACAGTACTCAAAGACAGGGAGAGCAAGCTCTCTCTTGGCACTTTGGATGTGGGACATACAGCGAGATGTTTGCTGCTTTTGCGTTTGGCTGTTGGGAGATTTACAGCACAAAGATATCTAGTTGATTTGAAGCAGTTCTGAGAAAGTCTAAACATAATCCCCACTTCTCCCTCCTGGCACTTTCCATGTGGGAGATATAGCAGGATGTATATTGGTTTTGAGGACAACTCAATGGACAGTGTAGGGAGAAAAGGTCCTGGCTCCTTGAATGCCGTTTCTGGAGACACTGCGATCAATGTGGGAGATATGTCAAGATGTGTGTTTGTTTTGAGGACGGCTCTCTGGAGAGTCTTAGCAAAGAGGTCACACAGATAATCAGAGCAATTCTCAGAGACACTGAGAACAAGCTCCGCAATTCCCTCCTGGCACTTTCCCTGTAGGAGATACCGCAAGACGTTTCTGTATATTGGGCACAGCGCTCTGCAGGGTGTTAGCAGAGACTTTCCCGGGACAGTGAAACCCTATGTCAGAGACACTGAGAAGAAGCCCCAATGTTCCCTCCAGGCACTTTCAGTGTGGGTGCTTTCTCCACGTGGTTCCTGGTTTCACTGCAGCTCTGAAGAGAATGTTAGCAAAGAGGTAACCGGGACAGTGAAAACAGTACTCAAAGACAGGGAGAGCAAGCTCTCTCTTGGCACTTTGGATGTGGGACATACAGCGAGATGTTTGCTGCTTTTGCGTTTGGCTGTTGGGAGATTTACAGCACAAAGATATCTAGTTGATTTGAAGCAGTTCCGAGAAAGTCTAAACATAATCCCCACTTCTCCCTCCTGGCACTTTCCATGTGGGAGATATAGCAGGATGTATATTGGTTTTGAGGACAACTCAATGGACAGTGTAGGGAGAAAAGGTCCTGGCTCCTTGAATGCCGTTTCTGGAGACACTGCGATCAATGTGGGAGATATGTCAAGATGTGTGTTTGTTTTGAGGACGGCTCTCTGGAGAGTCTTAGCAAAGAGGTCACACAGATAATCAGAGCAATTCTCAGAGACACTGAGAACAAGCTCCGCAATTCCCTCCTGGCACTTTCCCTGTAGGAGATACCGCAAGACGTTTCTGTATATTGGGCACAGCGCTCTGCAGGGTGTTAGCAGAGACTTTCCCGGGACAGTGAAACCCTATGTCAGAGACACTGAGAAGAAGCCCCAATGTTCCCTCCAGGCACTTTCAGTGTGGGTGCTTTCTCCACGTGGTTCCTGGTTTCACTGCGGCTCTGAAGAGAATGTTAGCAAAGAGGTAACCGGGACAGTGAAAACAGTACTCAAAGACAGGGAGAGCAAGCTCTCTCTTGGCACTTTGGATGTGGGACATACAGCGAGATGTTTGCTGCTTTTGCGTTTGGCTGTTGGGAGATTTACAGCACAAAGATATCTAGTTGATTTGAAGCAGTTCCGAGAAAGTCTAAACATAATCCCCACTTCTCCCTCCTGGCACTTTCCATGTGGGAGATATAGCAGGATGTATATTGGTTTTGAGGACAACTCAATGGACAGTGTAGGGAGAAAAGGTCCTGGCTCCTTGAATGCCGTTTCTGGAGACACTGCGATCAATGTGGGAGATATGTCAAGATGTGTGTTTGTTTTGAGGACGGCTCTCTGGAGAGTCTTAGCAAAGAGGTCACACAGATAATCAGAGCAATTCTCAGAGACACTGAGAACAAGCTCCGCAATTCCCTCCTGGCACTTTCCCTGTAGGAGATACCGCAAGACGTTTCTGTATATTGGGCACAGCGCTCTGCACGGTGTTAGCAGAGACTTTCCCGGGACAGTGAAACCCTATGTCAGAGACACTGAGAAGAAGCCCCAATGTTCCCTCCAGGCACTTTCAGTGTGGGTGCTTTCTCCACGTGGTTCCTGGTTTCACTGCGGCTCTGAAGAGAATGTTAGCAAAGAGGTAACCGGGACAGTGAAAACAGTACTCAAAGACAGGGAGAGCAAGCTCTCTCTTGGCACTTTGGATGTGGGACATACAGCGAGATGTTTGCTGCTTTTGCGTTTGGCTGTTGGGAGATTTACAGCACAAAGATATCTAGTTGATTTGAAGCAGTTCCGAGAAAGTCTAAACATAATCCCCACTTCTCCCTCCTGGCACTTTCCATGTGGGAGATATAGCAGGATGTATATTGGTTTTGAGGACAACTCAATGGACAGTGTAGGGAGAAAAGGTCCTGGCTCCTTGAATGCCGTTTCTGGAGACACTGCGATCAATGTGGGAGATATGTCAAGATGTGTGTTTGTTTTGAGGACGGCTCTCTGGAGAGTCTTAGCAAAGAGGTCACACAGATAATCAGAGCAATTCTCAGAGACACTGAGAACAAGCTCCGCAATTCCCTCCTGGCACTTTCCCTGTAGGAGATACCGCAAGACGTTTCTGTATATTGGGCACAGCGCTCTGCACGGTGTTAGCAGAGACTTTCCCGGGACAGTGAAACCCTATGTCAGAGACACTGAGAAGAAGCCCCAATGTTCCCTCCAGGCACTTTCAGTGTGGGTGCCTTCTCCACGTGGTTCCTGGTTTCACTGCGGCTCTGAAGAGAATGCTAGCAAAGAGGTAACCGGGACAGTGAAAACAGTACTCAAAGACAGGGAGAGCAAGCTCTCTCTTGGCACTTTGGATGTGGGACATACAGCGAGATGTTTGCTGCTTTTGCGTTTGGCTGTTGGGAGATTTACAGCACAAAGATATCTAGTTGATTTGAAGCAGTTCCGAGAAAGTCTAAACATAATCCCCACTTCTCCCTCCTGGCACTTTCCATGTGGGAGATATAGCAGGATGTATATTGGTTTTGAGGACAACTCAATGGACAGTGTAGGGAGAAAACCTCCTGGCTCCTTGAATGCCGTTTCTGGAGACACTGCGATCAATGTGGGAGATATGTCAAGATGTGTGTTTGTTTTGAGGACGGCTCTCTGGAGAGTCTTAGCAAAGAGGTCACACAGATAATCAGAGCAATTCTCAGAGACACTGAGAACAAGCTCCGCAATTCCCTCCTGGCACTTTCCCTGTAGGAGATACCGCAAGACGTTTCTGTATATTGGGCACAGCGCTCTGCACGGTGTTAGCAGAGACTTTCCCGGGACAGTGAAACCCTATGTCAGAGACACTGAGAAGAAGCCCCAATGTTCCCTCCAGGCACTTTCAGTGTGGGTGCCTTCTCCACGTGGTTCCTGGTTTCACTGCGGCTCTGAAGAGAATGCTAGCAAAGAGGTAACCGGGACAGTGAAAACAGTACTCAAAGACAGGGAGAGCAAGCTCTCTCTTGGCACTTTGGATGCGGGACATACAGCGAGATGTTTGCTGCTTTTGCGTTTGGCTGTTGGGAGATTTACAGCACAAAGATATCTAGTTGATTTGAAGCAGTTCCGAGAAAGTCTAAACATAATCCCCACTTCTCCCTCCTGGCACTTTCCATGTGGGAGATATAGCAGGATGTATATTGGTTTTGAGGACAACTCAATGGACAGTGTAGGGAGAAAAGGTCCTGGCTCCTTGAATGCCGTTTCTGGAGACACTGCGATCAATGTGGGAGATATGTCAAGATGTGTGTTTGTTTTGAGGACGGCTCTCTGGAGAGTCTTAGCAAAGAGGTCACACAGATAATCAGAGCAATTCTCAGAGACACTGAGAACAAGCTCCGCAATTCCCTCCTGGCACTTTCCCTGTAGGAGATACCGCAAGACGTTTCTGTATATTGGGCACAGCGCTCTGCACGGTGTTAGCAGAGACTTTCCCGGGACAGTGAAACCCTATGTCAGAGACACTGAGAAGAAGCCCCAATGTTCCCTCCAGGCACTTTCAGTGTGGGTGCTTTCTCCACGTGGTTCCTGGTTTCACTGCGGCTCTGAAGAGAATGTTAGCAAAGAGGTAACCGGGACAGTGAAAACAGTACTCAAAGACAGGGAGAGCAAGCTCTCTCTTGGCACTTTGGATGTGGGACATACAGCGAGATGTTTGCTGCTTTTGCGTTTGGCTGTTGGGAGATTTACAGCACAAAGATATCTAGTTGATTTGAAGCAGTTCCGAGAAAGTCTAAACATAATCCCCACTTCTCCCTCCTGGCACTTTCCATGTGGGAGATATAGCAGGATGTATATTGGTTTTGAGGACAACTCAATGGACAGTGTAGGGAGAAAAGGTCCTGGCTCCTTGAATGCCGTTTCTGGAGACACTGCGATCAATGTGGGAGATATGTCAAGATGTGTGTTTGTTTTGAGGACGGCTCTCTGGAGAGTCTTAGCAAAGAGGTCACACAGATAATCAGAGCAATTCTCAGAGACACTGAGAACAAGCTCCGCAATTCCCTCCTGGCACTTTCCCTGTAGGAGATACCGCAAGACGTTTCTGTATATTGGGCACAGCGCTCTGCACGGTGTTAGCAGAGACTTTCCCGGGACAGTGAAACCCTATGTCAGAGACACTGAGAAGAAGCCCCAATGTTCCCTCCAGGCACTTTCAGTGTGGGTGCCTTCTCCACGTGGTTCCTGGTTTCACTGCGGCTCTGAAGAGAATGCTAGCAAAGAGGTAACCGGGACAGTGAAAACAGTACTCAAAGACAGGGAGAGCAAGCTCTCTCTTGGCACTTTGGATGTGGGACATACAGCGAGATGTTTGCTGCTTTTGCGTTTGGCTGTTGGGAGATTTACAGCACAAAGATATCTAGTTGATTTGAAGCAGTTCCGAGAAAGTCTAAACATAATCCCCACTTCTCCCTCCTGGCACTTTCCATGTGGGAGATATAGCAGGATGTATATTGGTTTTGAGGACAACTCAATGGACAGTGTAGGGAGAAAACCTCCTGGCTCCTTGAATGCCGTTTCTGGAGACACTGCGATCAATGTGGGAGATATGTCAAGATGTGTGTTTGTTTTGAGGACGGCTCTCTGGAGAGTCTTAGCAAAGAGGTCACACAGATAATCAGAGCAATTCTCAGAGACACTGAGAACAAGCTCCGCAATTCCCTCCTGGCACTTTCCCTGTAGGAGATACCGCAAGACGTTTCTGTATATTGGGCACAGCGCTCTGCACGGTGTTAGCAGAGACTTTCCCGGGACAGTGAAACCCTATGTCAGAGACACTGAGAAGAAGCCCCAATGTTCCCTCCAGGCACTTTCAGTGTGGGTGCCTTCTCCACGTGGTTCCTGGTTTCACTGCGGCTCTGAAGAGAATGCTAGCAAAGAGGTAACCGGGACAGTGAAAACAGTACTCAAAGACAGGGAGAGCAAGCTCTCTCTTGGCACTTTGGATGTGGGACATACAGCGAGATGTTTGCTGCTTTTGCGTTTGGCTGTTGGGAGATTTACAGCACAAAGATATCTAGTTGATTTGAAGCAGTTCCGAGAAAGTCTAAACATAATCCCCACTTCTCCCTCCTGGCACTTTCCATGTGGGAGATATAGCAGGATGTATATTGGTTTTGAGGACAACTCAATGGACAGTGTAGGGAGAAAACCTCCTGGCTCCTTGAATGCCGTTTCTGGAGACACTGCGATCAATGTGGGAGATATGTCAAGATGTGTGTTTGTTTTGAGGACGGCTCTCTGGAGAGTCTTAGCAAAGAGGTCACACAGATAATCAGAGCAATTCTCAGAGACACTGAGAACAAGCTCCGCAATTCCCTCCTGGCACTTTCCCTGTAGGAGATACCGCAAGACGTTTCTGTATATTGGGCACAGCGCTCTGCACGGTGTTAGCAGAGACTTTCCCGGGACAGTGAAACCCTATGTCAGAGACACTGAGAAGAAGCCCCAATGTTCCCTCCAGGCACTTTCAGTGTGGGTGCCTTCTCCACGTGGTTCCTGGTTTCACTGCGGCTCTGAAGAGAATGCTAGCAAAGAGGTAACCGGGACAGTGAAAACAGTACTCAAAGACAGGGAGAGCAAGCTCTCTCTTGGCACTTTGGATGCGGGACATACAGCGAGATGTTTGCTGCTTTTGCGTTTGGCTGTTGGGAGATTTACAGCACAAAGATATCTAGTTGATTTGAAGCAGTTCCGAGAAAGTCTAAACATAATCCCCACTTCTCCCTCCTGGCACTTTCCATGTGGGAGATATAGCAGGATGTATATTGGTTTTGAGGACAACTCAATGGACAGTGTAGGGAGAAAAGGTCCTGGCTCCTTGAATGCCGTTTCTGGAGACACTGCGATCAATGTGGGAGATATGTCAAGATGTGTGTTTGTTTTGAGGACGGCTCTCTGGAGAGTCTTAGCAAAGAGGTCACACAGATAATCAGAGCAATTCTCAGAGACACTGAGAACAAGCTCCGCAATTCCCTCCTGGCACTTTCCCTGTAGGAGATACCGCAAGACGTTTCTGTATATTGGGCACAGCGCTCTGCACGGTGTTAGCAGAGACTTTCCCGGGACAGTGAAACCCTATGTCAGAGACACTGAGAAGAAGCCCCAATGTTCCCTCCAGGCACTTTCAGTGTGGGTGCTTTCTCCACGTGGTTCCTGGTTTCACTGCGGCTCTGAAGAGAATGTTAGCAAAGAGGTAACCGGGACAGTGAAAACAGTACTCAAAGACAGGGAGAGCAAGCTCTCTCTTGGCACTTTGGATGTGGGACATACAGCGAGATGTTTGCTGCTTTTGCGTTTGGCTGTTGGGAGATTTACAGCACAAAGATATCTAGTTGATTTGAAGCAGTTCCGAGAAAGTCTAAACATAATCCCCACTTCTCCCTCCTGGCACTTTCCATGTGGGAGATATAGCAGGATGTATATTGGTTTTGAGGACAACTCAATGGACAGTGTAGGGAGAAAAGGTCCTGGCTCCTTGAATGCCGTTTCTGGAGACACTGCGATCAATGTGGGAGATATGTCAAGATGTGTGTTTGTTTTGAGGACGGCTCTCTGGAGAGTCTTAGCAAAGAGGTCACACAGATAATCAGAGCAATTCTCAGAGACACTGAGAACAAGCTCCGCAATTCCCTCCTGGCACTTTCCCTGTAGGAGATACCGCAAGACGTTTCTGTATATTGGGCACAGCGCTCTGCACGGTGTTAGCAGAGACTTTCCCGGGACAGTGAAACCCTATGTCAGAGACACTGAGAAGAAGCCCCAATGTTCCCTCCAGGCACTTTCAGTGTGGGTGCCTTCTCCACGTGGTTCCTGGTTTCACTGCGGCTCTGAAGAGAATGCTAGCAAAGAGGTAACCGGGACAGTGAAAACAGTACTCAAAGACAGGGAGAGCAAGCTCTCTCTTGGCACTTTGGATGTGGGACATACAGCGAGATGTTTGCTGCTTTTGCGTTTGGCTGTTGGGAGATTTACAGCACAAAGATATCTAGTTGATTTGAAGCAGTTCCGAGAAAGTCTAAACATAATCCCCACTTCTCCCTCCTGGCACTTTCCATGTGGGAGATATAGCAGGATGTATATTGGTTTTGAGGACAACTCAATGGACAGTGTAGGGAGAAAACCTCCTGGCTCCTTGAATGCCGTTTCTGGAGACACTGCGATCAATGTGGGAGATATGTCAAGATGTGTGTTTGTTTTGAGGACGGCTCTCTGGAGAGTCTTAGCAAAGAGGTCACACAGATAATCAGAGCAATTCTCAGAGACACTGAGAACAAGCTCTGCAATTCCCTCCTGGCACTTTCCCTGTAGGAGATACCGCAAGACGTTTCTGTATATTGGGCACAGCGCTCTGCAGGGTGTTAGCAGAGACTTTCCCGGGACAGTGAAACCCTATGTCAGAGACACTGAGAAGAAGCCCCAATGTTCCCTCCAGGCACTTTCAGTGTGGGTGCTTTCTCCACGTGGTTCCTGGTTTCACTGCGGCTCTGAAGAGAATGTTAGCAAAGAGGTAACCGGGACAGTGAAAACAGTACTCAAAGACAGGGAGAGCAAGCTCTCTCTTGGCACTTTGGATGCGGGACATACAGCGAGATGTTTGCTGCTTTTGCGTTTGGCTGTTGGGAGATTTACAGCACAAAGATATCTAGTTGATTTGAAGCAGTTCCGAGAAAGTCTAAACATAATCCCCACTTCTCCCTCCTGGCACTTTCCATGTGGGAGATATAGCAGGATGTATATTGGTTTTGAGGACAACTCAATGGACAGTGTAGGGAGAAAACCTCCTGGCTCCTTGAATGCCGTTTCTGGAGACACTGCGATCAATGTGGGAGATATGTCAAGATGTGTGTTTGTTTTGAGGACGGCTCTCTGGAGAGTCTTAGCAAAGAGGTCACACAGATAATCAGAGCAATTCTCAGAGACACTGAGAACAAGCTCCGCAATTCCCTCCTGGCACTTTCCCTGTAGGAGATACCGCAAGACGTTTCTGTATATTGGGCACAGCGCTCTGCACGGTGTTAGCAGAGACTTTCCCGGGACAGTGAAACCCTATGTCAGAGACACTGAGAAGAAGCCCCAATGTTCCCTCCAGGCACTTTCAGTGTGGGTGCTTTCTCCACGTGGTTCCTGGTTTCACTGCGGCTCTGAAGAGAATGCTAGCAAAGAGGTAACCGGGACAGTGAAAACAGTACTCAAAGACAGGGAGAGCAAGCTCTCTCTTGGCACTTTGGATGTGGGACATACAGCGAGATGTTTGCTGCTTTTGCGTTTGGCTGTTGGGAGATTTACAGCACAAAGATATCTAGTTGATTTGAAGCAGTTCCGAGAAAGTCTAAACATAATCCCCACTTCTCCCTCCTGGCACTTTCCATGTGGGAGATATAGCAGGATGTATATTGGTTTTGAGGACAACTCAATGGACAGTGTAGGGAGAAAACCTCCTGGCTCCTTGAATGCCGTTTCTGGAGACACTGCGATCAATGTGGGAGATATGTCAAGATGTGTGTTTGTTTTGAGGACGGCTCTCTGGAGAGTCTTAGCAAAGAGGTCACACAGATAATCAGAGCAATTCTCAGAGACACTGAGAACAAGCTCTGCAATTCCCTCCTGGCACTTTCCCTGTAGGAGATACCGCAAGACGTTTCTGTATATTGGGCACAGCGCTCTGCAGGGTGTTAGCAGAGACTTTCCCGGGACAGTGAAACCCTATGTCAGAGACACTGAGAAGAAGCCCCAATGTTCCCTCCAGGCACTTTCAGTGTGGGTGCTTTCTCCACGTGGTTCCTGGTTTCACTGCGGCTCTGAAGAGAATGTTAGCAAAGAGGTAACCGGGACAGTGAAAACAGTACTCAAAGACAGGGAGAGCAAGCTCTCTCTTGGCACTTTGGATGCGGGACATACAGCGAGATGTTTGCTGCTTTTGCGTTTGGCTGTTGGGAGATTTACAGCACAAAGATATCTAGTTGATTTGAAGCAGTTCCGAGAAAGTCTAAACATAATCCCCACTTCTCCCTCCTGGCACTTTCCATGTGGGAGATATAGCAGGATGTATATTGGTTTTGAGGACAACTCAATGGACAGTGTAGGGAGAAAACCTCCTGGCTCCTTGAATGCCGTTTCTGGAGACACTGCGATCAATGTGGGAGATATGTCAAGATGTGTGTTTGTTTTGAGGACGGCTCTCTGGAGAGTCTTAGCAAAGAGGTCACACAGATAATCAGAGCAATTCTCAGAGACACTGAGAACAAGCTCCGCAATTCCCTCCTGGCACTTTCCCTGTAGGAGATACCGCAAGACGTTTCTGTATATTGGGCACAGCGCTCTGCACGGTGTTAGCAGAGACTTTCCCGGGACAGTGAAACCCTATGTCAGAGACACTGAGAAGAAGCCCCAATGTTCCCTCCAGGCACTTTCAGTGTGGGTGCTTTCTCCACGTGGTTCCTGGTTTCACTGCGGCTCTGAAGAGAATGTTAGCAAAGAGGTAACCGGAACAGTGAAAACAGTACTCAAAGACAGGGAGAGCAAGCTCTCTCTTGGCACTTTGGATGCGGGACATACAGCGAGATGTTTGCTGCTTTTGCGTTTGGCTGTTGGGAGATTTACAGCACAAAGATATCTAGTTGATTTGAAGCAGTTCCGAGAAAGTCTAAACATAATCCCCACTTCTCCCTCCTGGCACTTTCCATGTGGGAGATATAGCAGGATGTATATTGGTTTTGAGGACAACTCAATGGACAGTGTAGGGAGAAAACCTCCTGGCTCCTTGAATGCCGTTTCTGGAGACACTGCGATCAATGTGGGAGATATGTCAAGATGTGTGTTTGTTTTGAGGACGGCTCTCTGGAGAGTCTTAGCAAAGAGGTCACACAGATAATCAGAGCAATTCTCAGAGACACTGAGAACAAGCTCCACAATTCCCTCCTGGCGCTTTCCCTGTAGGAGATACCGCAAGACGTTTCTGTATATTGGGCACAGCGCGCTGCACGGTGTTAGCAGAGACTTTCCCGGGACAGTGAAACCCTATGTCAGAGACACTGAGAAGAAGCCCCAATGTTCCCTCCAGGCACTTTCAGTGTGGGTGCCTTCTCCACGTGGTTCCTGGTTTCACTGCGGCTCTGAAGAGAATGTTAGCAAAGAGGTAACCGGGACAGTGAAAACAGTACTCAAAGACAGGGAGAGCAAGCTCTCTCTTGGCACTTTGGATGTGGGACATACAGCGAGATGTTTGCTGCTTTTGCGTTTGGCTGTTGGGAGATTTACAGCACAAAGATATCTAGTTGATTTGAAGCAGTTCCGAGAAAGTCTAAACATAATCCCCACTTCTCCCTCCTGGCACTTTCCATGTGGGAGATATAGCAGGATGTATATTGGTTTTGAGGACAACTCAATGGACAGTGTAGGGAGAAAAGGTCCTGGCTCCTTGAATGCCGTTTCTGGAGACACTGCGATCAATGTGGGAGATATGTCAAGATGTGTGTTTGTTTTGAGGACGGCTCTCTGGAGAGTCTTAGCAAAGAGGTCACACAGATAATCAGAGCAATTCTCAGAGACACTGAGAACAAGCTCCACAATTCCCTCCTGGCACTTTCCCTGTAGGAGATACCGCAAGACGTTTCTGTATATTGGGCACAGCGCTCTGCACGGTGTTAGCAGAGACTTTCCCGGGACAGTGAAACCCTATGTCAGAGACACTGAGAAGAAGCCCCAATGTTCCCTCCAGGCACTTTCAGTGTGGGTGCTTTCTCCACGTGGTTCCTGGTTTCACTGCGGCTCTGAAGAGAATGTTAGCAAAGAGGTAACCGGGACAGTGAAAACAGTACTCAAAGACAGGGAGAGCAAGCTCTCTCTTGGCACTTTGGATGTGGGACATACAGCGAGATGTTTGCTGCTTTTGCGTTTGGCTGTTGGGAGATTTACAGCACAAAGATATCTAGTTGATTTGAAGCAGTTCCGAGAAAGTCTAAACATAATCCCCACTTCTCCCTCCTGGCACTTTCCATGTGGGAGATATAGCAGGATGTATATTGGTTTTGAGGACAACTCAATGGACAGTGTAGGGAGAAAACCTCCTGGCTCCTTGAATGCCGTTTCTGGAGACACTGCGATCAATGTGGGAGATATGTCAAGATGTGTGTTTGTTTTGAGGACGGCTCTCTGGAGAGTCTTAGCAAAGAGGTCACACAGATAATCAGAGCAATTCTCAGAGACACTGAGAACAAGCTCCGCAATTCCCTCCTGGCACTTTCCCTGTAGGAGATACCGCAAGACGTTTCTGTATATTGGGCACAGCGCTCTGCACGGTGTTAGCAGAGACTTTCCCGGGACAGTGAAACCCTATGTCAGAGACACTGAGAAGAAGCCCCAATGTTCCCTCCAGGCACTTTCAGTGTGGGTGCTTTCTCCACGTGGTTCCTGGTTTCACTGCGGCTCTGAAGAGAATGCTAGCAAAGAGGTAACCGGGACAGTGAAAACAGTACTCAAAGACAGGGAGAGCAAGCTCTCTCTTGGCACTTTGGATGTGGGACATACAGCGAGATGTTTGCTGCTTTTGCGTTTGGCTGTTGGGAGATTTACAGCACAAAGATATCTAGTTGATTTGAAGCAGTTCCGAGAAAGTCTAAACATAATCCCCACTTCTCCCTCCTGGCACTTTCCATGTGGGAGATATAGCAGGATGTATATTGGTTTTGAGGACAACTCAATGGACAGTGTAGGGAGAAAAGGTCCTGGCTCCTTGAATGCCGTTTCTGGAGACACTGCGATCAATGTGGGAGATATGTCAAGATGTGTGTTTGTTTTGAGGACGGCTCTCTGGAGAGTCTTAGCAAAGAGGTCACACAGATAATCAGAGCAATTCTCAGAGACACTGAGAACAAGCTCCACAATTCCCTCCTGGCACTTTCCCTGTAGGAGATACCGCAAGACTTTTCTGTATATTGGGCACAGCGCTCTGCACGGTGTTAGCAGAGACTTTCCCGGGACAGTGAAACCCTATGTCAGAGACACTGAGAAGAAGCCCCAATGTTCCCTCCAGGCACTTTCAGTGTGGGTGCTTTCTCCACGTGGTTCCTGGTTTCACTGCAGCTCTGAAGAGAATGTTAGCAAAGAGGTAACCGGGACAGTGAAAACAGTACTCAAAGACAGGGAGAGCAAGCTCTCTCTTGGCACTTTGGATGTGGGACATACAGCGAGATGTTTGCTGCTTTTGCGTTTGGCTGTTGGGAGATTTACAGCACAAAGATATCTAGTTGATTTGAAGCAGTTCCGAGAAAGTCTAAACATAATCCCCACTTCTCCCTCCTGGCACTTTCCATGTGGGAGATATAGCAGGATGTATATTGGTTTTGAGGACAACTCAATGGACAGTGTAGGGAGAAAAGGTCCTGGCTCCTTGAATGCCGTTTCTGGAGACACTGCGATCAATGTGGGAGATATGTCAAGATGTGTGTTTGTTTTGAGGACGGCTCTCTGGAGAGTCTTAGCAAAGAGGTCACACAGATAATCAGAGCAATTCTCAGAGACACTGAGAACAAGCTCGACAATTCCCTCTTGGCACTTTCCCTGTAGGAGATACCGCAAGACGTTTCTGTATATTGGGCACAGCGCTGTGCACGGTGTTAGCAGAGACTTTCCTGGGACAGTGAAACCCTATGTCAGAGACACTGAGAAGAAGCCCCAATGTTCCCTCCAGGCACTTTCAGTGTGGGTGCCTTCTCCACGTGGTTCCTGGTTTCACTGCAGCTCTGAAGAGAATGCTAGCAAAGAGGTAACCGGGACAGTGAAAACAGTACTCAAAGACAGGGAGAGCAAGCTCTCTCTTGGCACTTTGGATGTGGGACATACAGCGAGATGTTTGCCGCTTTTGCGTTTGGCTGTTGGGAGATTTACAGCACAAAGATATCTAGTTGATTTGAAGCAGTTCCGAGAAAGTCTAAACATAATCCCCACTTCTCCCTCCTGGCACTTTCCATGTGGGAGATATAGCAGGATGTATATTGGTTTTGAGGACAACTCAATGGACAGTGTAGGGAGAAAACCTCCTGGCTCCTTGAATGCCGTTTCTGGAGACACTGCGATCAATGTGGGAGATATGTCAAGATGTGTGTTTGTTTTGAGGACGGCTCTCTGGAGAGTCTTAGCAAAGAGGTCACACAGATAATCAGAGCAATTCTCAGAGACACTGAGAACAAGCTCCACAATTCCCTCCTGGCACTTTCCCTGTAGGAGATACCGCAAGACGTTTCTGTATATTGGGCACAGCGCTCTGCACGGTGTTAGCAGAGACTTTCCCGGGACAGTGAAACCCTATGTCAGAGACACTGAGAAGAAGCCCCAATGTTCCCTCCAGGCACTTTCAGTGTGGGTGCTTTCTCCACGTGGTTCCTGGTTTCACTGCAGCTCTGAAGAGAATGTTAGCAAAGAGGTAACCGGGACAGTGAAAACAGTACTCAAAGACAGGGAGAGCAAGCTCTCTCTTGGCACTTTGGATGTGGGACATACAGCGAGATGTTTGCTGCTTTTGCGTTTGGCTGTTGGGAGATTTACAGCACAAAGATATCTAGTTGATTTGAAGCAGTTCCGAGAAAGTCTAAACATAATCCCCACTTCTCCCTCCTGGCACTTTCCATGTGGGAGATATAGCAGGATGTATATTGGTTTTGAGGACAACTCAATGGACAGTGTAGGGAGAAAAGGTCCTGGCTCCTTGAATGCCGTTTCTGGAGACACTGCGATCAATGTGGGAGATATGTCAAGATGTGTGTTTGTTTTGAGGACGGCTCTCTGGAGAGTCTTAGCAAAGAGGTCACACAGATAATCAGAGCAATTCTCAGAGACACTGAGAACAAGCTCGACAATTCCCTCCTGGCACTTTCCCTGTAGGAGATACCGCAAGACGTTTCTGTATATTGGGCACAGCGCTGTGCACGGTGTTAGCAGAGACTTTCCTGGGACAGTGAAACCCTATGTCAGAGACACTGAGAAGAAGCCCCAATGTTCCCTCCAGGCACTTTCAGTGTGGCTGCCTTCTCCACGTGGTTCCTGGTTTCACTGCAGCTCTGAAGAGAATGTTAGCAAAGAGGTAACCGGGACAGTGAAAACAGTACTCAAAGACAGGGAGAGCAAGCTCTCTCTTGGCACTTTGGATGTGGGACATACAGCGAGATGTTTGCTGCTTTTGCGTTTGGCTGTTGGGAGATTTACAGCACAAAGATATCTAGTTGATTTGAAGCAGTTCCGAGAAAGTCTAAACATAATCCCCACTTCTCCCTCCTGGCACTTTCCATGTGGGAGATATAGCAGGATGTATATTGGTTTTGAGGACAACTCAATGGACAGTGTAGGGAGAAAAAGTCCTGGCTCCTTGAATGCCGTTTCTGGAGACACTGCAATCAATGTGGGAGATATGTCAAGATGTGTGTTTGTTTTGAGGACGGCTCTCTGGAGAGTCTTAGCAAAGAGGTCACACAGATAATCAGAGCAATTCTCAGAGACACTGAGAACAAGCTCCACAATTCCCTCCTGGCACTTTCCCTGTAGGAGATACCGCAAGACGTTTCTGTATATTGGGCACAGCGCTCTGCACGGTGTTAGCAGAGACTTTCCCGGGACAGTGAAACCCTATGTCAGAGACACTGAGAAGAAGCCCCAATGTTCCCTCCAGGCACTTTCAGTGTGGGTGCTTTCTCCACGTGGTTCCTGGTTTCACTGCAGCTCTGAAGAGAATGTTAGCAAAGAGGTAACCGGGACAGTGAAAACAGTACTCAAAGACAGGGAGAGCAAGCTCTCTCTTGGCACTTTGGATGTGGGACATAGAGCGAGATGTTTGCTGCTTTTGCGTTTGGCTGTTGGGAGATTTACAGCACAAAGGTATCTAGTTGATTTGAAGCAGTTCCGAGAAAGTCTAAACATAATCCCCACTTCTCCCTCCTGGCACTTTCCATGTGGGAGATATAGCAGGATGTATATTGGTTTTGAGGACAACTCAATGGACAGTGTAGGGAGAGAAGGTCCTGGCTCCTTGAATGCCGTTTCTGGAGACACTGCGATCAATGTGGGAGATATGTCAAGATGTGTGTTTGTTTTGAGGACGGCTCTCTGGAGAGTCTTAGCAAAGAGGTCACACAGATAATCAGAGCAATTCTCAGAGACACTGAGAACAAGCTCCGCAATTCCCTCCTGGCACTTTCCCTGTAGGAGATACCGCAAGACGTTTCTGTATATTGGGCACAGCGCTCTGCACGGTGTTAGCAGAGACTTTCCTGGGACAGTGAAACCCTATGTCAGAGACACTGAGAAGAAGCCCCAATGTTCCCTCCAGGCACTTTCAGTGTGGCTGCCTTCTCCACGTGGTTCCTGGTTTCACTGCAGCTCTGAAGAGAATGTTAGCAAAGAGGTAACCGGGACAGTGAAAACAGTACTCAAAGACAGGGAGAGCAAGCTCTCTCTTGGCACTTTGGATGTGGGACATACAGCGAGATGTTTGCTGCTTTTGCGTTTGGCTGTTGGGAGATTTACAGCACAAAGATATCTAGTTGATTTGAAGCAGTTCCGAGAAAGTCTAAACATAATCCCCACTTCTCCCTCCTGGCACTTTCCATGTGGGAGATATAGCAGGATGTATATTGGTTTTGAGGACAACTCAATGGACAGTGTAGGGAGAAAAAGTCCTGGCTCCTTGAATGCCGTTTCTGGAGACACTGCAATCAATGTGGGAGATATGTCAAGATGTGTGTTTGTTTTGAGGACGGCTCTCTGGAGAGTCTTAGCAAAGAGGTCACACAGATAATCAGAGCAATTCTCAGAGACACTGAGAACAAGCTCCACAATTCCCTCCTGGCACTTTCCCTGTAGGAGATACCGCAAGACGTTTCTGTATATTGGGCACAGCGCTCTGCACGGTGTTAGCAGAGACTTTCCCGGGACAGTGAAACCCTATGTCAGAGACACTGAGAAGAAGCCCCAATGTTCCCTCCAGGCACTTTCAGTGTGGGTGCTTTCTCCACGTGGTTCCTGGTTTCACTGCAGCTCTGAAGAGAATGTTAGCAAAGAGGTAACCGGGACAGTGAAAACAGTACTCAAAGACAGGGAGAGCAAGCTCTCTCTTGGCACTTTGGATGTGGGACATAGAGCGAGATGTTTGCTGCTTTTGCGTTTGGCTGTTGGGAGATTTACAGCACAAAGGTATCTAGTTGATTTGAAGCAGTTCCGAGAAAGTCTAAACATAATCCCCACTTCTCCCTCCTGGCACTTTCCATGTGGGAGATATAGCAGGATGTATATTGGTTTTGAGGACAACTCAATGGACAGTGTAGGGAGAGAAGGTCCTGGCTCCTTGAATGCCGTTTCTGGAGACACTGCGATCAATGTGGGAGATATGTCAAGATGTGTGTTTGTTTTGAGGACGGCTCTCTGGAGAGTCTTAGCAAAGAGGTCACACAGATAATCAGAGCAATTCTCAGAGACACTGAGAACAAGCTCCGCAATTCCCTCCTGGCACTTTCCCTGTAGGAGATACCGCAAGACGTTTCTGTATATTGGGCACAGCGCTCTGCACGGTGTTAGCAGAGACTTTCCCGGGACAGTGAAACCCTATGTCAGAGACACTGAGAAGAAGCCCCAATGTTCCCTCCAGGCACTTTCAGTGTGGGTGCTTTCTCCACGTGGTTCCTGGTTTCACTGCAGCTCTGAAGAGAATGTTAGCAAAGAGGTAACCGGGACAGTGAAAACAGTACTCAAAGACAGGGAGAGCAAGCTCACTCTTGGCACTTTGGATGTGGGACATACAGCGAGATGTTTGCTGCTTTTGCGTTTGGCTGTTGGGAGATTTACAGCACAAAGATATCCAGTTGATTTGAAGCAGTTCCGAGAAAGTCTAAACATAATCCCCACTTCTCCCTCCTGGCACTTTCCATGTGGGAGATATAGCAGGATGTATATTGGTTTTGAGGACAACTCAATGGACAGTGTAGGGAGAGAAGGTCCTGGCTCCTTGAATGCCGTTTCTGGAGACACTGCGATCAATGTGGGAGATATGTCAAGATGTGTGTTTGTTTTGAGGACGGCTCTCTGGAGAGTCTTAGCAAAGAGGTCACACAGATAATCAGAGCAATTCTCAGAGACACTGAGAACAAGCTCCGCAATTCCCTCCTGGCACTTTCCCTGTAGGAGATACCGCAAGACGTTTCTGTATATTGGGCACAGCGCTCTGCACGGTGTTAGCAGAGACTTTCCCGGGACAGTGAAACCCTATGTCAGAGACACTGAGAAGAAGCCCCAATGTTCCCTCCAGGCACTTTCAGTGTGGGTGCTTTCTCCACGTGGTTCCTGGTTTCACTGCAGCTCTGAAGAGAATGTTAGCAAAGAGGTAACCGGGACAGTGAAAACAGTACTCAAAGACAGGGAGAGCAAGCTCACTCTTGGCACTTTGGATGTGGGACATACAGCGAGATGTTTGCTGCTTTTGCGTTTGGCTGTTGGGAGATTTACAGCACAAAGATATCCAGTTGATTTGAAGCAGTTCCGAGAAAGTCTAAACATAATCCCCACTTCTCCCTCCTGGCACTTTCCATGTGGGAGATATAGCAGGATGTATATTGGTTTTGAGGACAACTCAATGGACAGTGTAGGGAGAAAAGGTCCTGGCTCCTTGAATGCCGTTTCTGGAGACACTGCGATCAATGTGGGAGATATGTCAAGATGTGTGTTTGTTTTGAGGACGGCTCTCTGGAGAGTCTTAGCAAAGAGGTCACACAGATAATCAGAGCAATTCTCAGAGACACTGAGAACAAGCTCCACAATTCCCTCCTGGCACTTTCCCTGTAGGAGATACCGCAAGACGTTTCTGTATATTGGGCACAGCGCTCTGCACGGTGTTAGCAGAGACTTTCCCGGGACAGTGAAACCCTATGTCAGAGACACTGAGAAGAAGCCCCAATGTTCCCTCCAGGCACTTTCAGTGTGGGTGCTTTCTCCACGTGGTTCCTGGTTTCACTGCAGCTCTGAAGAGAATGTTAGCAAAGAGGTAACCGGGACAGTGAAAACAGTACTCAAAGACAGGGAGAGCAAGCTCTCTCTTGGCACTTTGGATGTGGGACATACAGCGAGATGTTTGCTGCTTTTGCGTTTGGCTGTTGGGAGATTTACAGCACAAAGATATCTAGTTGATTTGAAGCAGTTCCGAGAAAGTCTAAACATAATCCCCACTTCTCCCTCCTGGCACTTTCCATGTGGGAGATATAGCAGGATGTATATTGGTTTTGAGGACAACTCAATGGACAGTGTAGGGAGAAAAGGTCCTGGCTCCTTGAATGCCGTTTCTGGAGACACTGCGATCAATGTGGGAGATATGTCAAGATGTGTGTTTGTTTTGAGGACGGCTCTCTGGAGAGTCTTAGCAAAGAGGTCACACAGATAATCAGAGCAATTCTCAGAGACACTGAGAACAAGCTCCGCAATTCCCTCCTGGCACTTTCCCTGTAGGAGATACCGCAAGACGTTTCTGTATATTGGGCACAGCGCTCTGCAGGGTGTTAGCAGAGACTTTCCCGGGACAGTGAAACCCTATGTCAGAGACACTGAGAAGAAGCCCCAATGTTCCCTCCAGGCACTTTCAGTGTGGGTGCTTTCTCCACGTGGTTCCTGGTTTCACTGCAGCTCTGAAGAGAATGTTAGCAAAGAGGTAACCGGGACAGTGAAAACAGTACTCAAAGACAGGGAGAGCAAGCTCTCTCTTGGCACTTTGGATGTGGGACATACAGCGAGATGTTTGCTGCTTTTGCGTTTGGCTGTTGGGAGATTTACAGCACAAAGATATCTAGTTGATTTGAAGCAGTTCCGAGAAAGTCTAAACATAATCCCCACTTCTCCCTCCTGGCACTTTCCATGTGGGAGATATAGCAGGATGTATATTGGTTTTGAGGACAACTCAATGGACAGTGTAGGGAGAAAAGGTCCTGGCTCCTTGAATGCCGTTTCTGGAGACACTGCGATCAATGTGGGAGATATGTCAAGATGTGTGTTTGTTTTGAGGACGGCTCTCTGGAGAGTCTTAGCAAAGAGGTCACACAGATAATCAGAGCAATTCTCAGAGACACTGAGAACAAGCTCCACAATTCCCTCCTGGCACTTTCCCTGTAGGAGATACCGCAAGACGTTTCTGTATATTGGGCACAGCGCTCTGCACGGTGTTAGCAGAGACTTTCCCGGGACAGTGAAACCCTATGTCAGAGACACTGAGAAGAAGCCCCAATGTTCCCTCCAGGCACTTTCAGCGTGGGTGCTTTCTCCACGTGGTTCCTGGTTTCACTGCAGCTCTGAAGAGAATGTTAGCAAAGAGGTAACCGGGACAGTGAAAACAGTACTCAAAGACAGGGAGAGCAAGCTCTCTCTTGGCACTTTGGATGTGGGACATACAGCGAGATGTTTGCTGCTTTTGCGTTTGGCTGTTGGGAGATTTACAGCACAAAGATATCTAGTTGATTTGAAGCAGTTCCGAGAAAGTCTAAACATAATCCCCACTTCTCCCTCCTGGCACTTTCCATGTGGGAGATATAGCAGGATGTATATTGGTTTTGAGGACAACTCAATGGACAGTGTAGGGAGAAAAAGTCCTGGCTCCCTGAATGCCGTTTCTGGAGACACTGCAATCAATGTGGGAGATATGTCAAGATGTGTGTTTGTTTTGAGGACGGCTCTCTGGAGAGTCTTAGCAAAGAGGTCACACAGATAATCAGAGCAATTCTCAGAGACACTGAGAACAAGCTCGACAATTCCCTCCTGGCACTTTCCCTGTAGGAGATACCGCAAGACGTTTCTGTATATTGGGCACAGCGCTCTGCACGGTGTTAGCAGAGACTTTCCCGGGACAGTGAAACCCTATGTCAGAGACACTGAGAAGAAGCCCCAATGTTCCCTCCAGGCACTTTCAGTGTGGGTGCTTTCTCCACGTGGTTCCTGGATTCACTGCAGCTCTGAAGAGAATGTTAGCAAAGAGGTAACCGGGACAGTGAAAACAGTACTCAAAGACAGGGAGAGCAAGCTCTCTCTTGGCACTTTGGATGTGGGACATACAGCGAGATGTTTGCTGCTTTTGCGTTTGGCTGTTGGGAGATTTACAGCACAAAGGTATCTAGTTGATTTGAAGCAGTTCCGAGAAAGTCTAAACATAATCCCCTCTTCTCCCTCCTGGCACTTTCCATGTGGGAGATATAGCAGGATGTATATTGGTTTTGAGGACAACTCAATGGACAGTGTAGGGAGAAAAGGTCCTGGCTCCTTGAATGCCGTTTCTGGAGACACTGCGATCAATGTGGGAGATATGTCAAGATGTGTGTTTGTTTTGAGGACGGCTCTCTGGAGAGTCTTAGCAAAGAGGTCACACAGATAATCAGAGCAATTCTCAGAGACACTGAGAACAAGCTCCACAATTCCCTCCTGGCACTTTCCCTGTAGGAGATACCGCAAGACGTTTCTGTATATTGGGCACAGCGCTCTGCACGGTGTTAGCAGAGACTTTCCCGGGACAGTGAAACCCTATGTCAGAGACACTGAGAAGAAGCCCCAATGTTCCCTCCAGGCACTTTCAGCGTGGGTGCTTTCTCCACGTGGTTCCTGGATTCACTGCAGCTCTGAAGAGAATGTTAGCAAAGAGGTAACCGGGACAGTGAAAACAGTACTCAAAGACAGGGAGAGCAAGCTCTCTCTTGGCACTTTGGATGTGGGACATACAGCGAGATGTTTGCTGCTTTTGCGTTTGGCTGTTGGGAGATTTACAGCACAAAGATATCTAGTTGATTTGAAGCAGTTCCGAGAAAGTCTAAACATAATCCCCACTTCTCCCTCCTGGCACTTTCCATGTGGGAGATATAGCAGGATGTATATTGGTTTTGAGGACAACTCAATGGACAGTGTAGGGAGAAAAAGTCCTGGCTCCTTGAATGCCGTTTCTGGAGACACTGCAATCAATGTGGGAGATATGTCAAGATGTGTGTTTGTTTTGAGGACGGCTCTCTGGAGAGTCTTAGCAAAGAGGTCACACAGATAATCAGAGCAATTCTCAGAGACACTGAGAACAAGCTCCACAATTCCCTCCTGGCACTTTCCCTGTAGGAGATACCGCAAGACGTTTCTGTATATTGGGCACAGCGCTCTGCACGGTGTTAGCAGAGACTTTCCCGGGACAGTGAAACCCTATGTCAGAGACACTGAGAAGAAGCCCCAATGTTCCCTCCAGGCACTTTCAGCGTGGGTGCTTTCTCCACGTGGTTCCTGGATTCACTGCAGCTCTGAAGAGAATGTTAGCAAAGAGGTAACCGGGACAGTGAAAACAGTACTCAAAGACAGGGAGAGCAAGCTCTCTCTTGGCACTTTGGATGTGGGACATACAGCGAGATGTTTGCTGCTTTTGCGTTTGGCTGTTGGGAGATTTACAGCACAAAGATATCTAGTTGATTTGAAGCAGTTCCGAGAAAGTCTAAACATAATCCCCACTTCTCCCTCCTGGCACTTTCCATGTGGGAGATATAGCAGGATGTATATTGGTTTTGAGGACAACTCAATGGACAGTGTAGGGAGAAAAGGTCCTGGCTCCTTGAATGCCGTTTCTGGAGACACTGCGATCAATGTGGGAGATATGTCAAGATGTGTGTTTGTTTTGAGGACGGCTCTCTGGAGAGTCTTAGCAAAGAGGTCACACAGATAATCAGAGCAATTCTCAGAGACACTGAGAACAAGCTCCGCAATTCCCTCCTGGCACTTTCCCTGTAGGAGATACCGCAAGACGTTTCTGTATATTGGGCACAGCGCTCTGCAGGGTGTTAGCAGAGACTTTCCCGGGACAGTGAAACCCTATGTCAGAGACACTGAGAAGAAGCCCCAATGTTCCCTCCAGGCACTTTCAGCGTGGGTGCTTTCTCCACGTGGTTCCTGGATTCACTGCAGCTCTGAAGAGAATGTTAGCAAAGAGGTAACCGGGACAGTGAAAACAGTACTCAAAGACAGGGAGAGCAAGCTCTCTCTTGGCACTTTGGATGTGGGACATACAGCGAGATGTTTGCTGCTTTTGCGTTTGGCTGTTGGGAGATTTACAGCACAAAGATATCTAGTTGATTTGAAGCAGTTCCGAGAAAGTCTAAACATAATCCCCACTTCTCCCTCCTGGCACTTTCCATGTGGGAGATATAGCAGGATGTATATTGGTTTTGAGGACAACTCAATGGACAGTGTAGGGAGAAAAAGTCCTGGCTCCCTGAATGCCGTTTCTGGAGACACTGCAATCAATGTGGGAGATATGTCAAGATGTGTGTTTGTTTTGAGGACGGCTCTCTGGAGAGTCTTAGCAAAGAGGTCACACAGATAATCAGAGCAATTCTCAGAGACACTGAGAACAAGCTCGACAATTCCCTCCTGGCACTTTCCCTGTAGGAGATACCGCAAGACGTTTCTGTATATTGGGCACAGCGCTCTGCACGGTGTTAGCAGAGACTTTCCCGGGACAGTGAAACCCTATGTCAGAGACACTGAGAAGAAGCCCCAATGTTCCCTCCAGGCACTTTCAGTGTGGGTGCTTTCTCCACGTGGTTCCTGGATTCACTGCAGCTCTGAAGAGAATGTTAGCAAAGAGGTAACCGGGACAGTGAAAACAGTACTCAAAGACAGGGAGAGCAAGCTCTCTCTTGGCACTTTGGATGTGGGACATACAGCGAGATGTTTGCTGCTTTTGCGTTTGGCTGTTGGGAGATTTACAGCACAAAGGTATCTAGTTGATTTGAAGCAGTTCCGAGAAAGTCTAAACATAATCCCCACTTCTCCCTCCTGGCACTTTCCATGTGGGAGATATAGCAGGATGTATATTGGTTTTGAGGACAACTCAATGGACAGTGTAGGGAGAAAACCTCCTGGCTCCTTGAATGCCGTTTCTGGAGACACTGCGATCAATGTGGGAGATATGTCAAGATGTGTGTTTGTTTTGAGGACGGCTCTCTGGAGAGTCTTAGCAAAGAGGTCACACAGATAATCAGAGCAATTCTCAGAGACACTGAGAACAAGCTCCGCAATTCCCTCCTGGCACTTTCCCTGTAGGAGATACCGCAAGACGTTTCTGTATATTGGGCACAGCGCTCTGCACGGTGTTAGCAGAGACTTTCCCGGGACAGTGAAACCCTATGTCAGAGACACTGAGAAGAAGCCCCAATGTTCCCTCCAGGCACTTTCAGCGTGGGTGCTTTCTCCACGTGGTTCCTGGATTCACTGCAGCTCTGAAGAGAATGTTAGCAAAGAGGTAACCGGGACAGTGAAAACAGTACTCAAAGACAGGGAGAGCAAGCTCTCTCTTGGCACTTTGGATGTGGGACATACAGCGAGATGTTTGCTGCTTTTGCGTTTGGCTGTTGGGAGATTTACAGCACAAAGATATCTAGTTGATTTGAAGCAGTTCCGAGAAAGTCTAAACATAATCCCCACTTCTCCCTCCTGGCACTTTCCATGTGGGAGATATAGCAGGATGTATATTGGTTTTGAGGACAACTCAATGGACAGTGTAGGGAGAAAAAGTCCTGGCTCCTTGAATGCCGTTTCTGGAGACACTGCAATCAATGTGGGAGATATGTCAAGATGTGTGTTTGTTTTGAGGACGGCTCTCTGGAGAGTCTTAGCAAAGAGGTCACACAGATAATCAGAGCAATTCTCAGAGACACTGAGAACAAGCTCCACAATTCCCTCCTGGCACTTTCCCTGTAGGAGATACCGCAAGACGTTTCTGTATATTGGGCACAGCGCTCTGCAGGGTGTTAGCAGAGACTTTCCCGGGACAGTGAAACCCTATGTCAGAGACACTGAGAAGAAGCCCCAATGTTCCCTCCAGGCACTTTCAGCGTGGGTGCTTTCTCCACGTGGTTCCTGGATTCACTGCAGCTCTGAAGAGAATGTTAGCAAAGAGGTAACCGGGACAGTGAAAACAGTACTCAAAGACAGGGAGAGCAAGCTCTCTCTTGGCACTTTGGATGTGGGACATACAGCGAGATGTTTGCTGCTTTTGCGTTTGGCTGTTGGGAGATTTACAGCACAAAGATATCTAGTTGATTTGAAGCAGTTCCGAGAAAGTCTAAACATAATCCCCACTTCTCCCTCCTGGCACTTTCCATGTGGGAGATATAGCAGGATGTATATTGGTTTTGAGGACAACTCAATGGACAGTGTAGGGAGAAAAAGTCCTGGCTCCTTGAATGCCGTTTCTGGAGACACTGCAATCAATGTGGGAGATATGTCAAGATGTGTGTTTGTTTTGAGGACGGCTCTCTGGAGAGTCTTAGCAAAGAGGTCACACAGATAATCAGAGCAATTCTCAGAGACACTGAGAACAAGCTCCACAATTCCCTCCTGGCACTTTCCCTGTAGGAGATACCGCAAGACGTTTCTGTATATTGGGCACAGCGCTCTGCACGGTGTTAGCAGAGACTTTCCCGGGACAGTGAAACCCTATGTCAGAGACACTGAGAAGAAGCCCCAATGTTCCCTCCAGGCACTTTCAGCGTGGGTGCTTTCTCCACGTGGTTCCTGGATTCACTGCAGCTCTGAAGAGAATGTTAGCAAAGAGGTAACCGGGACAGTGAAAACAGTACTCAAAGACAGGGAGAGCAAGCTCTCTCTTGGCACTTTGGATGTGGGACATACAGCGAGATGTTTGCTGCTTTTGCGTTTGGCTGTTGGGAGATTTACAGCACAAAGATATCTAGTTGATTTGAAGCAGTTCCGAGAAAGTCTAAACATAATCCCCACTTCTCCCTCCTGGCACTTTCCATGTGGGAGATATAGCAGGATGTATATTGGTTTTGAGGACAACTCAATGGACAGTGTAGGGAGAAAAGGTCCTGGCTCCCTGAATGCCGTTTCTGGAGACACTGCGATCAATGTGGGAGATATGTCAAGATGTGTGTTTGTTTTGAGGACGGCTCTCTGGAGAGTCTTAGCAAAGAGGTCACACAGATAATCAGAGCAATTCTCAGAGACACTGAGAACAAGCTCCGCAATTCCCTCCTGGCACTTTCCCTGTAGGAGATACCGCAAGACGTTTCTGTATATTGGGCACAGCGCTCTGCAGGGTGTTAGCAGAGACTTTCCCGGGACAGTGAAACCCTATGTCAGAGACACTGAGAAGAAGCCCCAATGTTCCCTCCAGGCACTTTCAGCGTGGGTGCTTTCTCCACGTGGTTCCTGGATTCACTGCAGCTCTGAAGAGAATGTTAGCAAAGAGGTAACCGGGACAGTGAAAACAGTACTCAAAGACAGGGAGAGCAAGCTCTCTCTTGGCACTTTGGATGTGGGACATACAGCGAGATGTTTGCTGCTTTTGCGTTTGGCTGTTGGGAGATTTACAGCACAAAGATATCTAGTTGATTTGAAGCAGTTCCGAGAAAGTCTAAACATAATCCCCACTTCTCCCTCCTGGCACTTTCCATGTGGGAGATATAGCAGGATGTATATTGGTTTTGAGGACAACTCAATGGACAGTGTAGGGAGAAAAAGTCCTGGCTCCCTGAATGCCGTTTCTGGAGACACTGCAATCAATGTGGGAGATATGTCAAGATGTGTGTTTGTTTTGAGGACGGCTCTCTGGAGAGTCTTAGCAAAGAGGTCACACAGATAATCAGAGCAATTCTCAGAGACACTGAGAACAAGCTCGACAATTCCCTCCTGGCACTTTCCCTGTAGGAGATACCGCAAGACGTTTCTGTATATTGGGCACAGCGCTCTGCACGGTGTTAGCAGAGACTTTCCCGGGACAGTGAAACCCTATGTCAGAGACACTGAGAAGAAGCCCCAATGTTCCCTCCAGGCACTTTCAGTGTGGGTGCTTTCTCCACGTGGTTCCTGGATTCACTGCAGCTCTGAAGAGAATGTTAGCAAAGAGGTAACCGGGACAGTGAAAACAGTACTCAAAGACAGGGAGAGCAAGCTCTCTCTTGGCACTTTGGATGTGGGACATACAGCGAGATGTTTGCTGCTTTTGCGTTTGGCTGTTGGGAGATTTACAGCACAAAGGTATCTAGTTGATTTGAAGCAGTTCCGAGAAAGTCTAAACATAATCCCCTCTTCTCCCTCCTGGCACTTTCCATGTGGGAGATATAGCAGGATGTATATTGGTTTTGAGGACAACTCAATGGACAGTGTAGGGAGAAAAGGTCCTGGCTCCTTGAATGCCGTTTCTGGAGACACTGCGATCAATGTGGGAGATATGTCAAGATGTGTGTTTGTTTTGAGGACGGCTCTCTGGAGAGTCTTAGCAAAGAGGTCACACAGATAATCAGAGCAATTCTCAGAGACACTGAGAACAAGCTCCGCAATTCCCTCCTGGCACTTTCCCTGTAGGAGATACCGCAAGACGTTTCTGTATATTGGGCACAGCGCTCTGCACGGTGTTAGCAGAGACTTTCCCGGGACAGTGAAACCCTATGTCAGAGACACTGAGAAGAAGCCCCAATGTTCCCTCCAGGCACTTTCAGCGTGGGTGCTTTCTCCACGTGGTTCCTGGATTCACTGCAGCTCTGAAGAGAATGTTAGCAAAGAGGTAACCGGGACAGTGAAAACAGTACTCAAAGACAGGGAGAGCAAGCTCTCTCTTGGCACTTTGGATGTGGGACATACAGCGAGATGTTTGCTGCTTTTGCGTTTGGCTGTTGGGAGATTTACAGCACAAAGGTATCTAGTTGATTTGAAGCAGTTCCGAGAAAGTCTAAACATAATCCCCTCTTCTCCCTCCTGGCACTTTCCATGTGGGAGATATAGCAGGATGTATATTGGTTTTGAGGACAACTCAATGGACAGTGTAGGGAGAAAAGGTCCTGGCTCCTTGAATGCCGTTTCTGGAGACACTGCGATCAATGTGGGAGATATGTCAAGATGTGTGTTTGTTTTGAGGACGGCTCTCTGGAGAGTCTTAGCAAAGAGGTCACACAGATAATCAGAGCAATTCTCAGAGACACTGAGAACAAGCTCCGCAATTCCCTCCTGGCACTTTCCCTGTAGGAGATACCGCAAGACGTTTCTGTATATTGGGCACAGCGCTCTGCACGGTGTTAGCAGAGACTTTCCCGGGACAGTGAAACCCTATGTCAGAGACACTGAGAAGAAGCCCCAATGTTCCCTCCAGGCACTTTCAGCGTGGGTGCTTTCTCCACGTGGTTCCTGGATTCACTGCAGCTCTGAAGAGAATGTTAGCAAAGAGGTAACCGGGACAGTGAAAACAGTACTCAAAGACAGGGAGAGCAAGCTCTCTCTTGGCACTTTGGATGTGGGACATACAGCGAGATGTTTGCTGCTTTTGCGTTTGGCTGTTGGGAGATTTACAGCACAAAGATATCTAGTTGATTTGAAGCAGTTCCGAGAAAGTCTAAACATAATCCCCACTTCTCCCTCCTGGCACTTTCCATGTGGGAGATATAGCAGGATGTATATTGGTTTTGAGGACAACTCAATGGACAGTGTAGGGAGAAAAAGTCCTGGCTCCTTGAATGCCGTTTCTGGAGACACTGCAATCAATGTGGGAGATATGTCAAGATGTGTGTTTGTTTTGAGGACGGCTCTCTGGAGAGTCTTAGCAAAGAGGTCACACAGATAATCAGAGCAATTCTCAGAGACACTGAGAACAAGCTCCACAATTCCCTCCTGGCACTTTCCCTGTAGGAGATACCGCAAGACGTTTCTGTATATTGGGCACAGCGCTCTGCAGGGTGTTAGCAGAGACTTTCCCGGGACAGTGAAACCCTATGTCAGAGACACTGAGAAGAAGCCCCAATGTTCCCTCCAGGCACTTTCAGCGTGGGTGCTTTCTCCACGTGGTTCCTGGATTCACTGCAGCTCTGAAGAGAATGTTAGCAAAGAGGTAACCGGGACAGTGAAAACAGTACTCAAAGACAGGGAGAGCAAGCTCTCTCTTGGCACTTTGGATGTGGGACATACAGCGAGATGTTTGCTGCTTTTGCGTTTGGCTGTTGGGAGATTTACAGCACAAAGATATCTAGTTGATTTGAAGCAGTTCCGAGAAAGTCTAAACATAATCCCCACTTCTCCCTCCTGGCACTTTCCATGTGGGAGATATAGCAGGATGTATATTGGTTTTGAGGACAACTCAATGGACAGTGTAGGGAGAAAAGGTCCTGGCTCCCTGAATGCCGTTTCTGGAGACACTGCGATCAATGTGGGAGATATGTCAAGATGTGTGTTTGTTTTGAGGACGGCTCTCTGGAGAGTCTTAGCAAAGAGGTCACACAGATAATCAGAGCAATTCTCAGAGACACTGAGAACAAGCTCCGCAATTCCCTCCTGGCACTTTCCCTGTAGGAGATACCGCAAGACGTTTCTGTATATTGGGCACAGCGCTCTGCAGGGTGTTAGCAGAGACTTTCCCGGGACAGTGAAACCCTATGTCAGAGACACTGAGAAGAAGCCCCAATGTTCCCTCCAGGCACTTTCAGTGTGGGTGCTTTCTCCACGTGGTTCCTGGATTCACTGCAGCTCTGAAGAGAATGTTAGCAAAGAGGTAACCGGGACAGTGAAAACAGTACTCAAAGACAGGGAGAGCAAGCTCTCTCTTGGCACTTTGGATGTGGGACATACAGCGAGATGTTTGCTGCTTTTGCGTTTGGCTGTTGGGAGATTTACAGCACAAAGATATCTAGTTGATTTGAAGCAGTTCCGAGAAAGTCTAAACATAATCCCCACTTCTCCCTCCTGACACTTTCCATGTGGGAGATATAGCAGGATGTATATTGGTTTTGAGGACAACTCAATGGACAGTGTAGGGAGAAAAAGTCCTGGCTCCCTGAATGCCGTTTCTGGAGACACTGCAATCAATGTGGGAGATATGTCAAGATGTGTGTTTGTTTTGAGGACGGCTCTCTGGAGAGTCTTAGCAAAGAGGTCACACAGATAATCAGAGCAATTCTCAGAGACACTGAGAACAAGCTCGACAATTCCCTCCTGGCACTTTCCCTGTAGGAGATACCGCAAGACGTTTCTGTATATTGGGCACAGCGCTCTGCACGGTGTTAGCAGAGACTTTCCCGGGACAGTGAAACCCTATGTCAGAGACACTGAGAAGAAGCCCCAATGTTCCCTCCAGGCACTTTCAGTGTGGCTGCCTTCTCCACGTGGTTCCTGGTTTCACTGCGGCTCTGAAGAGAATGTTAGCAAAGAGGTAACCGGGACAGTGAAAACAGTACTCAAAGACAGGGAGAGCAAGCTCTCTCTTGGCACTTTGGATGTGGGACATACAGCGAGATGTTTGCTGCTTTTGCGTTTGGCTGTTGGGAGATTTACAGCACAAAGGTATCTAGTTGATTTGAAGCAGTTCCGAGAAAGTCTAAACATAATCCCCTCTTCTCCCTCCTGGCACTTTCCATGTGGGAGATATAGCAGGATGTATATTGGTTTTGAGGACAACTCAATGGACAGTGTAGGGAGAAAAGGTCCTGGCTCCTTGAATGCCGTTTCTGGAGACACTGCGATCAATGTGGGAGATATGTCAAGATGTGTGTTTGTTTTGAGGACGGCTCTCTGGAGAGTCTTAGCAAAGAGGTCACACAGATAATCAGAGCAATTCTCAGAGACACTGAGAACAAGCTCCGCAATTCCCTCCTGGCACTTTCCCTGTAGGAGATACCGCAAGACGTTTCTGTATATTGGGCACAGCGCTCTGCACGGTGTTAGCAGAGACTTTCCCGGGACAGTGAAACCCTATGTCAGAGACACTGAGAAGAAGCCCCAATGTTCCCTCCAGGCACTTTCAGTGTGGGTGCTTTCTCCACGTGGTTCCTGGATTCACTGCAGCTCTGAAGAGAATGTTAGCAAAGAGGTAACCGGGACAGTGAAAACAGTACTCAAAGACAGGGAGAGCAAGCTCTCTCTTGGCACTTTGGATGTGGGACATACAGCGAGATGTTTGCTGCTTTTGCGTTTGGCTGTTGGGAGATTTACAGCACAAAGATATCTAGTTGATTTGAAGCAGTTCCGAGAAAGTCTAAACATAATCCCCACTTCTCCCTCCTGGCACTTTCCATGTGGGAGATATAGCAGGATGTATATTGGTTTTGAGGACAACTCAATGGACAGTGTAGGGAGAAAAAGTCCTGGCTCCTTGAATGCCGTTTCTGGAGACACTGCAATCAATGTGGGAGATATGTCAAGATGTGTGTTTGTTTTGAGGACGGCTCTCTGGAGAGTCTTAGCAAAGAGGTCACACAGATAATCAGAGCAATTCTCAGAGACACTGAGAACAAGCTCCGCAATTCCCTCCTGGCACTTTCCCTGTAGGAGATACCGCAAGACGTTTCTGTATATTGGGCACAGCGCTCTGCACGGTGTTAGCAGAGACTTTCCCGGGACAGTGAAACCCTATGTCAGAGACACTGAGAAGAAGCCCCAATGTTCCCTCCAGGCACTTTCAGCGTGGGTGCTTTCTCCACGTGGTTCCTGGATTCACTGCAGCTCTGAAGAGAATGTTAGCAAAGAGGTAACCGGGACAGTGAAAACAGTACTCAAAGACAGGGAGAGCAAGCTCTCTCTTGGCACTTTGGATGTGGGACATACAGCGAGATGTTTGCTGCTTTTGCGTTTGGCTGTTGGGAGATTTACAGCACAAAGATATCTAGTTGATTTGAAGCAGTTCCGAGAAAGTCTAAACATAATCCCCACTTCTCCCTCCTGGCACTTTCCATGTGGGAGATATAGCAGGATGTATATTGGTTTTGAGGACAACTCAATGGACAGTGTAGGGAGAAAAGGTCCTGGCTCCCTGAATGCCGTTTCTGGAGACACTGCGATCAATGTGGGAGATATGTCAAGATGTGTGTTTGTTTTGAGGACGGCTCTCTGGAGAGTCTTAGCAAAGAGGTCACACAGATAATCAGAGCAATTCTCAGAGACACTGAGAACAAGCTCCGCAATTCCCTCCTGGCACTTTCCCTGTAGGAGATACCGCAAGACGTTTCTGTATATTGGGCACAGCGCTCTGCAGGGTGTTAGCAGAGACTTTCCCGGGACAGTGAAACCCTATGTCAGAGACACTGAGAAGAAGCCCCAATGTTCCCTCCAGGCACTTTCAGCGTGGGTGCTTTCTCCACGTGGTTCCTGGATTCACTGCAGCTCTGAAGAGAATGTTAGCAAAGAGGTAACCGGGACAGTGAAAACAGTACTCAAAGACAGGGAGAGCAAGCTCTCTCTTGGCACTTTGGATGTGGGACATACAGCGAGATGTTTGCTGCTTTTGCGTTTGGCTGTTGGGAGATTTACAGCACAAAGATATCTAGTTGATTTGAAGCAGTTCCGAGAAAGTCTAAACATAATCCCCACTTCTCCCTCCTGGCACTTTCCATGTGGGAGATATAGCAGGATGTATATTGGTTTTGAGGACAACTCAATGGACAGTGTAGGAAGAAAAAGTCCTGGCTCCTTGAATGCCGTTTCTGGAGACACTGCGATCAATGTGGGAGATATGTCAAGATGTGTGTTTGTTTTGAGGACGGCTCTCTGGAGAGTCTTAGCAAAGAGGTCACACAGATAATCAGAGCAATTCTCAGAGACACTGAGAACAAGCTCCGCAATTCCCTCCTGGCACTTTCCCTGTAGGAGATACCGCAAGACGTTTCTGTATATTGGGCACAGCGCTCTGCAGGGTGTTAGCAGAGACTTTCCCGGGACAGTGAAACCCTATGTCAGAGACACTGAGAAGAAGCCCCAATGTTCCCTCCAGGCACTTTCAGCGTGGGTGCTTTCTCCACGTGGTTCCTGGATTCACTGCAGCTCTGAAGAGAATGTTAGCAAAGAGGTAACCGGGACAGTGAAAACAGTACTCAAAGACAGGGAGAGCAAGCTCTCTCTTGGCACTTTGGATGTGGGACATACAGCGAGATGTTTGCTGCTTTTGCGTTTGGCTGTTGGGAGATTTACAGCACAAAGATATCTAGTTGATTTGAAGCAGTTCCGAGAAAGTCTAAACATAATCCCCACTTCTCCCTCCTGGCACTTTCCATGTGGGAGATATAGCAGGATGTATATTGGTTTTGAGGACAACTCAATGGACAGTGTAGGGAGAAAAAGTCCTGGCTCCTTGAATGCCGTTTCTGGAGACACTGCAATCAATGTGGGAGATATGTCAAGATGTGTGTTTGTTTTGAGGACGGCTCTCTGGAGAGTCTTAGCAAAGAGGTCACACAGATAATCAGAGCAATTCTCAGAGACACTGAGAACAAGCTCCACAATTCCCTCCTGGCACTTTCCCTGTAGGAGATACCGCAAGACGTTTCTGTATATTGGGCACAGCGCTCTGCACGGTGTTAGCAGAGACTTTCCCGGGACAGTGAAACCCTATGTCAGAGACACTGAGAAGAAGCCCCAATGTTCCCTCCAGGCACTTTCAGCGTGGGTGCTTTCTCCACGTGGTTCCTGGATTCACTGCAGCTCTGAAGAGAATGTTAGCAAAGAGGTAACCGGGACAGTGAAAACAGTACTCAAAGACAGGGAGAGCAAGCTCTCTCTTGGCACTTTGGATGTGGGACATACAGCGAGATGTTTGCTGCTTTTGCGTTTGGCTGTTGGGAGATTTACAGCACAAAGATATCTAGTTGATTTGAAGCAGTTCCGAGAAAGTCTAAACCTAATCCCCACTTCTCCCTCCTGGCACTTTCCATGTGGGAGATATAGCAGGATGTATATTGGTTTTGAGGACAACTCAATGGACAGTGTAGGGAGAAAAGGTCCTGGCTCCCTGAATGCCGTTTCTGGAGACACTGCGATCAATGTGGGAGATATGTCAAGATGTGTGTTTGTTTTGAGGACGGCTCTCTGGAGAGTCTTAGCAAAGAGGTCACACAGATAATCAGAGCAATTCTCAGAGACACTGAGAACAAGCTCGACAATTCCCTCCTGGCACTTTCCCTGTAGGAGATACCGCAAGACGTTTCTGTATATTGGGCACAGCGCTCTGCACGGTGTTAGCAGACACTTTCCCGGGACAGTGAAACCCTATGTCAGAGACACTGAGAAGAAGCCCCAATGTTCCCTCCAGGCACTTTCAGCGTGGGTGCTTTCTCCACGTGGTTCCTGGATTCACTGCAGCTCTGAAGAGAATGTTAGCAAAGAGGTAACCGGGACAGTGAAAACAGTACTCAAAGACAGGGAGAGCAAGCTCTCTCTTGGCACTTTGGATGTGGGACATACAGCGAGATGTTTGCTGCTTTTGCGTTTGGCTGTTGGGAGATTTACAGCACAAAGGTATCTAGTTGATTTGAAGCAGTTCCGAGAAAGTCTAAACATAATCCCCTCTTCTCCCTCCTGGCACTTTCCATGTGGGAGATATAGCAGGATGTATATTGGTTTTGAGGACAACTCAATGGACAGTGTAGGGAGAAAAGGTCCTGGCTCCTTGAATGCCGTTTCTGGAGACACTGCGATCAATGTGGGAGATATGTCAAGATGTGTGTTTGTTTTGAGGACGGCTCTCTGGAGAGTCTTAGCAAAGAGGTCACACAGATAATCAGAGCAATTCTCAGAGACACTGAGAACAAGCTCCGCAATTCCCTCCTGGCACTTTCCCTGTAGGAGATACCGCAAGACGTTTCTGTATATTGGGCACAGCGCTCTGCACGGTGTTAGCAGAGACTTTCCCGGGACAGTGAAACCCTATGTCAGAGACACTGAGAAGAAGCCCCAATGTTCCCTCCAGGCACTTTCAGCGTGGGTGCTTTCTCCACGTGGTTCCTGGATTCACTGCAGCTCTGAAGAGAATGTTAGCAAAGAGGTAACCGGGACAGTGAAAACAGTACTCAAAGACAGGGAGAGCAAGCTCTCTCTTGGCACTTTGGATGTGGGACATACAGCGAGATGTTTGCTGCTTTTGCGTTTGGCTGTTGGGAGATTTACAGCACAAAGATATCTAGTTGATTTGAAGCAGTTCCGAGAAAGTCTAAACATAATCCCCACTTCTCCCTCCTGGCACTTTCCATGTGGGAGATATAGCAGGATGTATATTGGTTTTGAGGACAACTCAATGGACAGTGTAGGGAGAAAAAGTCCTGGCTCCTTGAATGCCGTTTCTGGAGACACTGCAATCAATGTGGGAGATATGTCAAGATGTGTGTTTGTTTTGAGGACGGCTCTCTGGAGAGTCTTAGCAAAGAGGTCACACAGATAATCAGAGCAATTCTCAGAGACACTGAGAACAAGCTCCACAATTCCCTCCTGGCACTTTCCCTGTAGGAGATACCGCAAGACGTTTCTGTATATTGGGCACAGCGCTCTGCACGGTGTTAGCAGAGACTTTCCCGGGACAGTGAAACCCTATGTCAGAGACACTGAGAAGAAGCCCCAATGTTCCCTCCAGGCACTTTCAGTGTGGGTGCTTTCTCCACGTGGTTCCTGGATTCACTGCAGCTCTGAAGAGAATGTTAGCAAAGAGGTAACCGGGACAGTGAAAACAGTACTCGAAGACAGGGAGAGCAAGCTCTCTCTTGGCACTTTGGATGTGGGACATACAGCGAGATGTTTGCTGCTTTTGCGTTTGGCTGTTGGGAGATTTACAGCACAAAGGTATCTAGTTGATTTGAAGCAGTTCCGAGAAAGTCTAAACATAATCCCCTCTTCTCCCTCCTGGCACTTTCCATGTGGGAGATATAGCAGGATGTATATTGGTTTTGAGGACAACTCAATGGACAGTGTAGGGAGAAAAGGTCCTGGCTCCTTGAATGCCGTTTCTGGAGACACTGCGATCAATGTGGGAGATATGTCAAGATGTGTGTTTGTTTTGAGGACAGCTCTCTGGAGAGTCTTAGCAAAGAGGTCACACAGATAATCAGAGCAATTCTCAGAGACACTGAGAACAAGCTCCGCAATTCCCTCCTGGCACTTTCCCTGTAGGAGATACCGCAAGACGTTTCTGTATATTGGGCACAGCGCTCTGCAGGGTGTTAGCAGAGACTTTCCCGGGACAGTGAAACCCTATGTCAGAGACACTGAGAAGAAGCCCCAATGTTCCCTCCAGGCACTTTCAGCGTGGGTGCTTTCTCCACGTGGTTCCTGGATTCACTGCAGCTCTGAAGAGAATGTTAGCAAAGAGGTAACTGGGACAGTGAAAACAGTACTCAAAGACAGGGAGAGCAAGCTCTCTCTTGGCACTTTGGATGTGGGACATACAGCGAGATGTTTGCTGCTTTTGCGTTTGGCTGTTGGGAGATTTACAGCACAAAGATATCTAGTTGATTTGAAGCAGTTCCGAGAAAGTCTAAACATAATCCCCACTTCTCCCTCCTGGCACTTTCCATGTGGGAGATATAGCAGGATGTATATTGGTTTTGAGGACAACTCAATGGACAGTGTAGGGAGAAAAAGTCCTGGCTCCTTGAATGCCGTTTCTGGAGACACTGCAATCAATGTGGGAGATATGTCAAGATGTGTGTTTGTTTTGAGGACGGCTCTCTGGAGAGTCTTAGCAAAGAGGTCACACAGATAATCAGAGCAATTCTCAGAGACACTGAGAACAAGCTCCACAATTCCCTCCTGGCACTTTCCCTGTAGGAGATACCGCAAGACGTTTCTGTATATTGGGCACAGCGCTCTGCACGGTGTTAGCAGAGACTTTCCCGGGACAGTGAAACCCTATGTCAGAGACACTGAGAAGAAGCCCCAATGTTCCCTCCAGGCACTTTCAGCGTGGGTGCTTTCTCCACGTGGTTCCTGGATTCACTGCAGCTCTGAAGAGAATGTTAGCAAAGAGGTAACCGGGACAGTGAAAACAGTACTCAAAGACAGGGAGAGCAAGCTCTCTCTTGGCACTTTGGATGTGGGACATACAGCGAGATGTTTGCTGCTTTTGCGTTTGGCTGTTGGGAGATTTACAGCACAAAGATATCTAGTTGATTTGAAGCAGTTCCGAGAAAGTCTAAACATAATCCCCACTTCTCCCTCCTGGCACTTTCCATGTGGGAGATATAGCAGGATGTATATTGGTTTTGAGGACAACTCAATGGACAGTGTAGGGAGAAAAGGTCCTGGCTCCCTGAATGCCGTTTCTGGAGACACTGCGATCAATGTGGGAGATATGTCAAGATGTGTGTTTGTTTTGAGGACGGCTCTCTGGAGAGTCTTAGCAAAGAGGTCACACAGATAATCAGAGCAATTCTCAGAGACACTGAGAACAAGCTCGACAATTCCCTCCTGGCACTTTCCCTGTAGGAGATACCGCAAGACGTTTCTGTATATTGGGCACAGCGCTCTGCAGGGTGTTAGCAGAGACTTTCCCGGGACAGTGAAACCCTATGTCAGAGACACTGAGAAGAAGCCCCAATGTTCCCTCCAGGCACTTTCAGCGTGGGTGCTTTCTCCACGTGGTTCCTGGATTCACTGCAGCTCTGAAGAGAATGTTAGCAAAGAGGTAACCGGGACAGTGAAAACAGTACTCAAAGACAGGGAGAGCAAGCTCTCTCTTGGCACTTTGGATGTGGGACATACAGCGAGATGTTTGCTGCTTTTGCGTTTGGCTGTTGGGAGATTTACAGCACAAAGGTATCTAGTTGATTTGAAGCAGTTCCGAGAAAGTCTAAACATAATCCCCTCTTCTCCCTCCTGGCACTTTCCATGTGGGAGATATAGCAGGATGTATATTGGTTTTGAGGACAACTCAATGGACAGTGTAGGGAGAAAAGGTCCTGGCTCCTTGAATGCCGTTTCTGGAGACACTGCGATCAATGTGGGAGATATGTCAAGATGTGTGTTTGTTTTGAGGACGGCTCTCTGGAGAGTCTTAGCAAAGAGGTCACACAGATAATCAGAGCAATTCTCAGAGACACTGAGAACAAGCTCCGCAATTCCCTCCTGGCACTTTCCCTGTAGGAGATACCGCAAGACGTTTCTGTATATTGGGCACAGCGCTCTGCAGGGTGTTAGCAGAGACTTTCCCGGGACAGTGAAACCCTATGTCAGAGACACTGAGAAGAAGCCCCAATGTTCCCTCCAGGCACTTTCAGCGTGGGTGCTTTCTCCACGTGGTTCCTGGATTCACTGCAGCTCTGAAGAGAATGTTAGCAAAGAGGTAACCGGGACAGTGAAAACAGTACTCAAAGACAGGGAGAGCAAGCTCTCTCTTGGCACTTTGGATGTGGGACATACAGCGAGATGTTTGCTGCTTTTGCGTTTGGCTGTTGGGAGATTTACAGCACAAAGATATCTAGTTGATTTGAAGCAGTTCCGAGAAAGTCTAAACATAATCCCCACTTCTCCCTCCTGGCACTTTCCATGTGGGAGATATAGCAGGATGTATATTGGTTTTGAGGACAACTCAATGGACAGTGTAGGGAGAAAAAGTCCTGGCTCCTTGAATGCCGTTTCTGGAGACACTGCAATCAATGTGGGAGATATGTCAAGATGTGTGTTTGTTTTGAGGACGGCTCTCTGGAGAGTCTTAGCAAAGAGGTCACACAGATAATCAGAGCAATTCTCAGAGACACTGAGAACAAGCTCCACAATTCCCTCCTGGCACTTTCCCTGTAGGAGATACCGCAAGACGTTTCTGTATATTGGGCACAGCGCTCTGCACGGTGTTAGCAGAGACTTTCCCGGGACAGTGAAACCCTATGTCAGAGACACTGAGAAGAAGCCCCAATGTTCCCTCCAGGCACTTTCAGCGTGGGTGCTTTCTCCACGTGGTTCCTGGATTCACTGCAGCTCTGAAGAGAATGTTAGCAAAGAGGTAACCGGGACAGTGAAAACAGTACTCAAAGACAGGGAGAGCAAGCTCTCTCTTGGCACTTTGGATGTGGGACATACAGCGAGATGTTTGCTGCTTTTGCGTTTGGCTGTTGGGAGATTTACAGCACAAAGATATCTAGTTGATTTGAAGCAGTTCCGAGAAAGTCTAAACATAATCCCCACTTCTCCCTCCTGGCACTTTCCATGTGGGAGATATAGCAGGATGTATATTGGTTTTGAGGACAACTCAATGGACAGTGTAGGGAGAAAAAGTCCTGGCTCCTTGAATGCCGTTTCTGGAGACACTGCAATCAATGTGGGAGATATGTCAAGATGTGTGTTTGTTTTGAGGACGGCTCTCTGGAGAGTCTTAGCAAAGAGGTCACACAGATAATCAGAGCAATTCTCAGAGACACTGAGAACAAGCTCCACAATTCCCTCCTGGCACTTTCCCTGTAGGAGATACCGCAAGACGTTTCTGTATATTGGGCACAGCGCTCTGCACGGTGTTAGCAGAGACTTTCCCGGGACAGTGAAACCCTATGTCAGAGACACTGAGAAGAAGCCCCAATGTTCCCTCCAGGCACTTTCAGCGTGGGTGCTTTCTCCACGTGGTTCCTGGATTCACTGCAGCTCTGAAGAGAATGTTAGCAAAGAGGTAACCGGGACAGTGAAAACAGTACTCAAAGACAGGGAGAGCAAGCTCTCTCTTGGCACTTTGGATGTGGGATATACAGCGAGATGTTTGCTGCTTTTGCGTTTGGCTGTTGGGAGATTTACAGCACAAAGATATCTAGTTGATTTGAAGCAGTTCCGAGAAAGTCTAAACATAATCCCCACTTCTCCCTCCTGGCACTTTCCATGTGGGAGATATAGCAGGATGTATATTGGTTTTGAGGACAACTCAATGGACAGTGTAGGGAGAAAAGGTCCTGGCTCCCTGAATGCCGTTTCTGGAGACACTGCGATCAATGTGGGAGATATGTCAAGATGTGTGTTTGTTTTGAGGACGGCTCTCTGGAGAGTCTTAGCAAAGAGGTCACACAGATAATCAGAGCAATTCTCAGAGACACTGAGAACAAGCTCCGCAATTCCCTCCTGGCACTTTCCCTGTAGGAGATACCGCAAGACGTTTCTGTATATTGGGCACAGCGCTCTGCAGGGTGTTAGCAGAGACTTTCCCGGGACAGTGAAACCCTATGTCAGAGACACTGAGAAGAAGCCCCAATGTTCCCTCCAGGCACTTTCAGTGTGGGTGCTTTCTCCACGTGGTTCCTGGATTCACTGCAGCTCTGAAGAGAATGTTAGCAAAGAGGTAACCGGGACAGTGAAAACAGTACTCAAAGACAGGGAGAGCAAGCTCTCTCTTGGCACTTTGGATGTGGGACATACAGCGAGATGTTTGCTGCTTTTGCGTTTGGCTGTTGGGAGATTTACAGCACAAAGATATCTAGTTGATTTGAAGCAGTTCCGAGAAAGTCTAAACATAATCCCCACTTCTCCCTCCTGGCACTTTCCATGTGGGAGATATAGCAGGATGTATATTGGTTTTGAGGACAACTCAATGGACAGTGTAGGGAGAAAAAGTCCTGGCTCCCTGAATGCCGTTTCTGGAGACACTGCAATCAATGTGGGAGATATGTCAAGATGTGTGTTTGTTTTGAGGACGGCTCTCTGGAGAGTCTTAGCAAAGAGGTCACACAGATAATCAGAGCAATTCTCAGAGACACTGAGAACAAGCTCGACAATTCCCTCCTGGCACTTTCCCTGTAGGAGATACCGCAAGACGTTTCTGTATATTGGGCACAGCGCTCTGCACGGTGTTAGCAGAGACTTTCCCGGGACAGTGAAACCCTATGTCAGAGACACTGAGAAGAAGCCCCAATGTTCCCTCCAGGCACTTTCAGTGTGGGTGCTTTCTCCACGTGGTTCCTGGATTCACTGCAGCTCTGAAGAGAATGTTAGCAAAGAGGTAACCGGGACAGTGAAAACAGTACTCAAAGACAGGGAGAGCAAGCTCTCTCTTGGCACTTTGGATGTGGGACATACAGCGAGATGTTTGCTGCTTTTGCGTTTGGCTGTTGGGAGATTTACAGCACAAAGGTATCTAGTTGATTTGAAGCAGTTCCGAGAAAGTCTAAACATAATCCCCTCTTCTCCCTCCTGGCACTTTCCATGTGGGAGATATAGCAGGATGTATATTGGTTTTGAGGACAACTCAATGGACAGTGTAGGGAGAAAAGGTCCTGGCTCCTTGAATGCCGTTTCTGGAGACACTGCGATCAATGTGGGAGATATGTCAAGATGTGTGTTTGTTTTGAGGACGGCTCTCTGGAGAGTCTTAGCAAAGAGGTCACACAGATAATCAGAGCAATTCTCAGAGACACTGAGAACAAGCTCCGCAATTCCCTCCTGGCACTTTCCCTGTAGGAGATACCGCAAGACGTTTCTGTATATTGGGCACAGCGCTCTGCACGGTGTTAGCAGAGACTTTCCCGGGACAGTGAAACCCTATGTCAGAGACACTGAGAAGAAGCCCCAATGTTCCCTCCAGGCACTTTCAGCGTGGGTGCTTTCTCCACGTGGTTCCTGGATTCACTGCAGCTCTGAAGAGAATGTTAGCAAAGAGGTAACCGGGACAGTGAAAACAGTACTCAAAGACAGGGAGAGCAAGCTCTCTCTTGGCACTTTGGATGTGGGACATACAGCGAGATGTTTGCTGCTTTTGCGTTTGGCTGTTGGGAGATTTACAGCACAAAGATATCTAGTTGATTTGAAGCAGTTCCGAGAAAGTCTAAACATAATCCCCACTTCTCCCTCCTGGCACTTTCCATGTGGGAGATATAGCAGGATGTATATTGGTTTTGAGGACAACTCAATGGACAGTGTAGGGAGAAAAAGTCCTGGCTCCTTGAATGCCGTTTCTGGAGACACTGCAATCAATGTGGGAGATATGTCAAGATGTGTGTTTGTTTTGAGGACGGCTCTCTGGAGAGTCTTAGCAAAGAGGTCACACAGATAATCAGAGCAATTCTCAGAGACACTGAGAACAAGCTCCACAATTCCCTCCTGGCACTTTCCCTGTAGGAGATACCGCAAGACGTTTCTGTATATTGGGCACAGCGCTCTGCACGGTGTTAGCAGAGACTTTCCCGGGACAGTGAAACCCTATGTCAGAGACACTGAGAAGAAGCCCCAATGTTCCCTCCAGGCACTTTCAGCGTGGGTGCTTTCTCCACGTGGTTCCTGGATTCACTGCAGCTCTGAAGAGAATGTTAGCAAAGAGGTAACCGGGACAGTGAAAACAGTACTCAAAGACAGGGAGAGCAAGCTCTCTCTTGGCACTTTGGATGTGGGACATACAGCGAGATGTTTGCTGCTTTTGCGTTTGGCTGTTGGGAGATTTACAGCACAAAGATATCTAGTTGATTTGAAGCAGTTCCGAGAAAGTCTAAACATAATCCCCACTTCTCCCTCCTGGCACTTTCCATGTGGGAGATATAGCAGGATGTATATTGGTTTTGAGGACAACTCAATGGACAGTGTAGGGAGAAAAGGTCCTGGCTCCCTGAATGCCGTTTCTGGAGACACTGCGATCAATGTGGGAGATATGTCAAGATGTGTGTTTGTTTTGAGGACGGCTCTCTGGAGAGTCTTAGCAAAGAGGTCACACAGATAATCAGAGCAATTCTCAGAGACACTGAGAACAAGCTCCGCAATTCCCTCCTGGCACTTTCCCTGTAGGAGATACCGCAAGACGTTTCTGTATATTGGGCACAGCGCTCTGCAGGGTGTTAGCAGAGACTTTCCCGGGACAGTGAAACCCTATGTCAGAGACACTGAGAAGAAGCCCCAATGTTCCCTCCAGGCACTTTCAGCGTGGGTGCTTTCTCCACGTGGTTCCTGGATTCACTGCAGCTCTGAAGAGAATGTTAGCAAAGAGGTAACCGGGACAGTGAAAACAGTACTCAAAGACAGGGAGAGCAAGCTCTCTCTTGGCACTTTGGATGTGGGACATACAGCGAGATGTTTGCTGCTTTTGCGTTTGGCTGTTGGGAGATTTACAGCACAAAGATATCTAGTTGATTTGAAGCAGTTCCGAGAAAGTCTAAACATAATCCCCACTTCTCCCTCCTGGCACTTTCCATGTGGGAGATATAGCAGGATGTATATTGGTTTTGAGGACAACTCAATGGACAGTGTAGGAAGAAAAAGTCCTGGCTCCTTGAATGCCGTTTCTGGAGACACTGCAATCAATGTGGGAGATATGTCAAGATGTGTGTTTGTTTTGAGGACGGCTCTCTGGAGAGTCTTAGCAAAGAGGTCACACAGATAATCAGAGCAATTCTCAGAGACACTGAGAACAAGCTCCACAATTCCCTCCTGGCACTTTCCCTGTAGGAGATACCGCAAGACGTTTCTGTATATTGGGCACAGCGCTCTGCAGGGTGTTAGCAGAGACTTTCCCGGGACAGTGAAACCCTATGTCAGAGACACTGAGAAGAAGCCCCAATGTTCCCTCCAGGCACTTTCAGCGTGGGTGCTTTCTCCACGTGGTTCCTGGATTCACTGCAGCTCTGAAGAGAATGTTAGCAAAGAGGTAACCGGGACAGTGAAAACAGTACTCAAAGACAGGGAGAGCAAGCTCTCTCTTGGCACTTTGGATGTGGGACATACAGCGAGATGTTTGCTGCTTTTGCGTTTGGCTGTTGGGAGATTTACAGCACAAAGATATCTAGTTGATTTGAAGCAGTTCCGAGAAAGTCTAAACATAATCCCCTCTTCTCCCTCCTGGCACTTTCCATGTGGGAGATATAGCAGGATGTATATTGGTTTTGAGGACAACTCAATGGACAGTGTAGGGAGAAAAGGTCCTGGCTCCCTGAATGCCGTTTCTGGAGACACTGCGATCAATGTGGGAGATATGTCAAGATGTGTGTTTGTTTTGAGGACGGCTCTCTGGAGAGTCTTAGCAAAGAGGTCACACAGATAATCAGAGCAATTCTCAGAGACACTGAGAACAAGCTCGACAATTCCCTCCTGGCACTTTCCCTGTAGGAGATACCGCAAGACGTTTCTGTATATTGGGCACAGCGCTCTGCAGGGTGTTAGCAGAGACTTTCCCGGGACAGTGAAACCCTATGTCAGAGACACTGAGAAGAAGCCCCAATGTTCCCTCCAGGCACTTTCAGCGTGGGTGCTTTCTCCACGTGGTTCCTGGATTCACTGCAGCTCTGAAGAGAATGTTAGCAAAGAGGTAACCGGGACAGTGAAAACAGTACTCAAAGACAGGGAGAGCAAGCTCTCTCTTGGCACTTTGGATGTGGGACATACAGCGAGATGTTTGCTGCTTTTGCGTTTGGCTGTTGGGAGATTTACAGCACAAAGGTATCTAGTTGATTTGAAGCAGTTCCGAGAAAGTCTAAACATAATCCCCTCTTCTCCCTCCTGGCACTTTCCATGTGGGAGATATAGCAGGATGTATATTGGTTTTGAGGACAACTCAATGGACAGTGTAGGGAGAAAAGGTCCTGGCTCCTTGAATGCCGTTTCTGGAGACACTGCGATCAATGTGGGAGATATGTCAAGATGTGTGTTTGTTTTGAGGACGGCTCTCTGGAGAGTCTTAGCAAAGAGGTCACACAGATAATCAGAGCAATTCTCAGAGACACTGAGAACAAGCTCCGCAATTCCCTCCTGGCACTTTCCCTGTAGGAGATACCGCAAGACGTTTCTGTATATTGGGCACAGCGCTCTGCAGGGTGTTAGCAGAGACTTTCCCGGGACAGTGAAACCCTATGTCAGAGACACTGAGAAGAAGCCCCAATGTTCCCTCCAGGCACTTTCAGCGTGGGTGCTTTCTCCACGTGGTTCCTGGATTCACTGCAGCTCTGAAGAGAATGTTAGCAAAGAGGTAACCGGGACAGTGAAAACAGTACTCAAAGACAGGGAGAGCAAGCTCTCTCTTGGCACTTTGGATGTGGGACATACAGCGAGATGTTTGCTGCTTTTGCGTTTGGCTGTTGGGAGATTTACAGCACAAAGATATCTAGTTGATTTGAAGCAGTTCCGAGAAAGTCTAAACATAATCCCCACTTCTCCCTCCTGGCACTTTCCATGTGGGAGATATAGCAGGATGTATATTGGTTTTGAGGACAACTCAATGGACAGTGTAGGGAGAAAAAGTCCTGGCTCCTTGAATGCCGTTTCTGGAGACACTGCAATCAATGTGGGAGATATGTCAAGATGTGTGTTTGTTTTGAGGACGGCTCTCTGGAGAGTCTTAGCAAAGAGGTCACACAGATAATCAGAGCAATTCTCAGAGACACTGAGAACAAGCTCCGCAATTCCCTCCTGGCACTTTCCCTGTAGGAGATACCGCAAGACGTTTCTGTATATTGGGCACAGCGCTCTGCACGGTGTTAGCAGAGACTTTCCCGGGACAGTGAAACCCTATGTCAGAGACACTGAGAAGAAGCCCCAATGTTCCCTCCAGGCACTTTCAGCGTGGGTGCTTTCTCCACGTGGTTCCTGGATTCACTGCAGCTCTGAAGAGAATGTTAGCAAAGAGGTAACCGGGACAGTGAAAACAGTACTCAAAGACAGGGAGAGCAAGCTCTCTCTTGGCACTTTGGATGTGGGACATACAGCGAGATGTTTGCTGCTTTTGCGTTTGGCTGTTGGGAGATTTACAGCACAAAGATATCTAGTTGATTTGAAGCAGTTCCGAGAAAGTCTAAACCTAATCCCCACTTCTCCCTCCTGGCACTTTCCATGTGGGAGATATAGCAGGATGTATATTGGTTTTGAGGACAACTCAATGGACAGTGTAGGGAGAAAAGGTCCTGGCTCCCTGAATGCCGTTTCTGGAGACACTGCGATCAATGTGGGAGATATGTCAAGATGTGTGTTTGTTTTGAGGACGGCTCTCTGGAGAGTCTTAGCAAAGAGGTCACACAGATAATCAGAGCAATTCTCAGAGACACTGAGAACAAGCTCGACAATTCCCTCCTGGCACTTTCCCTGTAGGAGATACCGCAAGACGTTTCTGTATATTGGGCACAGCGCTCTGCAGGGTGTTAGCAGAGACTTTCCCGGGACAGTGAAACCCTATGTCAGAGACACTGAGAAGAAGCCCCAATGTTCCCTCCAGGCACTTTCAGCGTGGGTGCTTTCTCCACGTGGTTCCTGGATTCACTGCAGCTCTGAAGAGAATGTTAGCAAAGAGGTAACCGGGACAGTGAAAACAGTACTCAAAGACAGGGAGAGCAAGCTCTCTCTTGGCACTTTGGATGTGGGACATACAGCGAGATGTTTGCTGCTTTTGCGTTTGGCTGTTGGGAGATTTACAGCACAAAGGTATCTAGTTGATTTGAAGCAGTTCCGAGAAAGTCTAAACATAATCCCCTCTTCTCCCTCCTGGCACTTTCCATGTGGGAGATATAGCAGGATGTATATTGGTTTTGAGGACAACTCAATGGACAGTGTAGGGAGAAAAGGTCCTGGCTCCTTGAATGCCGTTTCTGGAGACACTGCGATCAATGTGGGAGATATGTCAAGATGTGTGTTTGTTTTGAGGACGGCTCTCTGGAGAGTCTTAGCAAAGAGGTCACACAGATAATCAGAGCAATTCTCAGAGACACTGAGAACAAGCTCCGCAATTCCCTCCTGGCACTTTCCCTGTAGGAGATACCGCAAGACGTTTCTGTATATTGGGCACAGCGCTCTGCACGGTGTTAGCAGAGACTTTCCCGGGACAGTGAAACCCTATGTCAGAGACACTGAGAAGAAGCCCCAATGTTCCCTCCAGGCACTTTCAGCGTGGGTGCTTTCTCCACGTGGTTCCTGGATTCACTGCAGCTCTGAAGAGAATGTTAGCAAAGAGGTAACCGGGACAGTGAAAACAGTACTCAAAGACAGGGAGAGCAAGCTCTCTCTTGGCACTTTGGATGTGGGACATACAGCGAGATGTTTGCTGCTTTTGCGTTTGGCTGTTGGGAGATTTACAGCACAAAGATATCTAGTTGATTTGAAGCAGTTCCGAGAAAGTCTAAACATAATCCCCACTTCTCCCTCCTGGCACTTTCCATGTGGGAGATATAGCAGGATGTATATTGGTTTTGAGGACAACTCAATGGACAGTGTAGGGAGAAAAAGTCCTGGCTCCTTGAATGCCGTTTCTGGAGACACTGCAATCAATGTGGGAGATATGTCAAGATGTGTGTTTGTTTTGAGGACGGCTCTCTGGAGAGTCTTAGCAAAGAGGTCACACAGATAATCAGAGCAATTCTCAGAGACACTGAGAACAAGCTCCACAATTCCCTCCTGGCACTTTCCCTGTAGGAGATACCGCAAGACGTTTCTGTATATTGGGCACAGCGCTCTGCACGGTGTTAGCAGAGACTTTCCCGGGACAGTGAAACCCTATGTCAGAGACACTGAGAAGAAGCCCCAATGTTCCCTCCAGGCACTTTCAGCGTGGGTGCTTTCTCCACGTGGTTCCTGGATTCACTGCAGCTCTGAAGAGAATGTTAGCAAAGAGGTAACCGGGACAGTGAAAACAGTACTCAAAGACAGGGAGAGCAAGCTCTCTCTTGGCACTTTGGATGTGGGACATACAGCGAGATGTTTGCTGCTTTTGCGTTTGGCTGTTGGGAGATTTACAGCACAAAGATATCTAGTTGATTTGAAGCAGTTCCGAGAAAGTCTAAACATAATCCCCACTTCTCCCTCCTGGCACTTTCCATGTGGGAGATATAGCAGGATGTATATTGGTTTTGAGGACAACTCAATGGACAGTGTAGGGAGAAAAGGTCCTGGCTCCCTGAATGCCGTTTCTGGAGACACTGCGATCAATGTGGGAGATATGTCAAGATGTGTGTTTGTTTTGAGGACGGCTCTCTGGAGAGTCTTAGCAAAGAGGTCACACAGATAATCAGAGCAATTCTCAGAGACACTGAGAACAAGCTCGACAATTCCCTCCTGGCACTTTCCCTGTAGGAGATACCGCAAGACGTTTCTGTATATTGGGCACAGCGCTCTGCAGGGTGTTAGCAGAGACTTTCCCGGGACAGTGAAACCCTATGTCAGAGACACTGAGAAGAAGCCCCAATGTTCCCTCCAGGCACTTTCAGTGTGGGTGCTTTCTCCACGTGGTTCCTGGATTCACTGCAGCTCTGAAGAGAATGTTAGCAAAGAGGTAACCGGGACAGTGAAAACAGTACTCAAAGACAGGGAGAGCAAGCTCTCTCTTGGCACTTTGGATGTGGGACATACAGCGAGATGTTTGCTGCTTTTGCGTTTGGCTGTTGGGAGATTTACAGCACAAAGGTATCTAGTTGATTTGAAGCAGTTCCGAGAAAGTCTAAACATAATCCCCTCTTCTCCCTCCTGGCACTTTCCATGTGGGAGATATAGCAGGATGTATATTGGTTTTGAGGACAACTCAATGGACAGTGTAGGGAGAAAAGGTCCTGGCTCCTTGAATGCCGTTTCTGGAGACACTGCGATCAATGTGGGAGATATGTCAAGATGTGTGTTTGTTTTGAGGACGGCTCTCTGGAGAGTCTTAGCAAAGAGGTCACACAGATAATCAGAGCAATTCTCAGAGACACTGAGAACAAGCTCCGCAATTCCCTCCTGGCACTTTCCCTGTAGGAGATACCGCAAGACGTTTCTGTATATTGGGCACAGCGCTCTGCACGGTGTTAGCAGAGACTTTCCCGGGACAGTGAAACCCTATGTCAGAGACACTGAGAAGAAGCCCCAATGTTCCCTCCAGGCACTTTCAGCGTGGGTGCTTTCTCCACGTGGTTCCTGGATTCACTGCAGCTCTGAAGAGAATGTTAGCAAAGAGGTAACCGGGACAGTGAAAACAGTACTCAAAGACAGGGAGAGCAAGCTCTCTCTTGGCACTTTGGATGTGGGACATACAGCGAGATGTTTGCTGCTTTTGCGTTTGGCTGTTGGGAGATTTACAGCACAAAGATATCTAGTTGATTTGAAGCAGTTCCGAGAAAGTCTAAACATAATCCCCACTTCTCCCTCCTGGCACTTTCCATGTGGGAGATATAGCAGGATGTATATTGGTTTTGAGGACAACTCAATGGACAGTGTAGGGAGAAAAAGTCCTGGCTCCTTGAATGCCGTTTCTGGAGACACTGCAATCAATGTGGGAGATATGTCAAGATGTGTGTTTGTTTTGAGGACGGCTCTCTGGAGAGTCTTAGCAAAGAGGTCACACAGATAATCAGAGCAATTCTCAGAGACACTGAGAACAAGCTCCGCAATTCCCTCCTGGCACTTTCCCTGTAGGAGATACCGCAAGACGTTTCTGTATATTGGGCACAGCGCTCTGCAGGGTGTTAGCAGAGACTTTCCCGGGACAGTGAAACCCTATGTCAGAGACACTGAGAAGAAGCCCCAATGTTCCCTCCAGGCACTTTCAGCGTGGGTGCTTTCTCCACGTGGTTCCTGGATTCACTGCAGCTCTGAAGAGAATGTTAGCAAAGAGGTAACCGGGACAGTGAAAACAGTACTCAAAGACAGGGAGAGCAAGCTCTCTCTTGGCACTTTGGATGTGGGACATACAGCGAGATGTTTGCTGCTTTTGCGTTTGGCTGTTGGGAGATTTACAGCACAAAGATATCTAGTTGATTTGAAGCAGTTCCGAGAAAGTCTAAACATAATCCCCACTTCTCCCTCCTGGCACTTTCCATGTGGGAGATATAGCAGGATGTATATTGGTTTTGAGGACAACTCAATGGACAGTGTAGGGAGAAAAGGTCCTGGCTCCCTGAATGCCGTTTCTGGAGACACTGCGATCAATGTGGGAGATATGTCAAGATGTGTGTTTGTTTTGAGGACGGCTCTCTGGAGAGTCTTAGCAAAGAGGTCACACAGATAATCAGAGCAATTCTCAGAGACACTGAGAACAAGCTCCGCAATTCCCTCCTGGCACTTTCCCTGTAGGAGATACCGCAAGACGTTTCTGTATATTGGGCACAGCGCTCTGCAGGGTGTTAGCAGAGACTTTCCCGGGACAGTGAAACCCTATGTCAGAGACACTGAGAAGAAGCCCCAATGTTCCCTCCAGGCACTTTCAGCGTGGGTGCTTTCTCCACGTGGTTCCTGGATTCACTGCAGCTCTGAAGAGAATGTTAGCAAAGAGGTAACCGGGACAGTGAAAACAGTACTCAAAGACAGGGAGAGCAAGCTCTCTCTTGGCACTTTGGATGTGGGACATACAGCGAGATGTTTGCTGCTTTTGCGTTTGGCTGTTGGGAGATTTACAGCACAAAGATATCTAGTTGATTTGAAGCAGTTCCGAGAAAGTCTAAACATAATCCCCACTTCTCCCTCCTGGCACTTTCCATGTGGGAGATATAGCAGGATGTATATTGGTTTTGAGGACAACTCAATGGACAGTGTAGGGAGAAAAAGTCCTGGCTCCTTGAATGCCGTTTCTGGAGACACTGCAATCAATGTGGGAGATATGTCAAGATGTGTGTTTGTTTTGAGGACGGCTCTCTGGAGAGTCTTAGCAAAGAGGTCACACAGATAATCAGAGCAATTCTCAGAGACACTGAGAACAAGCTCCACAATTCCCTCCTGGCACTTTCCCTGTAGGAGATACCGCAAGACGTTTCTGTATATTGGGCACAGCGCTCTGCAGGGTGTTAGCAGAGACTTTCCCGGGACAGTGAAACCCTATGTCAGAGACACTGAGAAGAAGCCCCAATGTTCCCTCCAGGCACTTTCAGCGTGGGTGCTTTCTCCACGTGGTTCCTGGATTCACTGCAGCTCTGAAGAGAATGTTAGCAAAGAGGTAACCGGGACAGTGAAAACAGTACTCAAAGACAGGGAGAGCAAGCTCTCTCTTGGCACTTTGGATGTGGGACATACAGCGAGATGTTTGCTGCTTTTGCGTTTGGCTGTTGGGAGATTTACAGCACAAAGATATCTAGTTGATTTGAAGCAGTTCCGAGAAAGTCTAAACATAATCCCCTCTTCTCCCTCCTGGCACTTTCCATGTGGGAGATATAGCAGGATGTATATTGGTTTTGAGGACAACTCAATGGACAGTGTAGGGAGAAAAGGTCCTGGCTCCCTGAATGCCGTTTCTGGAGACACTGCGATCAATGTGGGAGATATGTCAAGATGTGTGTTTGTTTTGAGGACGGCTCTCTGGAGAGTCTTAGCAAAGAGGTCACACAGATAATCAGAGCAATTCTCAGAGACACTGAGAACAAGCTCGACAATTCCCTCCTGGCACTTTCCCTGTAGGAGATACCGCAAGACGTTTCTGTATATTGGGCACAGCGCTCTGCAGGGTGTTAGCAGAGACTTTCCCGGGACAGTGAAACCCTATGTCAGAGACACTGAGAAGAAGCCCCAATGTTCCCTCCAGGCACTTTCAGCGTGGGTGCTTTCTCCACGTGGTTCCTGGATTCACTGCAGCTCTGAAGAGAATGTTAGCAAAGAGGTAACCGGGACAGTGAAAACAGTACTCAAAGACAGGGAGAGCAAGCTCTCTCTTGGCACTTTGGATGTGGGACATACAGCGAGATGTTTGCTGCTTTTGCGTTTGGCTGTTGGGAGATTTACAGCACAAAGGTATCTAGTTGATTTGAAGCAGTTCCGAGAAAGTCTAAACATAATCCCCTCTTCTCCCTCCTGGCACTTTCCATGTGGGAGATATAGCAGGATGTATATTGGTTTTGAGGACAACTCAATGGACAGTGTAGGGAGAAAAGGTCCTGGCTCCTTGAATGCCGTTTCTGGAGACACTGCGATCAATGTGGGAGATATGTCAAGATGTGTGTTTGTTTTGAGGACGGCTCTCTGGAGAGTCTTAGCAAAGAGGTCACACAGATAATCAGAGCAATTCTCAGAGACACTGAGAACAAGCTCCGCAATTCCCTCCTGGCACTTTCCCTGTAGGAGATACCGCAAGACGTTTCTGTATATTGGGCACAGCGCTCTGCAGGGTGTTAGCAGAGACTTTCCCGGGACAGTGAAACCCTATGTCAGAGACACTGAGAAGAAGCCCCAATGTTCCCTCCAGGCACTTTCAGCGTGGGTGCTTTCTCCACGTGGTTCCTGGATTCACTGCAGCTCTGAAGAGAATGTTAGCAAAGAGGTAACCGGGACAGTGAAAACAGTACTCAAAGACAGGGAGAGCAAGCTCTCTCTTGGCACTTTGGATGTGGGACATACAGCGAGATGTTTGCTGCTTTTGCGTTTGGCTGTTGGGAGATTTACAGCACAAAGATATCTAGTTGATTTGAAGCAGTTCCGAGAAAGTCTAAACATAATCCCCACTTCTCCCTCCTGGCACTTTCCATGTGGGAGATATAGCAGGATGTATATTGGTTTTGAGGACAACTCAATGGACAGTGTAGGGAGAAAAAGTCCTGGCTCCTTGAATGCCGTTTCTGGAGACACTGCAATCAATGTGGGAGATATGTCAAGATGTGTGTTTGTTTTGAGGACGGCTCTCTGGAGAGTCTTAGCAAAGAGGTCACACAGATAATCAGAGCAATTCTCAGAGACACTGAGAACAAGCTCCACAATTCCCTCCTGGCACTTTCCCTGTAGGAGATACCGCAAGACGTTTCTGTATATTGGGCACAGCGCTCTGCACGGTGTTAGCAGAGACTTTCCCGGGACAGTGAAACCCTATGTCAGAGACACTGAGAAGAAGCCCCAATGTTCCCTCCAGGCACTTTCAGCGTGGGTGCTTTCTCCACGTGGTTCCTGGATTCACTGCAGCTCTGAAGAGAATGTTAGCAAAGAGGTAACCGGGACAGTGAAAACAGTACTCAAAGACAGGGAGAGCAAGCTCTCTCTTGGCACTTTGGATGTGGGACATACAGCGAGATGTTTGCTGCTTTTGCGTTTGGCTGTTGGGAGATTTACAGCACAAAGATATCTAGTTGATTTGAAGCAGTTCCGAGAAAGTCTAAACCTAATCCCCACTTCTCCCTCCTGGCACTTTCCATGTGGGAGATATAGCAGGATGTATATTGGTTTTGAGGACAACTCAATGGACAGTGTAGGGAGAAAAGGTCCTGGCTCCCTGAATGCCGTTTCTGGAGACACTGCGATCAATGTGGGAGATATGTCAAGATGTGTGTTTGTTTTGAGGACGGCTCTCTGGAGAGTCTTAGCAAAGAGGTCACACAGATAATCAGAGCAATTCTCAGAGACACTGAGAACAAGCTCGACAATTCCCTCCTGGCACTTTCCCTGTAGGAGATACCGCAAGACGTTTCTGTATATTGGGCACAGCGCTCTGCACGGTGTTAGCAGACACTTTCCCGGGACAGTGAAACCCTATGTCAGAGACACTGAGAAGAAGCCCCAATGTTCCCTCCAGGCACTTTCAGCGTGGGTGCTTTCTCCACGTGGTTCCTGGATTCACTGCAGCTCTGAAGAGAATGTTAGCAAAGAGGTAACCGGGACAGTGAAAACAGTACTCAAAGACAGGGAGAGCAAGCTCTCTCTTGGCACTTTGGATGTGGGACATACAGCGAGATGTTTGCTGCTTTTGCGTTTGGCTGTTGGGAGATTTACAGCACAAAGGTATCTAGTTGATTTGAAGCAGTTCCGAGAAAGTCTAAACATAATCCCCTCTTCTCCCTCCTGGCACTTTCCATGTGGGAGATATAGCAGGATGTATATTGGTTTTGAGGACAACTCAATGGACAGTGTAGGGAGAAAAGGTCCTGGCTCCTTGAATGCCGTTTCTGGAGACACTGCGATCAATGTGGGAGATATGTCAAGATGTGTGTTTGTTTTGAGGACGGCTCTCTGGAGAGTCTTAGCAAAGAGGTCACACAGATAATCAGAGCAATTCTCAGAGACACTGAGAACAAGCTCCGCAATTCCCTCCTGGCACTTTCCCTGTAGGAGATACCGCAAGACGTTTCTGTATATTGGGCACAGCGCTCTGCACGGTGTTAGCAGAGACTTTCCCGGGACAGTGAAACCCTATGTCAGAGACACTGAGAAGAAGCCCCAATGTTCCCTCCAGGCACTTTCAGCGTGGGTGCTTTCTCCACGTGGTTCCTGGATTCACTGCAGCTCTGAAGAGAATGTTAGCAAAGAGGTAACCGGGACAGTGAAAACAGTACTCAAAGACAGGGAGAGCAAGCTCTCTCTTGGCACTTTGGATGTGGGACATACAGCGAGATGTTTGCTGCTTTTGCGTTTGGCTGTTGGGAGATTTACAGCACAAAGATATCTAGTTGATTTGAAGCAGTTCCGAGAAAGTCTAAACATAATCCCCACTTCTCCCTCCTGGCACTTTCCATGTGGGAGATATAGCAGGATGTATATTGGTTTTGAGGACAACTCAATGGACAGTGTAGGGAGAAAAAGTCCTGGCTCCTTGAATGCCGTTTCTGGAGACACTGCAATCAATGTGGGAGATATGTCAAGATGTGTGTTTGTTTTGAGGACGGCTCTCTGGAGAGTCTTAGCAAAGAGGTCACACAGATAATCAGAGCAATTCTCAGAGACACTGAGAACAAGCTCCACAATTCCCTCCTGGCACTTTCCCTGTAGGAGATACCGCAAGACGTTTCTGTATATTGGGCACAGCGCTCTGCACGGTGTTAGCAGAGACTTTCCCGGGACAGTGAAACCCTATGTCAGAGACACTGAGAAGAAGCCCCAATGTTCCCTCCAGGCACTTTCAGTGTGGGTGCTTTCTCCACGTGGTTCCTGGATTCACTGCAGCTCTGAAGAGAATGTTAGCAAAGAGGTAACCGGGACAGTGAAAACAGTACTCGAAGACAGGGAGAGCAAGCTCTCTCTTGGCACTTTGGATGTGGGACATACAGCGAGATGTTTGCTGCTTTTGCGTTTGGCTGTTGGGAGATTTACAGCACAAAGGTATCTAGTTGATTTGAAGCAGTTCCGAGAAAGTCTAAACATAATCCCCACTTCTCCCTCCTGGCACTTTCCATGTGGGAGATATAGCAGGATGTATATTGGTTTTGAGGACAACTCAATGGACAGTGTAGGGAGAAAAAGTCCTGGCTCCTTGAATGCCGTTTCTGGAGACACTGCAATCAATGTGGGAGATATGTCAAGATGTGTGTTTGTTTTGAGGACGGCTCTCTGGAGAGTCTTAGCAAAGAGGTCACACAGATAATCAGAGCAATTCTCAGAGACACTGAGAACAAGCTCCACAATTCCCTCCTGGCACTTTCCCTGTAGGAGATACCGCAAGACGTTTCTGTATATTGGGCACAGCGCTCTGCACGGTGTTAGCAGAGACTTTCCCGGGACAGTGAAACCCTATGTCAGAGACACTGAGAAGAAGCCCCAATGTTCCCTCCAGGCACTTTCAGCGTGGGTGCTTTCTCCACGTGGTTCCTGGATTCACTGCAGCTCTGAAGAGAATGTTAGCAAAGAGGTAACCGGGACAGTGAAAACAGTACTCAAAGACAGGGAGAGCAAGCTCTCTCTTGGCACTTTGGATGTGGGACATACAGCGAGATGTTTGCTGCTTTTGCGTTTGGCTGTTGGGAGATTTACAGCACAAAGATATCTAGTTGATTTGAAGCAGTTCCGAGAAAGTCTAAACATAATCCCCACTTCTCCCTCCTGGCACTTTCCATGTGGGAGATATAGCAGGATGTATATTGGTTTTGAGGACAACTCAATGGACAGTGTAGGGAGAAAAGGTCCTGGCTCCCTGAATGCCGTTTCTGGAGACACTGCGATCAATGTGGGAGATATGTCAAGATGTGTGTTTGTTTTGAGGACGGCTCTCTGGAGAGTCTTAGCAAAGAGGTCACACAGATAATCAGAGCAATTCTCAGAGACACTGAGAACAAGCTCCACAATTCCCTCCTGGCACTTTCCCTGTAGGAGATACCGCAAGACGTTTCTGTATATTGGGCACAGCGCTCTGCACGGTGTTAGCAGAGACTTTCCCGGGACAGTGAAACCCTATGTCAGAGACACTGAGAAGAAGCCCCAATGTTCCCTCCAGGCACTTTCAGCGTGGGTGCTTTCTCCACGTGGTTCCTGGATTCACTGCAGCTCTGAAGAGAATGTTAGCAAAGAGGTAACCGGGACAGTGAAAACAGTACTCAAAGACAGGGAGAGCAAGCTCTCTCTTGGCACTTTGGATGTGGGACATACAGCGAGATGTTTGCTGCTTTTGCGTTTGGCTGTTGGGAGATTTACAGCACAAAGGTATCTAGTTGATTTGAAGCAGTTCCGAGAAAGTCTAAACATAATCCCCTCTTCTCCCTCCTGGCACTTTCCATGTGGGAGATATAGCAGGATGTATATTGGTTTTGAGGACAACTCAATGGACAGTGTAGGGAGAAAAGGTCCTGGCTCCTTGAATGCCGTTTCTGGAGACACTGCGATCAATGTGGGAGATATGTCAAGATGTGTGTTTGTTTTGAGGACGGCTCTCTGGAGAGTCTTAGCAAAGAGGTCACACAGATAATCAGAGCAATTCTCAGAGACACTGAGAACAAGCTCCGCAATTCCCTCCTGGCACTTTCCCTGTAGGAGATACCGCAAGACGTTTCTGTATATTGGGCACAGCGCTCTGCAGGGTGTTAGCAGAGACTTTCCCGGGACAGTGAAACCCTATGTCAGAGACACTGAGAAGAAGCCCCAATGTTCCCTCCAGGCACTTTCAGCGTGGGTGCTTTCTCCACGTGGTTCCTGGATTCACTGCAGCTCTGAAGAGAATGTTAGCAAAGAGGTAACCGGGACAGTGAAAACAGTACTCAAAGACAGGGAGAGCAAGCTCTCTCTTGGCACTTTGGATGTGGGACATACAGCGAGATGTTTGCTGCTTTTGCGTTTGGCTGTTGGGAGATTTACAGCACAAAGATATCTAGTTGATTTGAAGCAGTTCCGAGAAAGTCTAAACATAATCCCCACTTCTCCCTCCTGGCACTTTCCATGTGGGAGATATAGCAGGATGTATATTGGTTTTGAGGACAACTCAATGGACAGTGTAGGGAGAAAAAGTCCTGGCTCCTTGAATGCCGTTTCTGGAGACACTGCAATCAATGTGGGAGATATGTCAAGATGTGTGTTTGTTTTGAGGACGGCTCTCTGGAGAGTCTTAGCAAAGAGGTCACACAGATAATCAGAGCAATTCTCAGAGACACTGAGAACAAGCTCCACAATTCCCTCCTGGCACTTTCCCTGTAGGAGATACCGCAAGACGTTTCTGTATATTGGGCACAGCGCTCTGCACGGTGTTAGCAGAGACTTTCCCGGGACAGTGAAACCCTATGTCAGAGACACTGAGAAGAAGCCCCAATGTTCCCTCCAGGCACTTTCAGCGTGGGTGCTTTCTCCACGTGGTTCCTGGATTCACTGCAGCTCTGAAGAGAATGTTAGCAAAGAGGTAACCGGGACAGTGAAAACAGTACTCAAAGACAGGGAGAGCAAGCTCTCTCTTGGCACTTTGGATGTGGGACATACAGCGAGATGTTTGCTGCTTTTGCGTTTGGCTGTTGGGAGATTTACAGCACAAAGATATCTAGTTGATTTGAAGCAGTTCCGAGAAAGTCTAAACATAATCCCCACTTCTCCCTCCTGGCACTTTCCATGTGGGAGATATAGCAGGATGTATATTGGTTTTGAGGACAACTCAATGGACAGTGTAGGGAGAAAAGGTCCTGGCTCCCTGAATGCCGTTTCTGGAGACACTGCGATCAATGTGGGAGATATGTCAAGATGTGTGTTTGTTTTGAGGACGGCTCTCTGGAGAGTCTTAGCAAAGAGGTCACACAGATAATCAGAGCAATTCTCAGAGACACTGAGAACAAGCTCCGCAATTCCCTCCTGGCACTTTCCCTGTAGGAGATACCGCAAGACGTTTCTGTATATTGGGCACAGCGCTCTGCAGGGTGTTAGCAGAGACTTTCCCGGGACAGTGAAACCCTATGTCAGAGACACTGAGAAGAAGCCCCAATGTTCCCTCCAGGCACTTTCAGTGTGGGTGCTTTCTCCACGTGGTTCCTGGATTCACTGCAGCTCTGAAGAGAATGTTAGCAAAGAGGTAACCGGGACAGTGAAAACAGTACTCGAAGACAGGGAGAGCAAGCTCTCTCTTGGCACTTTGGATGTGGGACATACAGCGAGATGTTTGCTGCTTTTGCGTTTGGCTGTTGGGAGATTTACAGCACAAAGGTATCTAGTTGATTTGAAGCAGTTCCGAGAAAGTCTAAACATAATCCCCTCTTCTCCCTCCTGGCACTTTCCATGTGGGAGATATAGCAGGATGTATATTGGTTTTGAGGACAACTCAATGGACAGTGTAGGGAGAAAAGGTCCTGGCTCCTTGAATGCCGTTTCTGGAGACACTGCGATCAATGTGGGAGATATGTCAAGATGTGTGTTTGTTTTGAGGACAGCTCTCTGGAGAGTCTTAGCAAAGAGGTCACACAGATAATCAGAGCAATTCTCAGAGACACTGAGAACAAGCTCCGCAATTCCCTCCTGGCACTTTCCCTGTAGGAGATACCGCAAGACGTTTCTGTATATTGGGCACAGCGCTCTGCAGGGTGTTAGCAGAGACTTTCCCGGGACAGTGAAACCCTATGTCAGAGACACTGAGAAGAAGCCCCAATGTTCCCTCCAGGCACTTTCAGCGTGGGTGCTTTCTCCACGTGGTTCCTGGATTCACTGCAGCTCTGAAGAGAATGTTAGCAAAGAGGTAACCGGGACAGTGAAAACAGTACTCAAAGACAGGGAGAGCAAGCTCTCTCTTGGCACTTTGGATGTGGGACATACAGCGAGATGTTTGCTGCTTTTGCGTTTGGCTGTTGGGAGATTTACAGCACAAAGATATCTAGTTGATTTGAAGCAGTTCCGAGAAAGTCTAAACATAATCCCCACTTCTCCCTCCTGGCACTTTCCATGTGGGAGATATAGCAGGATGTATATTGGTTTTGAGGACAACTCAATGGACAGTGTAGGGAGAAAAAGTCCTGGCTCCTTGAATGCCGTTTCTGGAGACACTGCAATCAATGTGGGAGATATGTCAAGATGTGTGTTTGTTTTGAGGACGGCTCTCTGGAGAGTCTTAGCAAAGAGGTCACACAGATAATCAGAGCAATTCTCAGAGACACTGAGAACAAGCTCCACAATTCCCTCCTGGCACTTTCCCTGTAGGAGATACCGCAAGACGTTTCTGTATATTGGGCACAGCGCTCTGCACGGTGTTAGCAGAGACTTTCCCGGGACAGTGAAACCCTATGTCAGAGACACTGAGAAGAAGCCCCAATGTTCCCTCCAGGCACTTTCAGCGTGGGTGCTTTCTCCACGTGGTTCCTGGATTCACTGCAGCTCTGAAGAGAATGTTAGCAAAGAGGTAACCGGGACAGTGAAAACAGTACTCAAAGACAGGGAGAGCAAGCTCTCTCTTGGCACTTTGGATGTGGGACATACAGCGAGATGTTTGCTGCTTTTGCGTTTGGCTGTTGGGAGATTTACAGCACAAAGATATCTAGTTGATTTGAAGCAGTTCCGAGAAAGTCTAAACATAATCCCCACTTCTCCCTCCTGGCACTTTCCATGTGGGAGATATAGCAGGATGTATATTGGTTTTGAGGACAACTCAATGGACAGTGTAGGGAGAAAAGGTCCTGGCTCCCTGAATGCCGTTTCTGGAGACACTGCGATCAATGTGGGAGATATGTCAAGATGTGTGTTTGTTTTGAGGACGGCTCTCTGGAGAGTCTTAGCAAAGAGGTCACACAGATAATCAGAGCAATTCTCAGAGACACTGAGAACAAGCTCGACAATTCCCTCCTGGCACTTTCCCTGTAGGAGATACCGCAAGACGTTTCTGTATATTGGGCACAGCGCTCTGCAGGGTGTTAGCAGAGACTTTCCCGGGACAGTGAAACCCTATGTCAGAGACACTGAGAAGAAGCCCCAATGTTCCCTCCAGGCACTTTCAGCGTGGGTGCTTTCTCCACGTGGTTCCTGGATTCACTGCAGCTCTGAAGAGAATGTTAGCAAAGAGGTAACCGGGACAGTGAAAACAGTACTCAAAGACAGGGAGAGCAAGCTCTCTCTTGGCACTTTGGATGTGGGACATACAGCGAGATGTTTGCTGCTTTTGCGTTTGGCTGTTGGGAGATTTACAGCACAAAGGTATCTAGTTGATTTGAAGCAGTTCCGAGAAAGTCTAAACATAATCCCCTCTTCTCCCTCCTGGCACTTTCCATGTGGGAGATATAGCAGGATGTATATTGGTTTTGAGGACAACTCAATGGACAGTGTAGGGAGAAAAGGTCCTGGCTCCTTGAATGCCGTTTCTGGAGACACTGCGATCAATGTGGGAGATATGTCAAGATGTGTGTTTGTTTTGAGGACGGCTCTCTGGAGAGTCTTAGCAAAGAGGTCACACAGATAATCAGAGCAATTCTCAGAGACACTGAGAACAAGCTCCGCAATTCCCTCCTGGCACTTTCCCTGTAGGAGATACCGCAAGACGTTTCTGTATATTGGGCACAGCGCTCTGCATGGTGTTAGCAGAGACTTTCCCGGGACAGTGAAACCCTATGTCAGAGACACTGAGAAGAAGCCCCAATGTTCCCTCCAGGCACTTTCAGCGTGGGTGCTTTCTCCACGTGGTTCCTGGATTCACTGCAGCTCTGAAGAGAATGTTAGCAAAGAGGTAACCGGGACAGTGAAAACAGTACTCAAAGACAGGGAGAGCAAGCTCTCTCTTGGCACTTTGGATGTGGGACATACAGCGAGATGTTTGCTGCTTTTGCGTTTGGCTGTTGGGAGATTTACAGCACAAAGATATCTAGTTGATTTGAAGCAGTTCCGAGAAAGTCTAAACATAATCCCCACTTCTCCCTCCTGGCACTTTCCATGTGGGAGATATAGCAGGATGTATATTGGTTTTGAGGACAACTCAATGGACAGTGTAGGGAGAAAAAGTCCTGGCTCCTTGAATGCCGTTTCTGGAGACACTGCAATCAATGTGGGAGATATGTCAAGATGTGTGTTTGTTTTGAGGACGGCTCTCTGGAGAGTCTTAGCAAAGAGGTCACACAGATAATCAGAGCAATTCTCAGAGACACTGAGAACAAGCTCCACAATTCCCTCCTGGCACTTTCCCTGTAGGAGATACCGCAAGACGTTTCTGTATATTGGGCACAGCGCTCTGCACGGTGTTAGCAGAGACTTTCCCGGGACAGTGAAACCCTATGTCAGAGACACTGAGAAGAAGCCCCAATGTTCCCTCCAGGCACTTTCAGCGTGGGTGCTTTCTCCACGTGGTTCCTGGATTCACTGCAGCTCTGAAGAGAATGTTAGCAAAGAGGTAACCGGGACAGTGAAAACAGTACTCAAAGACAGGGAGAGCAAGCTCTCTCTTGGCACTTTGGATGTGGGACATACAGCGAGATGTTTGCTGCTTTTGCGTTTGGCTGTTGGGAGATTTACAGCACAAAGGTATCTAGTTGATTTGAAGCAGTTCCGAGAAAGTCTAAACATAATCCCCTCTTCTCCCTCCTGGCACTTTCCATGTGGGAGATATAGCAGGATGTATATTGGTTTTGAGGACAACTCAATGGACAGTGTAGGGAGAAAAGGTCCTGGCTCCTTGAATGCCGTTTCTGGAGACACTGCGATCAATGTGGGAGATATGTCAAGATGTGTGTTTGTTTTGAGGACAGCTCTCTGGAGAGTCTTAGCAAAGAGGTCACACAGATAATCAGAGCAATTCTCAGAGACACTGAGAACAAGCTCCGCAATTCCCTCCTGGCACTTTCCCTGTAGGAGATACCGCAAGACGTTTCTGTATATTGGGCACAGCGCTCTGCACGGTGTTAGCAGAGACTTTCCCGGGACAGTGAAACCCTATGTCAGAGACACTGAGAAGAAGCCCCAATGTTCCCTCCAGGCACTTTCAGTGTGGCTGCCTTCTCCACGTGGTTCCTGGTTTCACTGCAGCTCTGAAGAGAATGTTAGCAAAGAGGTAACCGGGACAGTGAAAACAGTACTCAAAGACAGGGAGAGCAAGCTCTCTCTTGGCACTTTGGATGTGGGACATACAGCGAGATGTTTGCTGCTTTTGCGTTTGGCTGTTGGGAGATTTACAGCACAAAGATATCTAGTTGATTTGAAGCAGTTCCGAGAAAGTCTAAACATAATCCCCACTTCTCCCTCCTGGCACTTTCCATGTGGGAGATATAGCAGGATGTATATTGGTTTTGAGGACAACTCAATGGACAGTGTAGGGAGAAAACCTCCTGGCTCCTTGAATGCCGTTTCTGGAGACACTGCGATCAATGTGGGAGATATGTCAAGATGTGTGTTTGTTTTGAGGACGGCTCTCTGGAGAGTCTTAGCAAAGAGGTCACACAGATAATCAGAGCAATTCTCAGAGACACTGAGAACAAGCTCCGCAATTCCCTCCTGGCACTTTCCCTGTAGGAGATACCGCAAGACGTTTCTGTATATTGGGCACAGCGCTCTGCACGGTGTTAGCAGAGACTTTCCCGGGACAGTGAAACCCTATGTCAGAGACACTGAGAAGAAGCCCCAATGTTCCCTCCAGGCACTTTCAGCGTGGGTGCTTTCTCCACGTGGTTCCTGGATTCACTGCAGCTCTGAAGAGAATGTTAGCAAAGAGGTAACCGGGACAGTGAAAACAGTACTCAAAGACAGGGAGAGCAAGCTCTCTCTTGGCACTTTGGATGTGGGACATACAGCGAGATGTTTGCTGCTTTTGCGTTTGGCTGTTGGGAGATTTACAGCACAAAGATATCTAGTTGATTTGAAGCAGTTCCGAGAAAGTCTAAACATAATCCCCACTTCTCCCTCCTGGCACTTTCCATGTGGGAGATATAGCAGGATGTATATTGGTTTTGAGGACAACTCAATGGACAGTGTAGGGAGAAAACCTCCTGGCTCCTTGAATGCCGTTTCTGGAGACACTGCGATCAATGTGGGAGATATGTCAAGATGTGTGTTTGTTTTGAGGACGGCTCTCTGGAGAGTCTTAGCAAAGAGGTCACACAGATAATCAGAGCAATTCTCAGAGACACTAAGAACAAGCTCCACAATTCCCTCCTGGCACTTTCCCTGTAGGAGATACCGCAAGACGTTTCTGTATATTGGGCACAGCGCTCTGCAGGGTGTTAGCAGAGACTTTCCCGGGACAGTGAAACCCTATGTCAGAGACACTGAGAAGAAGCCCCAATGTTCCCTCCAGGCACTTTCAGCGTGGGTGCTTTCTCCACGTGGTTCCTGGATTCACTGCAGCTCTGAAGAGAATGTTAGCAAAGAGGTAACCGGGACAGTGAAAACAGTACTCAAAGACAGGGAGAGCAAGCTCTCTCTTGGCACTTTGGATGTGGGACATACAGCGAGATGTTTGCTGCTTTTGCGTTTGGCTGTTGGGAGATTTACAGCACAAAGATATCTAGTTGATTTGAAGCAGTTCCGAGAAAGTCTAAACATAATCCCCACTTCTCCCTCCTGGCACTTTCCATGTGGGAGATATAGCAGGATGTATATTGGTTTTGAGGACAACTCAATGGACAGTGTAGGGAGAAAAGGTCCTGGCTCCTTGAATGCCGTTTCTGGAGACACTGCGATCAATGTGGGAGATATGTCAAGATGTGTGTTTGTTTTGAGGACGGCTCTCTGGAGAGTCTTAGCAAAGAGGTCACACAGATAATCAGAGCAATTCTCAGAGACACTGAGAACAAGCTCCACAATTCCCTCCTGGCACTTTCCCTGTAGGAGATACCGCAAGACGTTTCTGTATATTGGGCACAGCGCTCTGCACGGTGTTAGCAGAGACTTTCCCGGGACAGTGAAACGCTATGTCAGAGACACTGAGAAGAAGCCCCAATGTTCCCTCCAGGCACTTTCAGCCTGGGTGCTTTCTCCACGTGGTTCCTGGATTCACTGCAGCTCTGAAGAGAATGTTAGCAAAGAGGTAACCGGGACAGTGAAAACAGTACTCAAAGACAGGGAGAGCAAGCTCTCTCTTGGCACTTTGGATGTGGGACATACAGCGAGATGTTTGCTGCTTTTGCGTTTGGCTGTTGGGAGATTTACAGCACAAAGATATCTAGTTGATTTGAAGCAGTTCCGAGAAAGTCTAAACATAATCCCCACTTCTCCCTCCTGGCACTTTCCATGTGGGAGATATAGCAGGATGTATATTGGTTTTGAGGACAACTCAATGGACAGTGTAGGGAGAAAAGGTCCTGGCTCCTTGAATGCCGTTTCTGGAGACACTGCGATCAATGTGGGAGATATGTCAAGATGTGTGTTTGTTTTGAGGACGGCTCTCTGGAGAGTCTTAGCAAAGAGGTCACACAGATAATCAGAGCAATTCTCAGAGACACTGAGAACAAGCTCCGCAATTCCCTCCTGGCACTTTCCCTGTAGGAGATACCGCAAGACGTTTCTGTATATTGGGCACAGCGCTCTGCGCGGTGTTAGCAGAGACTTTCCCGGGACAGTGAAACCCTATGTCAGAGACACTGAGAAGAAGCCCCAATGTTCCCTCCAGGCACTTTCAGTGTGGGTGCTTTCTCCACGTGGTTCCTGGATTCACTGCAGCTCTGAAGAGAATGTTAGCAAAGAGGTAACCGGGACAGTGAAAACAGTACTCAAAGACAGGGAGAGCAAGCTCTCTCTTGGCACTTTGGATGTGGGACATACAGCGAGATGTTTGCTGCTTTTGCGTTTGGCTGTTGGGAGATTTACAGCACAAAGATATCTAGTTGATTTGAAGCAGTTCCGAGAAAGTCTAAACATAATCCCCTCTTCTCCCTCCTGGCACTTTCCATGTGGGAGATATAGCAGGATGTATATTGGTTTTGAGGACAACTCAATGGACAGTGTAGGGAGAGAAGGTCCTGGCTCCTTGAATGCCGTTTCTGGAGACACTGCGATCAATGTGGGAGATATGTCAAGATGTGTGTTTGTTTTGAGGACGGCTCTCTGGAGAGTCTTAGCAAAGAGGTCACACAGATAATCAGAGCAATTCTCAGAGACACTGAGAACAAGCTCCGCAATTCCCTCCTGGCACTTTCCCTGTAGGAGATACCGCAAGACGTTTCTGTATATTGGGCACAGCGCTCTGCACGGTGTTAGCAGAGACTTTCCCGGGACAGTGAAACCCTATGTCAGAGACACTGAGAAGAAGCCCCAATGTTCCCTCCAGGCACTTTCAGTGTGGGTGCTTTCTCCACGTGGTTCCTGGATTCACTGCAGCTCTGAAGAGAATGTTAGCAAAGAGGTAACCGGGACAGTGAAAACAGTACTCAAAGACAGGGAGAGCAAGCTCTCTCTTGGCACTTTGGATGTGGGACATACAGCGAGATGTTTGCTGCTTTTGCGTTTGGCTGTTGGGAGATTTACAGCACAAAGATATCTAGTTGATTTGAAGCAGTTCCGAGAAAGTCTAAACATAATCCCCACTTCTCCCTCCTGGCACTTTCCATGTGGGAGATATAGCAGGATGTATATTGGTTTTGAGGACAACTCAATGGACAGTGTAGGGAGAAAACCTCCTGGCTCCTTGAATGCCGTTTCTGGAGACACTGCGATCAATGTGGGAGATATGTCAAGATGTGTGTTTGTTTTGAGGACGTCTCTCTGGAGAGTCTTAGCAAAGAGGTCACACAGATAATCAGAGCAATTCTCAGAGACACTGAGAACAAGCTCCACAATTCCCTCCTGGCACTTTCCCTGTAGGAGATACCGCAAGACGTTTCTGTATATTGGGCACAGCGCTCTGCACGGTGTTAGCAGAGACTTTCCCGGGACAGTGAAACCCTATGTCAGAGACACTGAGAAGAAGCCCCAATGTTCCCTCCAGGCACTTTCAGTGTGGGTGCCTTCTCCACGTGGTTCCTGGTTTCACTGCAGCTCTGAAGAGAATGTTAGCAAAGAGGTAACCGGGACAGTGAAAACAGTACTCAAAGACAGGGAGAGCAAGCTCTCTCTTGGCACTTTGGATGTGGGACATACAGCGAGATGTTTGCTGCTTTTGCGTTTGGCTGTTGGGAGATTTACAGCACAAAGATATCTAGTTGATTTGAAGCAGTTCCGAGAAAGTCTAAACATAATCCCCACTTCTCCCTCCTGGCACTTTCCATGTGGGAGATATAGCAGGATGTATATTGGTTTTGAGGACAACTCAATGGACAGTGTAGGGAGAAAACCTCCTGGCTCCTTGAATGCCGTTTCTGGAGACACTGCGATCAATGTGGGAGATATGTCAAGATGTGTGTTTGTTTTGAGGACGGCTCTCTGGAGAGTCTTAGCAAAGAGGTCACACAGATAATCAGAGCAATTCTCAGAGACACTGAGAACAAGCTCCACAATTCCCTCCTGGCACTTTCCCTGTAGGAGATACCGCAAGACGTTTCTGTATATTGGGCACAGCGCTCTGCAGGGTGTTAGCAGAGACTTTCCCGGGACAGTGAAACCCTATGTCAGAGACACTGAGAAGAAGCCCCAATGTTCCCTCCAGGCACTTTCAGCGTGGGTGCTTTCTCCACGTGGTTCCTGGATTCACTGCAGCTCTGAAGAGAATGTTAGCAAAGAGGTAACCGGGACAGTGAAAACAGTACTCAAAGACAGGGAGAGCAAGCTCTCTCTTGGCACTTTGGATGTGGGACATACAGCGAGATGTTTGCTGCTTTTGCGTTTGGCTGTTGGGAGATTTACAGCACAAAGATATCTAGTTGATTTGAAGCAGTTCCGAGAAAGTCTAAACATAATCCCCACTTCTCCCTCCTGGCACTTTCCATGTGGGAGATATAGCAGGATGTATATTGGTTTTGAGGACAACTCAATGGACAGTGTAGGGAGAAAAGGTCCTGGCTCCTTGAATGCCGTTTCTGGAGACACTGCGATCAATGTGGGAGATATGTCAAGATGTGTGTTTGTTTTGAGGACGGCTCTCTGGAGAGTCTTAGCAAAGAGGTCACACAGATAATCAGAGCAATTCTCAGAGACACTGAGAACAAGCTCCACAATTCCCTCCTGGCACTTTCCCTGTAGGAGATACCGCAAGACGTTTCTGTATATTGGGCACAGCGCTCTGCACGGTGTTAGCAGAGACTTTCCCGGGACAGTGAAACGCTATGTCAGAGACACTGAGAAGAAGCCCCAATGTTCCCTCCAGGCACTTTCAGCGTGGGTGCTTTCTCCACGTGGTTCCTGTATTCACTGCAGCTCTGAAGAGAATGTTAGCAAAGAGGTAACCGGGACAGTGAAAACAGTACTCAAAGACAGGGAGAGCAAGCTCTCTCTTGGCACTTTGGATGTGGGACATACAGCGAGATGTTTGCTGCTTTTGCGTTTGGCTGTTGGGAGATTTACAGCACAAAGATATCTAGTTGATTTGAAGCAGTTCCGAGAAAGTCTAAACATAATCCCCACTTCTCCCTCCTGGCACTTTCCATGTGGGAGATATAGCAGGATGTATATTGGTTTTGAGGACAACTCAATGGACAGTGTAGGGAGAAAAGGTCCTGGCTCCTTGAATGCCGTTTCTGGAGACACTGCGATCAATGTGGGAGATATGTCAAGATGTGTGTTTGTTTTGAGGACGGCTCTCTGGAGAGTCTTAGCAAAGAGGTCACACAGATAATCAGAGCAATTCTCAGAGACACTGAGAACAAGCTCCGCAATTCCCTCCTGGCACTTTCCCTGTAGGAGATACCGCAAGACGTTTCTGTATATTGGGCACAGCGCTCTGCGCGGTGTTAGCAGAGACTTTCCCGGGACAGTGAAACCCTATGTCAGAGACACTGAGAAGAAGCCCCAATGTTCCCTCCAGGCACTTTCAGTGTGGGTGCTTTCTCCACGTGGTTCCTGGATTCACTGCAGCTCTGAAGAGAATGTTAGCAAAGAGGTAACCGGGACAGTGAAAACAGTACTCAAAGACAGGGAGAGCAAGCTCTCTCTTGGCACTTTGGATGTGGGACATACAGCGAGATGTTTGCTGCTTTTGCGTTTGGCTGTTGGGAGATTTACAGCACAAAGATATCTAGTTGATTTGAAGCAGTTCCAAGAAAGTCTAAACATAATCCCCTCTTCTCCCTCCTGGCACTTTCCATGTGGGAGATATAGCAGGATGTATATTGGTTTTGAGGACAACTCAATGGACAGTGTAGGGAGAGAAGGTCCTGGCTCCTTGAATGCCGTTTCTGGAGACACTGCGATCAATGTGGGAGATATGTCAAGATGTGTGTTTGTTTTGAGGACGGCTCTCTGGAGAGTCTTAGCAAAGAGGTCACACAGATAATCAGAGCAATTCTCAGAGACACTGAGAACAAGCTCCGCAATTCCCTCCTGGCACTTTCCCTGTAGGAGATACCGCAAGACGTTTCTGTATATTGGGCACAGCGCTCTGCACGGTGTTAGCAGAGACTTTCCCGGGACAGTGAAACCCTATGTCAGAGACACTGAGAAGAAGCCCCAATGTTCCCTCCAGGCACTTTCAGCGTGGGTGCTTTCTCCACGTGGTTCCTGGATTCACTGCAGCTCTGAAGAGAATGTTAGCAAAGAGGTAACCGGGACAGTGAAAACAGTACTCAAAGACAGGGAGAGCAAGCTCTCTCTTGGCACTTTGGATGTGGGACATACAGCGAGATGTTTGCTGCTTTTGCGTTTGGCTGTTGGGAGATTTACAGCACAAAGATATCTAGTTGATTTGAAGCAGTTCCGAGAAAGTCTAAACATAATCCCCTCTTCTCCCTCTGGCACTTTCCATGTGGGAGATATAGCAGGATGTATATTGGTTTTGAGGACAACTCAATGGACAGTGTAGGGAGAGAAGGTCCTGGCTCCTTGAATGCCGTTTCTGGAGACACTGCGATCAATGTGGGAGATATGTCAAGATGTGTGTTTGTTTTGAGGACGGCTCTCTGGAGAGTCTTAGCAAAGAGGTCACACAGATAATCAGAGCAATTCTCAGAGACACTGAGAACAAGCTCCGCAATTCCCTCCTGGCACTTTCCCTGTAGGAGATACCGCAAGACGTTTCTGTATATTGGGCACAGCGCTCTGCACGGTGTTAGCAGAGACTTTCCCGGGACAGTGAAACCCTATGTCAGAGACACTGAGAAGAAGCCCCAATGTTCCCTCCAGGCACTTTCAGCGTGGGTGCTTTCTCCACGTGGTTCCTGGTTTCACTGCAGCTCTGAAGAGAATGTTAGCAAAGAGGTAACCGGGACAGTGAAAACAGTACTCAAAGACAGGGAGAGCAAGCTCTCTCTTGGCACTTTGGATGTGGGACATACAGCGAGATGTTTGCTGCTTTTGCGTTTGGCTGTTGGGAGATTTACAGCACAAAGATATCTAGTTGATTTGAAGCAGTTCCGAGAAAGTCTAAACATAATCCCCACTTCTCCCTCCTGGCACTTTCCATGTGGGAGATATAGCAGGATGTATATTGGTTTTGAGGACAACTCAATGGACAGTGTAGGGAGAAAAGGTCCTGGCTCCTTGAATGCCGTTTCTGGAGACACTGCGATCAATGTGGGAGATATGTCAAGATGTGTGTTTGTTTTGAGGACGGCTCTCTGGAGAGTCTTAGCAAAGAGGTCACACAGATAATCAGAGCAATTCTCAGAGACACTGAGAACAAGCTCCACAATTCCCTCCTGGCACTTTCCCTGTAGGAGATACCGCAAGACGTTTCTGTATATTGGGCACAGCGCTCTGCACGGTGTTAGCAGAGACTTTCCCGGGACAGTGAAACCCTATGTCAGAGACACTGAGAAGAAGCCCCAATGTTCCCTCCAGGCACTTTCAGCGTGGGTGCTTTCTCCACGTGGTTCCTGGATTCACTGCAGCTCTGAAGAGAATGTTAGCAAAGAGGTAACCGGGACAGTGAAAACAGTACTCAAAGACAGGGAGAGCAAGCTCTCTCTTGGCACTTTGGATGTGGGACATACAGCGAGATGTTTGCTGCTTTTGCGTTTGGCTGTTGGGAGATTTACAGCACAAAGATATCTAGTTGATTTGAAGCAGTTCCGAGAAAGTCTAAACCTAATCCCCACTTCTCCCTCCTGGCACTTTCCATGTGGGAGATATAGCAGGATGTATATTGGTTTTGAGGACAACTCAATGGACAGTGTAGGGAGAAAAGGTCCTGGCTCCCTGAATGCCGTTTCTGGAGACACTGCGATCAATGTGGGAGATATGTCAAGATGTGTGTTTGTTTTGAGGACGGCTCTCTGGAGAGTCTTAGCAAAGAGGTCACACAGATAATCAGAGCAATTCTCAGAGACACTGAGAACAAGCTCGACAATTCCCTCCTGGCACTTTCCCTGTAGGAGATACCGCAAGACGTTTCTGTATATTGGGCACAGCGCTCTGCAGGGTGTTAGCAGACACTTTCCCGGGACAGTGAAACCCTATGTCAGAGACACTGAGAAGAAGCCCCAATGTTCCCTCCAGGCACTTTCAGCGTGGGTGCTTTCTCCACGTGGTTCCTGGATTCACTGCAGCTCTGAAGAGAATGTTAGCAAAGAGGTAACCGGGACAGTGAAAACAGTACTCAAAGACAGGGAGAGCAAGCTCTCTCTTGGCACTTTGGATGTGGGACATACAGCGAGATGTTTGCTGCTTTTGCGTTTGGCTGTTGGGAGATTTACAGCACAAAGGTATCTAGTTGATTTGAAGCAGTTCCGAGAAAGTCTAAACATAATCCCCTCTTCTCCCTCCTGGCACTTTCCATGTGGGAGATATAGCAGGATGTATATTGGTTTTGAGGACAACTCAATGGACAGTGTAGGGAGAAAAGGTCCTGGCTCCTTGAATGCCGTTTCTGGAGACACTGCGATCAATGTGGGAGATATGTCAAGATGTGTGTTTGTTTTGAGGACGGCTCTCTGGAGAGTCTTAGCAAAGAGGTCACACAGATAATCAGAGCAATTCTCAGAGACACTGAGAACAAGCTCCGCAATTCCCTCCTGGCACTTTCCCTGTAGGAGATACCGCAAGACGTTTCTGTATATTGGGCACAGCGCTCTGCACGGTGTTAGCAGAGACTTTCCCGGGACAGTGAAACCCTATGTCAGAGACACTGAGAAGAAGCCCCAATGTTCCCTCCAGGCACTTTCAGCGTGGGTGCTTTCTCCACGTGGTTCCTGGATTCACTGCAGCTCTGAAGAGAATGTTAGCAAAGAGGTAACCGGGACAGTGAAAACAGTACTCAAAGACAGGGAGAGCAAGCTCTCTCTTGGCACTTTGGATGTGGGACATACAGCGAGATGTTTGCTGCTTTTGCGTTTGGCTGTTGGGAGATTTACAGCACAAAGATATCTAGTTGATTTGAAGCAGTTCCGAGAAAGTCTAAACATAATCCCCACTTCTCCCTCCTGGCACTTTCCATGTGGGAGATATAGCAGGATGTATATTGGTTTTGAGGACAACTCAATGGACAGTGTAGGGAGAAAAAGTCCTGGCTCCTTGAATGCCGTTTCTGGAGACACTGCAATCAATGTGGGAGATATGTCAAGATGTGTGTTTGTTTTGAGGACGGCTCTCTGGAGAGTCTTAGCAAAGAGGTCACACAGATAATCAGAGCAATTCTCAGAGACACTGAGAACAAGCTCCACAATTCCCTCCTGGCACTTTCCCTGTAGGAGATACCGCAAGACGTTTCTGTATATTGGGCACAGCGCTCTGCACGGTGTTAGCAGAGACTTTCCCGGGACAGTGAAACCCTATGTCAGAGACACTGAGAAGAAGCCCCAATGTTCCCTCCAGGCACTTTCAGTGTGGGTGCTTTCTCCACGTGGTTCCTGGATTCACTGCAGCTCTGAAGAGAATGTTAGCAAAGAGGTAACCGGGACAGTGAAAACAGTACTCGAAGACAGGGAGAGCAAGCTCTCTCTTGGCACTTTGGATGTGGGACATACAGCGAGATGTTTGCTGCTTTTGCGTTTGGCTGTTGGGAGATTTACAGCACAAAGGTATCTAGTTGATTTGAAGCAGTTCCGAGAAAGTCTAAACATAATCCCCTCTTCTCCCTCCTGGCACTTTCCATGTGGGAGATATAGCAGGATGTATATTGGTTTTGAGGACAACTCAATGGACAGTGTAGGGAGAAAAGGTCCTGGCTCCTTGAATGCCGTTTCTGGAGACACTGCGATCAATGTGGGAGATATGTCAAGATGTGTGTTTGTTTTGAGGACAGCTCTCTGGAGAGTCTTAGCAAAGAGGTCACACAGATAATCAGAGCAATTCTCAGAGACACTGAGAACAAGCTCCACAATTCCCTCCTGGCACTTTCCCTGTAGGAGATACCGCAAGACGTTTCTGTATATTGGGCACAGCGCTCTGCACGGTGTTAGCAGAGACTTTCCCGGGACAGTGAAACCCTATGTCAGAGACACTGAGAAGAAGCCCCAATGTTCCCTCCAGGCACTTTCAGCGTGGGTGCTTTCTCCACGTGGTTCCTGGATTCACTGCAGCTCTGAAGAGAATGTTAGCAAAGAGGTAACCGGGACAGTGAAAACAGTACTCAAAGACAGGGAGAGCAAGCTCTCTCTTGGCACTTTGGATGTGGGACATACAGCGAGATGTTTGCTGCTTTTGCGTTTGGCTGTTGGGAGATTTACAGCACAAAGATATCTAGTTGATTTGAAGCAGTTCCGAGAAAGTCTAAACATAATCCCCACTTCTCCCTCCTGGCACTTTCCATGTGGGAGATATAGCAGGATGTATATTGGTTTTGAGGACAACTCAATGGACAGTGTAGGGAGAAAAAGTCCTGGCTCCTTGAATGCCGTTTCTGGAGACACTGCAATCAATGTGGGAGATATGTCAAGATGTGTGTTTGTTTTGAGGACGGCTCTCTGGAGAGTCTTAGCAAAGAGGTCACACAGATAATCAGAGCAATTCTCAGAGACACTGAGAACAAGCTCCACAATTCCCTCCTGGCACTTTCCCTGTAGGAGATACCGCAAGACGTTTCTGTATATTGGGCACAGCGCTCTGCACGGTGTTAGCAGAGACTTTCCCGGGACAGTGAAACCCTATGTCAGAGACACTGAGAAGAAGCCCCAATGTTCCCTCCAGGCACTTTCAGCGTGGGTGCTTTCTCCACGTGGTTCCTGGATTCACTGCAGCTCTGAAGAGAATGTTAGCAAAGAGGTAACCGGGACAGTGAAAACAGTACTCAAAGACAGGGAGAGCAAGCTCTCTCTTGGCACTTTGGATGTGGGACATACAGCGAGATGTTTGCTGCTTTTGCGTTTGGCTGTTGGGAGATTTACAGCACAAAGATATCTAGTTGATTTGAAGCAGTTCCGAGAAAGTCTAAACATAATCCCCACTTCTCCCTCCTGGCACTTTCCATGTGGGAGATATAGCAGGATGTATATTGGTTTTGAGGACAACTCAATGGACAGTGTAGGGAGAAAAGGTCCTGGCTCCCTGAATGCCGTTTCTGGAGACACTGCGATCAATGTGGGAGATATGTCAAGATGTGTGTTTGTTTTGAGGACGGCTCTCTGGAGAGTCTTAGCAAAGAGGTCACACAGATAATCAGAGCAATTCTCAGAGACACTGAGAACAAGCTCGACAATTCCCTCCTGGCACTTTCCCTGTAGGAGATACCGCAAGACGTTTCTGTATATTGGGCACAGCGCTCTGCAGGGTGTTAGCAGAGACTTTCCCGGGACAGTGAAACCCTATGTCAGAGACACTGAGAAGAAGCCCCAATGTTCCCTCCAGGCACTTTCAGCGTGGGTGCTTTCTCCACGTGGTTCCTGGATTCACTGCAGCTCTGAAGAGAATGTTAGCAAAGAGGTAACCGGGACAGTGAAAACAGTACTCAAAGACAGGGAGAGCAAGCTCTCTCTTGGCACTTTGGATGTGGGACATACAGCGAGATGTTTGCTGCTTTTGCGTTTGGCTGTTGGGAGATTTACAGCACAAAGGTATCTAGTTGATTTGAAGCAGTTCCGAGAAAGTCTAAACATAATCCCCTCTTCTCCCTCCTGGCACTTTCCATGTGGGAGATATAGCAGGATGTATATTGGTTTTGAGGACAACTCAATGGACAGTGTAGGGAGAAAAGGTCCTGGCTCCTTGAATGCCGTTTCTGGAGACACTGCGATCAATGTGGGAGATATGTCAAGATGTGTGTTTGTTTTGAGGACGGCTCTCTGGAGAGTCTTAGCAAAGAGGTCACACAGATAATCAGAGCAATTCTCAGAGACACTGAGAACAAGCTCCGCAATTCCCTCCTGGCACTTTCCCTGTAGGAGATACCGCAAGACGTTTCTGTATATTGGGCACAGCGCTCTGCAGGGTGTTAGCAGAGACTTTCCCGGGACAGTGAAACCCTATGTCAGAGACACTGAGAAGAAGCCCCAATGTTCCCTCCAGGCACTTTCAGCGTGGGTGCTTTCTCCACGTGGTTCCTGGATTCACTGCAGCTCTGAAGAGAATGTTAGCAAAGAGGTAACCGGGACAGTGAAAACAGTACTCAAAGACAGGGAGAGCAAGCTCTCTCTTGGCACTTTGGATGTGGGACATACAGCGAGATGTTTGCTGCTTTTGCGTTTGGCTGTTGGGAGATTTACAGCACAAAGATATCTAGTTGATTTGAAGCAGTTCCGAGAAAGTCTAAACATAATCCCCACTTCTCCCTCCTGGCACTTTCCATGTGGGAGATATAGCAGGATGTATATTGGTTTTGAGGACAACTCAATGGACAGTGTAGGGAGAAAAAGTCCTGGCTCCTTGAATGCCGTTTCTGGAGACACTGCAATCAATGTGGGAGATATGTCAAGATGTGTGTTTGTTTTGAGGACGGCTCTCTGGAGAGTCTTAGCAAAGAGGTCACACAGATAATCAGAGCAATTCTCAGAGACACTGAGAACAAGCTCCACAATTCCCTCCTGGCACTTTCCCTGTAGGAGATACCGCAAGACGTTTCTGTATATTGGGCACAGCGCTCTGCACGGTGTTAGCAGAGACTTTCCCGGGACAGTGAAACCCTATGTCAGAGACACTGAGAAGAAGCCCCAATGTTCCCTCCAGGCACTTTCAGCGTGGGTGCTTTCTCCACGTGGTTCCTGGATTCACTGCAGCTCTGAAGAGAATGTTAGCAAAGAGGTAACCGGGACAGTGAAAACAGTACTCAAAGACAGGGAGAGCAAGCTCTCTCTTGGCACTTTGGATGTGGGACATACAGCGAGATGTTTGCTGCTTTTGCGTTTGGCTGTTGGGAGATTTACAGCACAAAGATATCTAGTTGATTTGAAGCAGTTCCGAGAAAGTCTAAACATAATCCCCACTTCTCCCTCCTGGCACTTTCCATGTGGGAGATATAGCAGGATGTATATTGGTTTTGAGGACAACTCAATGGACAGTGTAGGGAGAAAAAGTCCTGGCTCCTTGAATGCCGTTTCTGGAGACACTGCAATCAATGTGGGAGATATGTCAAGATGTGTGTTTGTTTTGAGGACGGCTCTCTGGAGAGTCTTAGCAAAGAGGTCACACAGATAATCAGAGCAATTCTCAGAGACACTGAGAACAAGCTCCACAATTCCCTCCTGGCACTTTCCCTGTAGGAGATACCGCAAGACGTTTCTGTATATTGGGCACAGCGCTCTGCACGGTGTTAGCAGAGACTTTCCCGGGACAGTGAAACCCTATGTCAGAGACACTGAGAAGAAGCCCCAATGTTCCCTCCAGGCACTTTCAGCGTGGGTGCTTTCTCCACGTGGTTCCTGGATTCACTGCAGCTCTGAAGAGAATGTTAGCAAAGAGGTAACCGGGACAGTGAAAACAGTACTCAAAGACAGGGAGAGCAAGCTCTCTCTTGGCACTTTGGATGTGGGACATACAGCGAGATGTTTGCTGCTTTTGCGTTTGGCTGTTGGGAGATTTACAGCACAAAGATATCTAGTTGATTTGAAGCAGTTCCGAGAAAGTCTAAACATAATCCCCACTTCTCCCTCCTGGCACTTTCCATGTGGGAGATATAGCAGGATGTATATTGGTTTTGAGGACAACTCAATGGACAGTGTAGGGAGAAAAGGTCCTGGCTCCCTGAATGCCGTTTCTGGAGACACTGCGATCAATGTGGGAGATATGTCAAGATGTGTGTTTGTTTTGAGGACGGCTCTCTGGAGAGTCTTAGCAAAGAGGTCACACAGATAATCAGAGCAATTCTCAGAGACACTGAGAACAAGCTCGACAATTCCCTCCTGGCACTTTCCCTGTAGGAGATACCGCAAGACGTTTCTGTATATTGGGCACAGCGCTCTGCAGGGTGTTAGCAGAGACTTTCCCGGGACAGTGAAACCCTATGTCAGAGACACTGAGAAGAAGCCCCAATGTTCCCTCCAGGCACTTTCAGCGTGGGTGCTTTCTCCACGTGGTTCCTGGATTCACTGCAGCTCTGAAGAGAATGTTAGCAAAGAGGTAACCGGGACAGTGAAAACAGTACTCAAAGACAGGGAGAGCAAGCTCTCTCTTGGCACTTTGGATGTGGGACATACAGCGAGATGTTTGCTGCTTTTGCGTTTGGCTGTTGGGAGATTTACAGCACAAAGATATCTAGTTGATTTGAAGCAGTTCCGAGAAAGTCTAAACATAATCCCCTCTTCTCCCTCCTGGCACTTTCCATGTGGGAGATATAGCAGGATGTATATTGGTTTTGAGGACAACTCAATGGACAGTGTAGGGAGAAAAGGTCCTGGCTCCTTGAATGCCGTTTCTGGAGACACTGCAATCAATGTGGGAGATATGTCAAGATGTGTGTTTGTTTTGAGGACGGCTCTCTGGAGAGTCTTAGCAAAGAGGTCACACAGATAATCAGAGCAATTCTCAGAGACACTGAGAACAAGCTCCACAATTCCCTCCTGGCACTTTCCCTGTAGGAGATACCGCAAGACGTTTCTGTATATTGGGCACAGCGCTCTGCACGGTGTTAGCAGAGACTTTCCCGGGACAGTGAAACCCTATGTCAGAGACACTGAGAAGAAGCCCCAATGTTCCCTCCAGGCACTTTCAGCGTGGGTGCTTTCTCCACGTGGTTCCTGGATTCACTGCAGCTCTGAAGAGAATGTTAGCAAAGAGGTAACCGGGACAGTGAAAACAGTACTCAAAGACAGGGAGAGCAAGCTCTCTCTTGGCACTTTGGATGTGGGACATACAGCGAGATGTTTGCTGCTTTTGCGTTTGGCTGTTGGGAGATTTACAGCACAAAGATATCTAGTTGATTTGAAGCAGTTCCGAGAAAGTCTAAACATAATCCCCACTTCTCCCTCCTGGCACTTTCCATGTGGGAGATATAGCAGGATGTATATTGGTTTTGAGGACAACTCAATGGACAGTGTAGGGAGAAAAGGTCCTGGCTCCCTAAATGCCGTTTCTGGAGACACTGCGATCAATGTGGGAGATATGTCAAGATGTGTGTTTGTTTTGAGGACGGCTCTCTGGAGAGTCTTAGCAAAGAGGTCACACAGATAATCAGAGCAATTCTCAGAGACACTGAGAACAAGCTCTGCAATTCCCTCCTGGCACTTTCCCTGTAGGAGATACCGCAAGACGTTTCTGTATATTGGGCACAGCGCTCTGCAGGGTGTTAGCAGAGACTTTCCCGGGACAGTGAAACCCTATGTCAGAGACACTGAGAAGAAGCCCCAATGTTCCCTCCAGGCACTTTCAGCGTGGGTGCTTTCTCCACGTGGTTCCTGGATTCACTGCAGCTCTGAAGAGAATGTTAGCAAAGAGGTAACCGGGACAGTGAAAACAGTACTCAAAGACAGGGAGAGCAAGCTCTCTCTTGGCACTTTGGATGTGGGACATACAGCGAGATGTTTGCTGCTTTTGCGTTTGGCTGTTGGGAGATTTACAGCACAAAGATATCTAGTTGATTTGAAGCAGTTCCGAGAAAGTCTAAACATAATCCCCTCTTCTCCCTCCTGGCACTTTCCATGTGGGAGATATAGCAGGATGTATATTGGTTTTGAGGACAACTCAATGGACAGTGTAGGGAGAAAAGGTCCTGGCTCCTTGAATGCCGTTTCTGGAGACACTGCGATCAATGTGGGAGATATGTCAAGATGTGTGTTTGTTTTGAGGACGGCTCTCTGGAGAGTCTTAGCAAAGAGGTCACACAGATAATCAGAGCAATTCTCAGAGACACTGAGAACAAGCTCCGCAATTCCCTCCTGGCACTTTCCCTGTAGGAGATACCGCAAGACGTTTCTGTATATTGGGCACAGCGCTCTGCAGGGTGTTAGCAGAGACTTTCCCGGGACAGTGAAACCCTATGTCAGAGACACTGAGAAGAAGCCCCAATGTTCCCTCCAGGCACTTTCAGCGTGGGTGCTTTCTCCACGTGGTTCCTGGATTCACTGCAGCTCTGAAGAGAATGTTAGCAAAGAGGTAACCGGGACAGTGAAAACAGTACTCAAAGACAGGGAGAGCAAGCTCTCTCTTGGCACTTTGGATGTGGGACATACAGCGAGATGTTTGCTGCTTTTGCGTTTGGCTGTTGGGAGATTTACAGCACAAAGATATCTAGTTGATTTGAAGCAGTTCCGAGAAAGTCTAAACATAATCCCCACTTCTCCCTCCTGGCACTTTCCATGTGGGAGATATAGCAGGATGTATATTGGTTTTGAGGACAACTCAATGGACAGTGTAGGGAGAAAAAGTCCTGGCTCCTTGAATGCCGTTTCTGGAGACACTGCAATCAATGTGGGAGATATGTCAAGATGTGTGTTTGTTTTGAGGACGGCTCTCTGGAGAGTCTTAGCAAAGAGGTCACACAGATAATCAGAGCAATTCTCAGAGACACTGAGAACAAGCTCCACAATTCCCTCCTGGCACTTTCCCTGTAGGAGATACCGCAAGACGTTTCTGTATATTGGGCACAGCGCTCTGCACGGTGTTAGCAGAGACTTTCCCGGGACAGTGAAACCCTATGTCAGAGACACTGAGAAGAAGCCCCAATGTTCCCTCCAGGCACTTTCAGCGTGGGTGCTTTCTCCACGTGGTTCCTGGATTCACTGCAGCTCTGAAGAGAATGTTAGCAAAGAGGTAACCGGGACAGTGAAAACAGTACTCAAAGACAGGGAGAGCAAGCTCTCTCTTGGCACTTTGGATGTGGGACATACAGCGAGATGTTTGCTGCTTTTGCGTTTGGCTGTTGGGAGATTTACAGCACAAAGATATCTAGTTGATTTGAAGCAGTTCCGAGAAAGTCTAAACATAATCCCCACTTCTCCCTCCTGGCACTTTCCATGTGGGAGATATAGCAGGATGTATATTGGTTTTGAGGACAACTCAATGGACAGTGTAGGGAGAAAAGGTCCTGGCTCCCTGAATGCCGTTTCTGGAGACACTGCGATCAATGTGGGAGATATGTCAAGATGTGTGTTTGTTTTGAGGACGGCTCTCTGGAGAGTCTTAGCAAAGAGGTCACACAGATAATCAGAGCAATTCTCAGAGACACTGAGAACAAGCTCGACAATTCCCTCCTGGCACTTTCCCTGTAGGAGATACCGCAAGACGTTTCTGTATATTGGGCACAGCGCTCTGCACGGTGTTAGCAGACACTTTCCCGGGACAGTGAAACCCTATGTCAGAGACACTGAGAAGAAGCCCCAATGTTCCCTCCAGGCACTTTCAGTGTGGGTGCTTTCTCCACGTGGTTCCTGGATTCACTGCAGCTCTGAAGAGAATGTTAGCAAAGAGGTAACCGGGACAGTGAAAACAGTACTCGAAGACAGGGAGAGCAAGCTCTCTCTTGGCACTTTGGATGTGGGACATACAGCGAGATGTTTGCTGCTTTTGCGTTTGGCTGTTGGGAGATTTACAGCACAAAGGTATCTAGTTGATTTGAAGCAGTTCCGAGAAAGTCTAAACATAATCCCCTCTTCTCCCTCCTGGCACTTTCCATGTGGGAGATATAGCAGGATGTATATTGGTTTTGAGGACAACTCAATGGACAGTGTAGGGAGAAAAGGTCCTGGCTCCTTGAATGCCGTTTCTGGAGACACTGCGATCAATGTGGGAGATATGTCAAGATGTGTGTTTGTTTTGAGGACAGCTCTCTGGAGAGTCTTAGCAAAGAGGTCACACAGATAATCAGAGCAATTCTCAGAGACACTGAGAACAAGCTCCGCAATTCCCTCCTGGCACTTTCCCTGTAGGAGATACCGCAAGACGTTTCTGTATATTGGGCACAGCGCTCTGCAGGGTGTTAGCAGAGACTTTCCCGGGACAGTGAAACCCTATGTCAGAGACACTGAGAAGAAGCCCCAATGTTCCCTCCAGGCACTTTCAGCGTGGGTGCTTTCTCCACGTGGTTCCTGGATTCACTGCAGCTCTGAAGAGAATGTTAGCAAAGAGGTAACCGGGACAGTGAAAACAGTACTCAAAGACAGGGAGAGCAAGCTCTCTCTTGGCACTTTGGATGTGGGACATACAGCGAGATGTTTGCTGCTTTTGCGTTTGGCTGTTGGGAGATTTACAGCACAAAGATATCTAGTTGATTTGAAGCAGTTCCGAGAAAGTCTAAACATAATCCCCACTTCTCCCTCCTGGCACTTTCCATGTGGGAGATATAGCAGGATGTATATTGGTTTTGAGGACAACTCAATGGACAGTGTAGGGAGAAAAAGTCCTGGCTCCTTGAATGCCGTTTCTGGAGACACTGCAATCAATGTGGGAGATATGTCAAGATGTGTGTTTGTTTTGAGGACGGCTCTCTGGAGAGTCTTAGCAAAGAGGTCACACAGATAATCAGAGCAATTCTCAGAGACACTGAGAACAAGCTCCACAATTCCCTCCTGGCACTTTCCCTGTAGGAGATACCGCAAGACGTTTCTGTATATTGGGCACAGCGCTCTGCACGGTGTTAGCAGAGACTTTCCCGGGACAGTGAAACCCTATGTCAGAGACACTGAGAAGAAGCCCCAATGTTCCCTCCAGGCACTTTCAGCGTGGGTGCTTTCTCCACGTGGTTCCTGGATTCACTGCAGCTCTGAAGAGAATGTTAGCAAAGAGGTAACCGGGACAGTGAAAACAGTACTCAAAGACAGGGAGAGCAAGCTCTCTCTTGGCACTTTGGATGTGGGACATACAGCGAGATGTTTGCTG